>NC_086331.1:81606863-81922934 GCF_032445375.1 Bacillus rossius redtenbacheri | reverse complement strand
TTTTTTATTAATTTTTTTTATTTCTAAATATTTTTTTTCTGTAATTTTATGATATCAAAGAAAACATGTGTCGTTTTTCTCCGTGTGCTCCTGATTATTCTTGCCAATATTATGATGGTTTTCTCCGTGTGCTCCTGATAATTCTTATATATATTTTGATGGTTAATCCGTGTGCTTGCGATCATTCCTGCGGTTTCGGTCAAAGGTCAAAGTCACACCCATCTAAGATGGCAGCCGTGACGTCGCAATCCAAGATGGCGGACCGTGAGAAATCTGAGAAGCACTAGCAGGAAGGACGAACTTCCTTCTCCTTGAAGACTATCGATGCCATTCTTCTTATGCGATCGATAGTGAACAACCCGCATCCCGCATAAAATAAATAAATATTATTTTACCTGCAAGCAAAACGTGACGTCATCTGATGTTGAAAAGTGGAACTGCTTGCAGCAAGTACCTTTGCATGAAATAAATTAACTCTCACCACTGAATAGTGCTATTGTAGTCAGTTAGAGACATAAAGTTTCGTAGCCATGCGGCCAATTAGTCATGCATTCTCGTAACCATGCGTTCTGGAAGCTTCGTAGTCCTATAGCCTCGCGATGACGTAACCTTGAAGACTTGCAATCGCATAGTCTCGTAACCTCATGGCTCGTAGTCTCGTAGTCATGATGTATTGGAGCCTCGTAGACTTGAAGCTACGTAAGCAAGTAGCTTTGTAATCTTATAACATAATGCTGATGGTGTAGATGTAGCAAAAGAGAAAATTCCATCGAAGACAGATGTGTCAATTGGAGCCTTGTAGACGAGTAGCTTCGTAGTCAAGAACTCATGCAGACTTGTATTCCTGTATCCACGCAGTCACGTAAACTCGTTTTCTAGAGGCTTCGTAGCTCTGTAGCCTCGCAGTCTCGTAAACATGAAGATTCGTAGTCACGTAATCTCGTAACCTTATGGCTCGAAGTCGCGTAGTCCTGTATCCTCGCAGTCAAGTAAACCTGTGTACTAGAGGCTTCGTAGCTCTGTAGCCTCGCAGTCTCGTAAACTTGAAGATTCGTAGTCACGTAGTCTCGTAACCTCATGGCTCGTAGTCGCGTAGCCTGGATGTCTTGGGACCTCGTAGAATTGTAGCCTCGCAGTCTCGTAACCATGCGTTCTAGAAGCTTCGTAGTCCTATAGCCTCGCGATCATGTAACCTAGAAGACTCGCAATCGCGTAGACTCGTAACCTCATTGATCGTAGTCTCGCAGTCATGATGCATTGGAGGCTTGTAGACTTGAAGCTACGTAAGCAAGAGGCCTTGTAATCTTATAACATAATGCTGATGGAGCAGTTGGAGCAAAAGAGAAAATTCCGTCGAAGACAGATGCGGTAACTGGAGTCATGTAGACGAGTACCTTCGTAGTCAAGTACTCTTGCAGACTTGTAGTCCTGTATCCTCGCAGTCATGTAAACCTGTGTACTAGAAACTTCGTAGCTCTGTAGCCTCGCAAGCCATGTATAACTCGTAACCAGCTAGATCATTTTAGACTCGTAGCCATGTGGTCTCATAGTCTCTTAGACTCGTAGAATTCTAGCCAAATATATATATTTGGAGTTGGTGAGACAAAAGACAGTTGTTGGAGCCAATGACTGTAGGAGCCAATGACTGTAGGAGCCAATGACAGATGGAGTCACTAGACTGATGGAATCAATAGACTGATGGAATCAATGAATAATGGAGCCAATGAATATTGGAGCCAATGAATATTGGAGCCAATGGCAAATGTGCGGCCTTTTTGATGATGGTGCTGCCTTTTCGTTGTCGGTGCTTCCAAATGCGCTGCCTTTTCGTTGTCGGTGCTTCCAAATGTGCTGCCTTTTCGTTGCCGGTGCTTCCAAATGTGCTGCCGTTTCGTTGTCGGTGCTTCCAAATGTGCTGCCTTTTCGTTGTCGGTGCTTCCAAATGTGCTGCCTTTTCGTTGTCGGTGCTTCCAAATGTGCTACCTTTTCGTTGTCGGTGCTTCCAAATGTGCTGCCGTTTCGTGTTCGGTGCTTCCAAATGTGCTGCCGTTTCGTTGTCGGTGCTTCCAAATGTGCTGCCGTTTCGTTGTCGGTGCTTCCAAATGTGCTGCCGTTTCGTTGTCGGTGCTTCCAAATGTGCTGCCGTTTCGTTGTCGGTGCTTCCAAATGTGCTGCCTTTTCGTTGTCGGTGCTTCCAAATGTGCTGCCGTTTCGTTGTCGGTGCTTCCAAATGTGCTGCCTTTTCGTTGTCGGTGCTTCCAAATGTGCTGCCATTTCGTTGTCGGTGCTTCCAAATGTGCTGCCTTTTCGTTGTCGGTGCTTCCAAATGTGCTGCCTTTTCGTTGTCGGTGCTTCCAAATGTGCTGCCTTTTCGTTGTCGGTGCTTCCAAATGTGCTGCCGTTTCGTTTTCGGTGCTTCCAAATGTGCTGCCTTTTCGTTGTCGGTGCTTCCAAATGTGCTGTCTTTTCGTTGTCGGTGCTTCCAAATGTGCTGCCGTTTCGTTGTCGGTGCTTCCAAATGTGCTGCCTTTTCTTTGATGGTCCTTCTATTTTAATGTTGTTTTGACTCTAGTATTATTGTAAATGGTTCTTGATTTGACTAGCGTTTTATTCCATACGGTGCATGTATATAAGCGAGTCCTAGACAACAGGACGCTCAGTTTGTTACTGACGTCGTCGGTGTAAGGATCACCTAGTTTGTTTCTTCTGGTGCATTAATCATGTAATTACCTGTTCTTGCGAACTCGATGGCATCTTTACCGACTTTAACGACGAACTCGATGGAGGTTGTACCATCGTCTACGGGAACCTTGACGACAGCTACGACGGAGAAGGAGCAGATTCCGTTGACAACGTCGATGTCAACACTGGAGGAGATTTCAACAGATGTGATACCACCAGCAGAAGATAGCTTAATGACTACTGAGCTGGATGTGCAGGAAACCACGACGATCGACGATACGACCTCGATGGAGACTTCAATGGATGCTGATTTGACAACTAGCGAACATCGGTGCTGTTATTGCGACAAGATTTTCTCAAACAGCAGCAATGCTCGGCGACACGAGAGGAGCGAATGTGTCAAGAACCTATATCGTAAAATGTTTGTTTGTGAGAAATGTCATAAGCAGTTTGCCAGAAAAGATAATATGAAAACGCACATGAAGGCATGCAAAGGCCCTGCTGTTCGGCAGAAAGTAAAGGTTTCGTCGCAACAACGATGCATCGATGTGCATAAGAGAATGCCTGGAAATGGTACTACTGTTGTAACGCCTGTATATTGATCGGGTCTGAAAGGATCGTCTTCATCACCACGGTATCCTTGCAGCTACTGTGATACGTCGTTCGCATTTTCCCATGATGCACGAAGACATGAGCGGAGCAAATGCACGAAGAATCCATCTCGCATGAAGTTTCGATGTGATGAGTGTCATGAATGGTTTACTCGAATTGATAATTTGCGACGACATGCGAAAAACTGTAAAGGTGAAGTCCGTGTGCCTACTGCTGAACTACCTGCAGAAATTTCGACTCCTCGGTTTAGGTTGAAGGCTCGTGAGCGTACAAGCAAGAAAACCGATGTGCAGCAACCGATTGGTATGACGTCTGAACAGGAAAATAAACCTAAGACTGTGTTCGGAGCATTACAAGTGAACGATAATGGCTTCTACTTGGCGCAGTCTGCATTTCGTGGAACATTGAAGGACTATTATTATTTAAATACGTTAGGTGAGTCGAAAGACATTTGTAATTTTCTTGATGATATCAGAGAGGACATAATCAATCAGCTTACTGATGATGTAGCAACAAACGGACCTTTGAAATATAACTTGTGGTTGGACTGTATATATGGAAAGCCATATCCGTTCGATGACAAAGTGAAGAAGTGTGCATTCAAGACATCGGCTGCAGTAATTTACAGTTCTAACGATGTGAAGCAAACTGTTAAAAACGGTATCCAGAAACTCTGTCAAGAAGAGGTGGACTATGTCTGTAAAGGTTCTGGCTGGACTCTGTCTAGTATAAACCGATTGGAGCTAAGAATTAGTCATTTCACACCGCTGCGGAACTAAATGATTATAAGATTGCTGGCTTTCTCAAATGATCCTGTAGTAGAATAGAAATTATGTAATAAATATTATGTTTGTAAAAGAACTTGCAGTGTTTAATTCCTCGAACCTGTTACTATTATGTTAAATTGATGTTATATTTAATTTTTTTGCATCATCCAAGATCGAACCGAGGACGGGAATCGATCGAATCAATATGTAAATTAATGAGTGATTTATTTAATGAATTTTGAAAGTTTTCCCGAATTTCTAGCTAAATAATTACGGATTTTCAAGATGGCGGCCAAATGACAAGATGGCGGGTGTCACAGTAATAAATTATAACTGCACTCTAGCGGATACGAATTAAACTAACATGTCATCGGCGCACTCTAGCCGACGATACAATGATGATGGCTTCCAGCATCGAAGACAAGATGGCGGACATGACATCATACTACCTGACGATATATATGCTTTGAAAAAAAAGTGGTGGGAGTCAGTATGCCTGCGTCCACTGTGAGGGAAGGATCGGTCATCATTTTTAATTTTTTTGCACTCGTCGGGTTCGAACCGAGGACTCCGAGCTCCGTGTCGTAAATGTTTTTTTTTAAATATTTTTTATTAAAAATATTATTTAATTTTTTTATAATTTTAAAATTTTTTTCATTAAAATCGGATAATAAATTTAAAGATGGCGGCCGTAACGGAAATTGCAATGGTGACATCATAATTCAAAATGGCGGATAACACAATGCCGGAATGTTCGAGAAAACGAAATGACGTCATCCAAGATGGTGGATCCAAGATGGCCGTTGGGGTCAAGGTCAAAGGTCAAGGTCACATCCTGATAGAGGCTTAACTGAGGCTTGAGTTAAGGATGCTTAAGCCTCTATCAGGACATTTCTAGCCGCTGGGATTTTTAAGGACTAAAACGGGAAATTTTCCCTCGAAACGGGAATTTTTCCCTCGAAAACGGGAATTTTTTTTCTTAAAACGGGAAATTTTGAGTCATTTTGAGTCATTTTTGAGGAATTTTGAGGAATTTTTGCCGCCGTGACGTCACAAATCCAAGATGGCGGACACCGGCACCGGCACCACCGCCTGAGGCCTGTCCTCGGACCGGCTATCCTATACTACTAATCATTCATCAAACAATAGCTCATACTGCGTTTAGCCAACAAACACATAAATGCAGTGGTCATCGATGTTCTTGCCTTTTTCTATGCTCTTCAGCATGTAGGAAAATGATCTGGCTAGTCTCTTTCTTCAGTAAACCGTTTTGACCTGTGAATCAGTGAGTTAATGCCAATGCAGATCTTAATTGTGTAATAGATAGCTAACTTTTACAATTGTCTCTACAGCAGAGTAGAAATTATGTAATAATTTTTTATTTGGAACCAATTTTTTTGAACCTGTCATTAATTTTGGTAATTTTAATGAAATTATTCTTTTGTATTGATCATGGATCGAAACAATGAATGTATTTGATCGAATCATACGTTATTTTACAAATGATTTTATTGATGAATTTTGGAATTTTTCCCGAATTTATAGTTTAATAAATACAAATTTCCAAGATAGCGGCCAATATGTCATCATCGGCTTACTGGGGGCTGGTAGACTAGAAACCTAAGTTGTTTTTTTAAGAAAAATTTTTATGTAAAATTTACTATTTTTTGTATTGATCAAGTATCGAACCAAGTACAGGAACTGATAGAATCACTGAGTAGTTTATGTGCATATATTTTTAATGAATTTTGGAATTTTTCTTGAATTTATTGCTAAATAATTACTAATTTTCAACATGGTGGCCATATCGGCTTACTGGAGGCTGGTAGATGATGATCTTAAGCCGTTTTTAGGATTTTGAACATCATTTATTAAATACATATGTTTTGTCTATAATACGTTTTTTGCGTAGATTATGTATCAAACAAAGAATGGATATTGGTCGAATAAATAAATTTATAAATGAATGATTTTTTGATTAACTTAGGAATTTTTCTCGAATATCTAGCTTAAAAATTACGTATTTTCAAGATAGCTTCCAATATGGCGGACATCCTGGCATTAAATGATTACTGCAATCTAGCGGGTAAAAATTAAACTTATAAGCCGCAGCATCCTTTAGTAGACGAAAACAAGCTGGCGGTTTCGAGATGACGAAAACAAGATGTAGGATGTAACGACATACTAGCGGGCGATATATTATAGCCTTGGCGTTAGTGGTGGGAGGTCAGTCTGCAGGTAGCTTCCATAAAGGAAGGATCGGTTTTTTTTATCTTTGCCCATACCGGTTTTGAACCGAAGACACCATGGTTTAAGTGCGTTTGTGAATTAATATATTATTACAATTTGATTATTTCAATTTGTTTACAAATTTTAAATTTTTGTCCATATTTTTGTGATTATTTACGAATTTTCAAGTTAGCGACCGTAACGAAAATTGCAATGGTGATATTATAATTAAAAATGGCGGATAGTTCTTGATAACAAAATGGCGGATGTGAAATTCAAACTGGCGAAATCTAAGATAGCGTGTGTAATGTAAGCAATTTTTTATTGTTTTTATTGTAATTAATAATTTTTTAAATTTTATACATAATTGTATGTTAATTCTCGTTGGGAATCGAACCAAGCATCAAAATCAATAATTTAACAAAAATTTTGAAGTAAGCAATTTTTTTATAGTTTTTTGGAATTTTTTAGTCAAAAATTAAAGAATTTCAAGTTTATGGTCAAGGTCAATGCCATAACCTCGGTGGCTAATGGCGGCTTGTAGATGCGGAATTTAAGCCGCTTTGCGGACTTTTGGTTCTTTCTAAGGCAAAAGTGTTTGGAAGTTTTTCGAATTTCAAATATTTGAATTTTTGAGGAATAAATCGGGAAATTTTCCCTCAAAATGGGAATTTTTCCCTCGAAGTATTATTTTTTTTAATGTTTGAGATTTTTTAGAATATTTTTCCTAAAAATTATAAATTGTTTCGGATTTTGGCTAATTTTGTGCAAATGTTTGAAAACATTTGAGTTATTTTGGCAAATATGGGCAAATTTTGAAGGTCAAGGTCAAAGATCAAGGTCAAAGCCATCCAAGATGGCCACCGTGTTGTCACAATCCAAGATGGTGTCAACAATATTCGATCCTCACTCCTACTCCGTTCCCTGTACAGGTTTTTATATAGCTACTACTGTTGGAATATTGGAATGTCCTTATTGTTTGTTGGATTACAAATAGCAGAGCGGTGATGAATTTGTTGAACTATTTGTGAAACATGCAACTTAAAGAAAGTAAATTTACGCACGCGATAAAAAAAACGCGCCATTTAAAACCTCTTCAAACTGAAAACAAGTAAATGTTAAGTAAAAACATACCTAAGCACTATAAAAAATATGAATTAACCTTGGCATTTTTTACACGCAAGAAGTAGGTAATAAAAGTTATTTCACTACTGCGTCGCGAAACGGTAGCGGAAAATATTATGTGGACGATTGAAAAAACGGACATTCTTGACAATAAAACTTAAAAACAAATATTTATTTACGTATTTGTATTTGTTTTTGCATGCTTACCAGTAGCGGAAATTTTTTTTATAACCATTTAATACAACATAAAAACACGGGAACCACACGGTTTAACTTAGGTAGTGTGATATCGTATTTACTAAAACGTTTGTGATGAGTTTAATTGTTTTATGAATTTAGAGATATTTTACTATTCCATGCATAAACAGATGTTTCATTAGGAAGTGAGTACAATGAGAGTAGAAAAATTAATGTTGTTAGCATATATTGGCAGAGATATGTGTACTAAGTATGATCACCGATGCAAATTATGCTTTCTAAATATGGTTGTGGAAACATGAATTAGCATACAGAATTGAATATGAGTAGTCATTTGTTAGAATGTTAGATAAATGTTTGTATTTTATCAAGGTCAATTTTAACTGTAGAAACTATGATCGCGTAATATTTTCAAGCGCAATGTTCCATTTAAATGTTAGTCGCATAACTTAGGCGGGAGTCATGGTGGTTGTGGGTGAAATGAGTCAGTGGCCAAGATTCGAACTCAAGCCTTTTTTTCTGTAATGCAAGTATCCCATCGCGTCATGATTATTTACACTCACTACTTTTATACTTTACAAACAATATGAAGTTTAGAGATTATAAAGCTGTATTAATTTTGAGTGAAGTAAAAGATTTGGAAAAGTGATTTTATATGATTTACATGTAAAGATTTGTTTCAATAATCCAATATGTTTTGTTTTATGTAGCAAGATTTAAATTTTAAATATGGCGGCAGCTTATTTAAAACAGAATAGAATGAGAAAATCATCATACTTGGAAATTTTCTGTAATTGGGATTTTGTCATATTTTATATTATTATTTTATATAAACTTTTCATTGAAAAATAGTTATTTGCAAGATGGTAAACTTCGGACTGTAATTATGCGAGTTCTGGAGTAAACCATGTGTTAAAAAGTATTGAATTGTTTTAAATTTTAAATTTCTAGGAAGGTTTAGAGATTTTAAATATGTGGTGGGATGTTTTAACATGAGTATCAGCTTGTCGTTTTACAGTTTTTAGTCGGATTTCGGGGATTTATGGTATAAATAGTTTCCTACATTTTAAACACACATGGTTCGGAATTTCTGCCTTATACTACTACACTACCATAAAAATTAAAGCATGCCAAGGTAATTTAATAGTTGAGAACATGCGTGAGCTAATCTCTAGGCAAAAACTTTTGCAACTGCAACACGTTCTCGAGGCCATTGTGGTGCCAACTTCCAGGAAACTATACAGCCAGGGGTTGCGTCATCACCTGCCGTGTGCGCACGTGTTTGCATTCTGCTCCAGACCTTTCAATACCCAGAAGATAGTGTGGAGATAACACGGTTTGCACTCAGCGGCAATCTAGCGGGCCGGGCTCCGTGATAAGGCTTCATTTATTCCACCCACCACTCCTATTAAAAGTAATAATTCCCACCCTGGGGTAGCCAGGTTCGTTTACATTAACACATTTCCATAAACACGTGCTGTAGTCTTAAATGTTTTCCTCTCTCCATGA
This sequence comes from Bacillus rossius redtenbacheri, assembly GCF_032445375.1. Classification (NCBI taxonomy): domain Eukaryota; kingdom Metazoa; phylum Arthropoda; class Insecta; order Phasmatodea; family Bacillidae; genus Bacillus; species Bacillus rossius. The sequence goes on along the minus strand of NC_086331.1, from coordinate 81,913,812 downwards.
CATATAACATACGTTTATCCTAGATTAGCAGTTTGGGAACTTTACCGATGTTGTTCATATTCTTTACGCCGTTAAAAATGGAAACTTTGAATTTACGAGGAATGATATTTACAAATTAGCCAAGAATCTTCGTAAATTTACAAATACTTGTTACTTTCTTTGATAGTGATCCCATAACAATAATATTGGAGCATAAAATAAATTATAGACCTGTAACGTTTACAGCAACAATATATATTTTTTGCCTGTTTGCCATGTTTGCAAAGGAACCCAGAGCTCGAAAGTATGAATACAGCTTGATTAATAGGAATATCTAGTTATGTTAAACTATGAAGAACTATTCACTTATTCGAAGAGCACTCTTCGTTGAAAATTCCCTAAAATTACTATAATTTATAACATTTTAACTTGGTGCAAACACTGCACAACTACCGTATACGAAAGAGGTTCAGACGAATGGTCACGTCCAGACACTGAGAGTTTTAAATAAATAGGTAAACCTGATTCATTAAATTTTACTGCTAAAGGGGAGAACTATGACCATAAAGACTCCATCTTGGGCACAATAGTTTATGGACCGTATCAATTTCCAGTCGATTAGTTTTAAAAATTTCACTTCGGTAAAGCATAGATAATAATTTAGTGGCATGCATGAAGTTTATACTGGTTGACTATTACAAATATTCTTTCCTATGAAGTCCATGGCGTTAGGTATTTATTTATTTTGGGAAATGGCTACAGCTGTGATATTACTGTTAACGTTACAGTTTTTGAAAATCAATAAATGTTATATTTCCTTAACAAAGGCCAATTTTCAATTAAACACAATAAAATGGTGATGTCACAAAAACTGTTGAAACCGTTATTGTGTCTCCCTGTTCCTATCTTTTTCAATTAATTCTCAGTCTCGCCCGCCAGAGAGTACCTGCATTTTCATGACATACCATTTGTTCTAGAGCAGTACCTTCGGACGATACAACCCGAAACTTTACTTATGTAATTGCTATTCTTATTTCAACATGTAAAATCGTATTATTTATTTAAAACATTAAACAGTTATATTTGTTTTTTTTTTAAATACAGTACGTGTGATTTCATTTTTTCTTCATTTGTAATATTACTGTAATCAATTTTCATTAACTTACCTATAACCGGAGAAACGAACTTCGGAGCCATTGTAAAATATAAGGCCAGTATTTGCTGATTTTAAACGTGCCCAAATGATCTCATTTTGTTCGTGACTAACAATTTTTTTCGTAAGTATGTTTAAGAAAATCATTTAATTTTAAATAAACAGCAGAAAATTACTTCTTACAACTACAATTTTTAAAAAAAAGTAGTGTAGTTAACTTACAAACTGTACAAATATAGCGTAAAATTTCCAATTATACCAACTTCGTCAGTATATTAACAAAGGCTTTTCCAACTTTTCGTGGAATATTTTGTAATGATTTGCTAGAATCACAGCACATTCAGATCTTTGAAAAAGAACCATTTATTAACAAATTATTATTCAATTACGTTAAAACACGTGTGTTGTTCCGCACAGTAAGGTAGTGTGTGTGTGAAGTACTGGACAAGATCACAGTTTGACGTCATCCCCCTGAGAATGCCGTGTCCAGTTCTGGTACCGCCGCGCCGACAGCAGGATCAGTAGGGTCAGAGAACCGGCACCCGTAGGCCGCGACGTGGTTGCTTCTGCCGGCATGTTGATGGAGCACTGACGGAATTATTGGGTGGGGGGAGGGGACCGGAACACCCCGAGAAACCACCACCGATCTCATGGCAACGTCCGCAACGATTAATTATTCTTGAAAATAAAATCCGGGTGTGATCTCTCCTGAGAACGAGCGCGTATCACCTTGTTGTGAAGCGAGTAATACAACTTCTTTTTTTTAATTTTCACATGTGTTAATACCAATGCTTGGCTTGGTGATTTTAATCCAAGCCCATTCCAAAATGACACGGAAACGGACTCGGGCCACTAGTACAGTAATTTCGTAGTTCTACTTGGAAAATTTTCCGGGAGTTTTGAAAATTGTTTATTTTATAGATATTGATGTGCCCTTTCCGAATTTTGACTTTGCCACCTTGTGTCTCTGCCGCTCGCGCCACCATATTGAAAAAATGGCGCCTAAAAGCAGTTTTTTTTTTTACAATATCTCTTTTCTAACTCATTTTACGATAAAAATATTTACATATCTACAGAAATTAACTAGAGAAAATTTCCCAAGTACAATTTATGTAATTACACTTGTTTTCCGTTAAATCAATTGTTTTGGTGTATGAGTGCCGCAAGGTATACTTCAAGACGCGTCTTGGCTATAAAAAAACTCATTTCCACACCACCTTCAGGTAGAGTAATCGGTGCGTTTTTATTGTGGTGTCCCCAGTAGGCCTAATCCACATCTAACGTACCTACAATTCTGACATTTAGCGCGATCTCATTCTCTTTGTTGTTCTTAATGGTCCATGTGTTGCGAGTTCATCGCCTTCAGTATCGATCGAGGCCAAAATTTCTTCCTCATCATTCACATAGGGCTATCAGATTCATCGCAGTCCTCTTCGTTTTCAATTCCATCATATGTTTTTACTCCAAAATAGTCTCTGTTTCTTCCTCTTCATCGCTATCGTGTGATGGAACTAGCGAATTATCACAAACCCCACTGCAATTCGTGCATATAATGGAGCATTTCAACCCAGCTTTTCTGCAGCCACAGGCTTTCTGACATCCCTTTTCTGCATTTGCAAGAAATCAGTCTTAACAAAGTTTCTGGGGCTGGAGGCTCGAGTGTCGTAACAGGAACTAGCCCATTCTTGTTTCTTTTCCACTTCCATTGTTTGGAATTTTTTTTCATTTCCATACCACTAGTGAACCTGGTGATAGGTTCGGAATAAATTTTGACGTGCTGCTGCTTCTGTTGGTGGCAGCGACGCAATATTAAATTTGCTCTTATATGCTGATTTTCTGAAGCATGCATATCTGTAGTCATTTAAAGACATGCTTTTATTATTTTTTACGTCACTGTAACCGTAAAATTCAAGAAGAAAACTTTCTCCAGCTTTAGCAATGATCTCTGAATCAGCGTCCGGATTTTTAAATACTTGGATAACCTCGTTTAAATTGGGCTTCTTCCGGAGTACATTAATTAACTTCATTTTTCCTTGGTGTAAATAAATAATTGTTTGCGGCAATCGTACACCACTACTATTGATTTTACGAAAGAAATTGTGATTACGTAAATTGTAATAAATTTTATCTAGTTTAATTTTGTATATAAATGTATTTAACCTAAACTGAGTTAGAAAGGAGATATTGTCAAAAAACTGAATTTAGGCGTAAATTTTTCACTATGGCAGCGCGAGCGGCAGAGACACAGGTGGCAAAGTTGAAATTCGGAATGAGCACATCAAAATAAATATAATCACCAATTTTCAAAACCCCCGGAAAACTTTCCAAGTAACCTCTACATTTAGAACCAAATGACTGTACTACACGTAAGCGGAGACATCTCACGAGCCGGAGTATCTGGAATGGCACGCGGACACGAAGCTGTACTAATTATCTGGGCAATGCCCAGCTCTTCCGTTTATGTTGCTCCATGTGACCAATAGAAGGCATGTATTTGGCCGCGGTAGTAGCCATGCTTTTTTTTGCGTTGAAACATTCTGTAAGTACAAGAATATCTAGTATTTTATCATTACTTTTTCGATATATTTTTTAATTATTTATGTAAATCCTGAACGTGTTATGTTTTTGGGTCACAATTGTTTTTAAATAAATATTTTTTTTTCGTTACTGTAAAATTTAATGTAATTGGTTGCCATTTGTTTCGTTTCCGCGTCATTGTGGAACGGGCCTTATTGACCTGTTGTTGAGAGTTTGCACGACACGGATTGGCACCCATGCCTTGCCCGAGACTCGAACAGCCGGCGCCGCGGGAGGTCGGCGACAACAGGTAGGTCATCGCAGCGCGAAAATGCCAGCCACTCGGCGCGCTAGAAGGCGCAGCCATCGATCGCCGGCAAGAGGTTCGCGGGTGGCAATTACTCTCCGTAATTGCAGACCAGCCCCGGGAAACAAAGCCGGGGGAGGACGAGGCAACCGTCAGACGGGTTGTGGAAGGGGGGGGGGGGGGGGCAGCTGCGCGGATGAACGAGCCATGGGCTAACGATGACGCATGAGGGCCAAGTGAGCAGAGGAAAACCCAGCAGACCAGTTCTGTGACAAGTTTACGATGTGGCCATAATTCAACTTCACTACCAGCAACACAACTTGTGACGTTATTTTATTTGTTCTGTGAAAATGTTGCCACCAATAATTGACGAGGCACATAATTGGTATTTTATAGTCTGAGAAATAGAGTAACAGCATGTTAGATAGACATACATTTTCAATATTGTTTCGAAATGGTGGGTTCAAGATTCGAAATTATGGTCCTATTTTTTGATAAAAATTATATTTATTATACTGAAGTTTACATCAGTTTCTGCTAGCGAAATGATAACACTTAATTAATTAAATGAAGACGCCTCTTGCCCTTTGTGTCCGCAAGATACCTCCCCCACTACTCGCTCGCATGCACCACGTCGCTTAGTCCCCCTCGCCGATGTCACCTCGGGTCTTCCTTTTCGCCCAAGATGTCGCCGCAGAAGTCGCCTACTCACTGTTATCGCCAACCAAAACTCGCTGGAATCACTACCAACAACTCCAACTCCGGTATCGCTCCAAGGAACCGCTGTCATCGGACTCGTCGGCCTTTCCGAAAGCCCGCCGAAGTATCTGGTAACCCTTCTAGATGCCTAATGGCATCACCAACGAGTATGTGACGCATGAACCGCGTACCACAGGCCAGGCGTGGTGTCACGTGACGCCGTTCGGTGCGAGGAGGTGCGGGTTGATTGGCAGGCCGCCGGCGATGAGTCATGCCTCCGCATTCCACGGGGCTTATTCCAAGTACATCGTTACATCCATCGAGTCTTCTCGACATCGAGTTCACTCGATAGGGTTTCTACCGACAAAAAATATCGAGAGCAAGAAAAATGTATTCTAAGTATGCTATCGTTACGACGACACAGACGCTCGGGTATGTTCGGAGTTTTCGATACCCTCCCCTTCTTTACTGAGACGAGAGTGGGCATGGCGTCAAAGTGGCAACAAAACGAATGAAAAAGACTTATATTTTATTTAAGTAATTTTAATAAAATTATATATGGGATTCACAAAGTATGTAATATTTACGTCGGAAGTGATATATTTTATTTTGAGTGTAATTTTTGCTAGTTAAAAGCTAATTGTAGTAATAAACACAGTATTACAAAAACTATCGCGATTAAGAATTTAAGTTAGCAAATGTGGTGACAATTCAGGGGCGAAGGTGTTTATATGTTGTTTGGTGTTATAACCTACACGGCTACACGACTTACGCGAAATTGATTCCGAAAATAAAGTATGTTCACGTAAAGGACGCATTTCTGAAAGACAGCAACAAATCATGATGGAGTTTTTGAATCTCATCCAGAGCTGCTACGAAATAAATTTTCGCCTATTTTCACCACAGCCAAGAAAAACCAACTCTGGGGCGAGCTTAGTGGTTTACTGAATTCGAATGGTTTGGGACCTGAGCAAAAGACAGACAAGTAGATAAAGGTATTTATGAAATGTCTATTTAAATAATTAGGTAGGCTTAGTTTTGAAATATATTTATGTGTGTTGTGGTTGGTATTTTATTGAAATGAAAGTCTGGTGATAGCCTTATAAAGTGGTAATAGAGCCACCGATGTACAAAGTGTGGTTATGTTGTTCAACTACGTTTAAGAACTTTGTGGTAGTTATAGATGAGAGAGGTGCATTAGGGGGGAAAAAGAGACACAAATATCTCCAGAAATGTATTATCTTACTTAATGACATTTTTGTAATTATTTGAAAAGGTGCAAATTACTAACTGTTAAATATATTTCTGGTATTTTGCAGTTTTAACAATTTGCTAATATTGGTGAACAAAAATAAGGTAAAATCTGGAGATGGATTAACTTTGCTTCATTAAAATTACTGTAAAAGTATGTGAGAAATTGTTTAGGTTCTTTAGCTACATGAAATTATAAAATAGTGCCAATAGCTCACTATATGCTATAATGTACAAACCTTATCTTCTTAACTTAACCTACAAAAGATGCATCACAGGTATATGCAAATGTAATTTAGGGCTCCCCACCCCCACACACAAATGAAAAAAACTAACATACTATAAAACAATTTATTTGAACATTACAATTTGGTAAAAGCATAATAAAACTTAAGAAAATGTGGGGCCATAGAGGTTGAAACCATATTACAATATGTAATCCATAATTTATTATGTAATTAGTAAGCTAGTAAAATCTGTTTTCTTTTAGACAAACCATAGTCCTTGTAAGTCCACACACAACTGTCGCACTAAATCACGACTCAAGCGAAACATCCCCATAAAATCCTTTTCTTTCATCTCAAAGGCATAAGTTTTATCCAGAAGAAGTTTCCTTTCTTTACGCATATCTACGCCTTCGTCTATTTCGACAGCTACATGTAACAAATAACGCTTCCACGCATCGCCCATGTTGACAGTTACGATGTATTTATTTGTTTCCATAGCTTCATACCCTCTCGTTACGAAACGATAGCTTGTAACGATTTTGTACATCGAGAATGACGTCACAGAAAAACTTAGAATACGAACTTGTCGAGTACGAACGATAATCGATAGGTAACGACAGATTCCATCGAAACGATAAACCTAGAATAAGCCCCCAGGGGCAAGACGTGAGTGACGTTGCGGGGGCGGGGTGGCGGGATCTTCCCAGGGGCCGCTCAAGGCCAGTCGTCCTTGGGTGAGCTAGCTGGCTGAGACGTAACAGCATAAACGACAGCGTTATCATAACTCAGTAATTAAGACAAAGCTATTACGTATGTTATTTTCTCTGAAACACCATTCGGGTATTTATATATTTTACTTTGGATGAACTTTGTTTTTAGTTAAAACAATAGAGTATCCCTTCACATGATAAGTTAAATCATGTTAAAGGGTTATGAGAATATATAGTGCTGCTAGAAGTATATAGTGTCACCACAACACCAGTAGTGATTACGACAAATTTCTATTTACAAACTAATTTAGAATTACGCACAGAGCTGATATAAATGAGTTGAGAGACGACAGTGGAACAGTTCTGAAATGCATGTAATCTATAGCGGATAACAAACCTCATTATCAGCGACAGAATGATCCGTATATAGAACATTCTCAATCACAGTTTAAAAGAGTTCTATGTCTTGCTGGAACTGTTGATTGGTTCCTCCAACCCAGCTTATTGTTGTGCCTGCATTAACAGTCTGGGATATTCATAAGTACAGAATTTTTTTCCCTTCAACCATACATTTATTTCTCAGTTCATAACTTTCCGGAGCCGTGCAACAATAATACATAATACTGTTGTAGAGGTAATGAGTAACATATAATAGGGCTTAAGGGGACAGGAGATAGGGTTCCAGGTGAGGTGCGAGGTAAGGGTCAATAGCCGGTCTCAGTGACCTTGACCTCGACCTTGAACTATGATCTTCAAGTTAAAGCCTCGATAAGTGTAAACATGGATTTTCGTATAAAATATTTGTATAAAATATTCGTATAAAAATGTTTCTATTACAAATATTTTTAACAACTTTTTTAAAATTAAAACAGTGATTAACAGTTCAAGCATCGGCGAGAGTACGAAAACAGAATATTCTCGATGGATGCTCTTATAATAAATTTCACAGGTCAGCCTTCTACTAACCATAATACTACACTGATTGACACACCACTACTTAAATGTCATCCATTATACCCCCCCTCCCCCAATGCAACGTCACAGAAGCCATTTTGAAGTTTTTCTGCTCGGTCGCCATCTTACTTCAATTTGTATCTGTTAGAGTTAGAGTACACTAGTGTTAACAATCAGATCGTCAACGATCATAGCGTCTGCCATCCTGTCTATAATATTTTTGTCGCCATATTTAAAAATATTTAAACACCAACAAAAAATCAAGGAACTAATCCAATAATTAGATAAAATATTATTAAAAATATATTTTATTGTTTTATCCTTCGCAGTCCTTGTTTTAATGACTGGTTAGCGTAGAAACGGTATTTATTGTCATAAAATTAAATCAAATTATTAACTTAATCATAAATAAAAATAACACATAACTTTAGTTATAGAAAATTGGCTACTGCCTTAAAATTCAATGTCCTGGGTTCAGCACTAAGAATGAGCACATGTGTACAATTTTTACATTCCTCTTGTCTCTTCGGCGAACTAACTATCTTCGATATGAAAAAGGACACTGTAGCAACAGAAACCTTTGTGAACATGCTAGAATATTATATAACTAAAACAATTTTTCATAGAGTTAGTAAATACAAAACAATAAAAAGTTAAAACCATGGATCACTTCTGGGTTTATAAGTCTTTTAGAAACAAATGCTTAATTAAGCAGCAGTTTTATTAAGTATCTTTAAATTTTCGTAAAAATTATGTTTGACTTAACTGTCTAAAATTCCACTCTGAATCGAAGAAACGTTTCATTAATGTCCAAACGTATATTCGTAGACACATTCAGAAATTATAAACATAGCTATGATAAAATAATATAATATCTACTTAACACAATCACTTTGAAAAATATTATTTTTATTTAAAACAATGTTTATTTTGGTTTTAGTAAAAGAAATAAGAAAAGTATGATTTCTAAAACTCACATAATATTATCTGCACCCAAATTTTCAATATGGGGTTATTCGATGCAAATAATAGGTATGCCTTTTTCACTCACAACTCATATTAAAGTTTATTTTAGAGTTTTATATAACATTAAACTAGGATAAGATTTTGTGCTTAACATGACAGAGCAGAATCTATGCACAAAAGTATTTCAGATGTACAGTTTTATGCTGAAAAACGTAAATTAAAAAATTATAATAATAAGAAGAAAAATTTAAGACGCCATTTTGGATTCAACAGTTTTTTAATACCCTTCAAATTCGCATTTATTACATCGGAACCGTATCAATATGATAGCAAAGATGATTACAGAAAGACTGGATTATTATCTATAAGTGAATAAAGAATGAGCAATGTAGTATCCATTGCAAGAATACGAGCATAAACACTGCAACAGCCGTTACCAGGAGATGAAGAAAGTGTCGATCAACAATTCAATAACCGTTGCCATGGTGATTATCTAGAAAATGTGGTCAAAATCACTTAAAACCTTAAATTAAAAAAGAAAACTAAATCTAATTTTGAATAATTCGCTACGAGGTGTACACTCCTTGGAGGATCCAAGTACCAAATTTAACGGTTCTGGGTTCACCGTCTCCGCGTCTACGCGAAATACAGGCAAATATCTTTAATCAATAAATATAACAGATACTAATTTTAAAATCATAAATTTAAATAGCAGTCTATGTCGCTGACTTTGGAGAACTTGATTATAACCGACAAGCAAAAATTTAATCCAACGAAATCTTTAAAAAAATCGACTCATACTTCTTCCACTATTCCCACCAGCAGACTGATCCCTACCACTACTATTGAGACATATGCTTGTGTACCTAACCTCGCCATTGCGGCTTCATGGCAGCCTATTGGCCACCACATTGTTTTCGCTTCTCGTTTGCGAAAGCAAGCTAATGTTAAACGCCATGTTGTTTTACAGGTAAAATGATAAAGTGAACAAATTGTAGGCATTATACTGTCCTTCATACCAGCCATCAATCACATTGTCGACATATTGACTGGAATCATGAAAATCGTTAAAATTCAACGACAAAAGTATTCGAAATAATTCTTAAAATACCAAAAAAATTCAGAAAATCAAAAAATCTATTCAACAGGGCACTTCTCATACTTCTTCATTCATTATTAGCAGCAGCCAAATCCAAAAATAGTTGCAAAAAATCAAAATAGTTAAGAGAAATATGTTTTAAAGCACAATGGATATAGAGGTGTTGTATGTTTACATACATATGAGCTGAAGTACCTGGCATTATCAGGGCTTTACGCAGTGCATAGTCTTCCTTTTTTTTTAGAAAATAATACGAAAAAAAGGTTAATGTTTTACGTCATAAATTATAACTACTTGTGGCAAGGGGACAGGAGTAGTTTATTTTCAAAATAAAATGTATTTTTAATATCAAATGTGCAAAATTTCACGATTAAGTACCAAAATAATTTTTTAAGGGTGGAAAGGTGTGATGAGGTGGTTTTTCGAAATATTATGTACACAGTGATCTTGCTTACGCGTTTTCTTTTTTTCAAAATTAAATGTACACATTAATTTTTGTCAAGTGTTAACAAATTAAACAAGAAGTAACAATTTTCTGATTTAAGGAGTGGGAAACGAGGATGGGATGGTTTTTCTACAGCTAATGTAGACAGTGATTTTCATGATTTTTCGAAATCAGGTGTAGTCAAAAAATTATTTTGTACAAGTATGCGAAATTTCATTGAGAAGTACCGAAATTCAGTTTTAAGGGGAGGGAAAGGGAGATTTGGTGTTTTTATTTGAAATCTCATAAGGACAGTGATCTTCCTTTTTTTCGAAACAGACGTAGAGAGTAATTTTAATTTTACTTTATTCGTCAGTTGGGCAAAATTTAATCCAGAAGTACAAAAAATATGTTTTTAAGTTTGGGAAAGGGAAACAGGGCGATAATTCTGCTTTATAGCGGGGGAAAGGGAAATGGGGCGGTAATTCTGCTTTAAAGCGTGGGAAAGGTGAATGAGGTGGAAATTCTGCTTTATGGTGTGAGAAAGAGGCATGGGGCGGTAATTCTTCTTTATGGTGTGGGAAAGGGGATTGGATCGGTAATTCTGCTTTATAGTATGGGAAAGAGGAATGGGGTGGAAAATCTGCTTCATGGTGTGGGAAAGAGGAATGGGGTGGAAAATCTGCTTTATGGTGCGGGAAAGGGGAATGTGACGGTAATTCTGCGAAATTGTAATATACTTTTATTAAAAGTAAAAAAAATAAGGGTTATATATACTTACATTGTATGAAATAACCAAACAAATGAACTGAGCTACTTATTAAAATTTACTATAATTTTTTTAATATACAATAAAATTAAACAATTTTTAAATGAAATATGAAATAATTGTATAAAAATTAAGAAACATTATGTCTGCGGTGTGAATCCAACGTGGGTATCTGGAGATTGTAACCACATATTTAACAAATTTTTAAAAAAATGTAAAAGACGAGTGGCACAATGGCAAGTTTGACAGTCACCAGTGAGCCAACAATTCCCCACCCCATTTTATTGTATTTTTTTTATGAAACCCTGAGTCGTTATGTGGTTGTGGTTGATATGATTGTTGGTGTATGGGTAAGGCCAAGGAGCCGATTGGGACCCATAAATTACCACCATGTCTTAGCCAGTATTCAAATCAGAGCCCCCGCACCGAGAACACGGTACGTTGCCAACTACGTTTCGGAGGCCGACACCAACTGAGCTAAGCAGACATAATGGTAACTTGCAGATAATAGTTGTTCATCAATGATGTAATCCCATGAAAACAATGTATTTTTTAAGTTGCAAATATTTATTTTTGTGACTTAAGTTTAAAAAATGTGTTCCAGGGTAGATTCGCTATCACAAAAGATTTATTTAAATCACCAATACATTTAGTAGGCCAAACGATGTTCAGGAAAGCGAATATATACAGGTTAATGTCGCCACACATTGTCGGCTATCTGGACGACTGAACGACTGGACGACTTTAGCAGTAACGCCCATGCTCCATAAAAATCAACCATTTGTTGAAGTTCCGCGGCATGCTATGCGCACAGTTCGTTGCTTTTCCGTTGTATATAAAATTTTGCCTAACTAAATTTAAAAAAAAAAGAATAACTTCTACACTTATAATTTTTCTGTTAACCCTTAAAAATAACAAAAATTAATTTAATCACCGATCTCTTCCTAAATAAATATTTACTTTTGGCACAAAGTTAAAATCCTATGTTGAACATTACATTAGATCATGAATGCAGTATTTAAGCATATGTTCCCAATTTTGTAACGAGTGTTTTTACAATCCTCACCACTAAAAAATACTTCATACAAGGCAAGTACACAACCAAGTACTGATGACGGTAACCACCACTATTAGGTCCACCATATAAGTAGGGAGAGCTGGGTGGTTCTGGGACAGTGTAAACCAAATTAGCCCGGAGAAGTGTGGGGTCAGGGAAATATTTTAACAGGTTGTGGACAAACACGTGCTATGTATTCAAGCGATATTGAAACAAGTTATCAATTATCAACAGTTAAATGAATTCTATCAGAGTGTAAGGCAAAGAATAAAACCAGTTTGACTTTTTCAACACCCGTGGGTAAGAAAACAGAGCACAGGAAAATAATTGGAGCAGACAATTTAACATGTGGTGCTATGCGGCAAAATTAAAGAGTTTTATACTGTAAGAAAATCAGTTCCTACATTAAATAATTTGAATAAGGCTTTGCAAGGAGACGGAGTTTTGAAGTGTAGCAGAGAATACTTACGAAACTTGTTGAAGCTAGGATTCTGCTCGAAAAAGTGTCAATCAAGGAGAAAGATTTTGATTGAAAAACAAGAAATAGCTGTTTGGAGAGGGGCTTATCTTAAACAAATACGAAATTCACGTGAGGCTGGCAGAACCATAGTTTATTTTGACGAATTTTATGTCTATACTACACATAGCATAAGTTCTTGTTGGCAGTCAGATACGGAAATAAGCGTCACAGAATCCATTGGGAAAGGTAGGATTAATTATTGTGCTTGCAGGTGGAGAATGCTTTATTAAAAATGCTTTACTTATTAAGTAAAAATATAAATCTGGAGACAACCACGAGATATTAATTTTTGAAAACTTTTTCAATAAGGGTGAAAAGTAAATTACTGCAAAATTGACCTGAAAATTTGTTTTACTGGACAACGTCAGTTATAATGTACAGCTGAACAAAAAACAACACCATCATTCCTAAAACAAGACATCCAAACCGGCTGACGGACAACAATATTTCATTCTCTTTTGCTTTTCATAAAAAGGGTGTTGGTTAGCAAAAAAAATTAATAGATGCATCAATCACAGAATATGGCCATGATGTCCATCGCCTGCTTCCATAACATGCTTATTTGAACCCAATTGAGCTGGTATGTGCAAAAATCAAAAAACAAATCCCGGGAGGAATCTCTTCATCGCTAGATGATAATAGAACATTGTGCGAGGAGTTGTTCAGCAGCTATTCTGTGGACAAATGGAAATAGTGTTGCAAGCACGTGAAAAATATTGAAGGGACTATGGGAAAAGTGATGGGGTAATTGACATTGAAATTAATAAAAAAATAATAATAAAATTCCGATGTTCAGGTGACATGGACACTGCAGGCGATACAGAATGTGGGGAAAGCAGTTTTTGTTATTCGGAACAGGTAAGTATTTTAATCGTTTGCTAGTCCCCCCCCCCCCCCCTTGTTTACGCACAGTTGACAGTTTCAATGTTTTGAAGAGAAAAATTCATGTATAATGGATTATAAATCACTTCGGTATAATCTCGGTGCAAATATAATGTAGCTATCTATGCCGCAAATTAGACTTGATGGATCCAAGTTTCTTCTGCCATGCATTCGAATGAGCCTTTAAATTTAGATATATATTAACATTTTCAAATATTTTTGGTTCAAACAACGAATCAATATATACATTTTTAATTATAACACCACCATTATAATAAACATTAAGATTAAAATATAAGAATAATATGCCATGAAGACCATCGACTGTTTCGACTAACTCCATCCGATCTATAAAACCAATTTCTAAATTATGGGACATGATTAAGTGGCCAAGAGTGTGGTCAAATGATTAAATGAAATGACCAGTAGGCCATTGCTGATTGCGTAAGATTGAATCACGCGTGACAGTTTGGTTTGCCAGCCCTCCCTCCCCCCGTAGTAGGGGAAGACTGTTCATGTGCATAGGGAGTCGGAGAAGACTCTTTTGTTTCTTGCCGCATTATAACACCACGTATGTTTATAGATGGACTGCTAGCTAGGACTTATTTTAATTAATTTTTTTTTATTTTTTGTTAGATAATTCATAGAATAAATGTAAGGAGAGTGCTAGTTCTCGGTTCTAGTCATCACATATTATATTAATATTAAATAAAAAGCAATGTTATAAGGAGAAAGACTGCACACATCTTTCGGTTCGGGGCTCACCTACCGCAAGATTTTTGTATCAATAAATACCATTGGCACCACCTGTCTTCAAGCTTCTGATCCAAGATGGCCGCCGCCAGTAGATTACATCACAGTCGTTATTCCCTCCACTTCACGAGTCATTTGAGTACCCGCATGGCCAATGCTTGTTAACAACCTGTTGAAATATGTCACTGACACAACACATATGGGGGCACGGTCATATAGATAGGTCTGGCAACCTACCTTTATTCTCGGTCGGTTTAGTGAAGCTGCCTGCGAACTAAAGGCACTAATAGTAGTGGAAACCATTACTAACATTGTCTTAAATGGGTGTTTCATATAAAAGATGGCATATTTTAAAAAACTATGTTTTGTTTTAAACTTCTGGTTAAGTTTAAGATTTTTAATTTATTGGGAAGTTTTGTAAGGGTTAATTCATATCAATAACTTGTAAATTTGCCATAATTGTCCGTTAAATATTGAAGTGTTGGGAATGCGGTTTTCCAGCAAACTGGGATCTCCCACAAGAAAGCATGTTTTAATGGTTAAGTTCGAATTTAAATAAAGAATATTTGTTTTCTATACATTTAAATCTTCAAACAAGTGTCATTTTTCAAATGTGACTTTTAATCTAGTAATTATTTTTAATTTAATAAGGGTTGGGTCCGAGTCGGGGCTCACCGATTTGGCTTAAACAGTATGAGTGGAAGCAGGTTGGTGCCACTTTCAACGTCCTAAGATATTTCGCCTGAGTGGGCACTAGGAAGTGAGCAAAAGCTTTTTAAAGATTTTAAATAGTATTGAAAAAAAAAATATTTTTTCAGTGACATGGCGTAGTGGTCAAATTCATGGCCTGGCAATCTCCCGGTTCGGGTTCGGTACCTACTGTTTCTTTTTTATTATTATTTTGCATTATTTCTCGCAATATTAAACTATTAATTATAGACTTAAATATATTTAAACTGTTAAATTACATAATTGGGTGAGGTTTTGAATAAAATCACAAACCACACTCTACAGAAAATACAATTCAAAACTGTATCTTTAATTTAAAACCATTCCTGTTTAAATATTTACATTTGACTGTTTCAACAGGCCGCCGCGAGCTTCACTAAGCTGACAAGATACTCCAGGGCAAAGGATGGGAAGATGCCAGACCTATATGTTGACCGTGTTTAGGGACTAGGTTCGTTTACACTGTCCCAAAACCGCCCCGCTCTGCCCGTTATACACGGTACGCATTACACCGAATTTACATATAAATGTAAGCATGCTCACATTACACCTATTTAGACGACCATTCATTATAATTCTATTAAACCATTCTTGTTACAGCGACATTAACCAGCACAAAACGCAACTCTGAACATCTCGGACTACAGTGCAATAATTGATGTGTTTTTACGCCTACACTTAGATCCTTCGGATGGCTAACTGACATACCAATTAAGTTTATTTTCAGCAATTATAAACTATCAACAAGTAGCCTAGTATATTGGCCATAATCGTAGAATTTTAAGCCTAGAATAGGACCATGATTCTCTAAACTTTGGAACCTACAGCACCCACAAAGGTTTTCTCAGCGCATATTACAGAGCCAATTACAATCAGAGGTAATGAGAGTCTACGAACCACGACGTATATCTTACGGCCCTACCTAGTGGTTGCTCTTTACGCCAATAGGTCAAAAAATGTCAGAAATGTAGAACCTTCAGTGACCATTCTGGTATGCTTTGTTATAGATTTATATACTATGTGTACTACATTTTGGTATGCTAATACTATGTGTACTACATGCCTGCGACAGTGTCACTTATAGTATTTTTATAGCATCTATGAGAACAATAACAATCCTATCGTTCAAATGTCTCTGAACGTCAAAAAAAATGCTACAGGAACAATTAAAAACATATGAGAATATGCATTCGATTCGCGAGAAAAACAGACACTGCATTAAGCATTAATTCATTTACAATGGAGTCCATTGGCATTGTCACAACATGCTATAAATTTTTATTTGACATTGTACATACGTGAATATGTAACTGTACACATTACGACCTTACATTCATATTCATCAGGTGGTTTTTCAATCACTATGGTTCACTTATCTCTACATTATAGTATCCCATTGATTGTTTAATCCTGGTGCCCCTGCAATCCCAGACAAACATTGTATTCCATATATCCTTCTGATATTATAACCCAAAAAAATGTAGCGGGCATTGTTTACATATATAGTAATATTAAATTGGTGTTCAATGATGCACGTATATAGCTCATCTAGGCTACCATGCATTACTCTGAGACATTCGACTTCAATTGCAGCTACACTATCGGATATGTAACTGCATTCGGGTACACATATCGTGCCTACCATTCAATCGTGCCTATCATCCTAGGCCTTAAGCCATACGAAGGCATGTAACAAATGTTAAATAAATAAATAAATATAGCTGAACACAAATACACAAAACAGACAAGTTTCAAAATCTGCCACATTTCGTTTGAATTCTATTGCAGCCCTTCGCAGTCATTGTCTAATAAACTACATTGTCTTTCGAGGTCGCGCCGAGTCAAAGTAGTAGATTGGTCCGACGTTTCTATCTGCATTTCAGCAGAAAAATATGCCTGAAGATGCTTGCTTCAACCCAGAGCGAAACATTTATTACACTTTTTATCAGTGTACTAGATTCGTTGATCCTGTAATGTTTTATTAAATTATTTTATAAATAATTATATTCACTACTTTGCAGACAACGAAATAACACCACGAACGTCTCATTAAATATTGTTTTCATTGGAAAGGTTTTTTTTTTATGTTGCATGAGAACTTGAACCAAATTACTTTAAATTGCATCCTTGGTACATTCGACGAAACTAAACATTTGAAAATCCTCTAAAGCTGGATTTCTACGAAAGTCTCTGAGAAGAGATAAATGACCAAAAGGCCATTACCTTCATTAAACCAAAACCTACTTGTAAACAGAGACATAAACAACAAAGGTGTAATTAAGTTTATTTTCGAACTACGTGCCCCACAGCTCGTTAGTTTGAATCTCGAGCACAAGCGTCATGAAAGTCTGAAATTTATGCAGCTATCCGTAGCTTTGTTCATGTTCAAGAATGAAATAACCGAAAGAGTTTCTAGGAAAGGGCTTTGGTTTATTTTCTTACGCCATATTATTACTTACTAATTTTTTATTTAATGATGAATGATAAATTCAAGAAACATTTTTTACTGTTTACAAGAATATTTTGTTTTTCGACTTGAAGAGTGCAAAGTGTTCCTCTTGTGTAAGTTTAATTTTACGAATATTAAATATTAAACTAACTATAACGACACTTTAAGTTTCAATTCGGTTGAGTACTGACGTATGCACATCTCTAAAGTAATGTTTTATGAGCGTGAATATGTTTTCAAGGGATATACTCAAAGCTTATTGTCCTGTAAGATTAGGTAACCAGACATTCCAGTAAGCCATAACTCTAAGCGTCTTCCCACTGAGAAGTAGTCTTCGAAGTGACGCGGAATCGACATAAGATCAGGTAGTTTCACTTTTACGTGAGTGTAAAAAATTAGGGCTGGCTGTGTCGGGACACGGCCAAAATGTTTAACGTGAATACGTCGTGCAAATGGAATGTTAAAAAAGTCAGTATTGCTAAGCCGTAGCTGAGATTACTCTCAGTTATGCCTGCACTCGTACCAGAACGGGTGACGTCCGCAATTTTATAAGGAGAGGGTGCGACATTCGGGTCACCAATTATGACGTCCCTTTGCGAGAGTTAAGTACTTACCAAAAGAAATTTACCCTGTAAAGGAGTAAACTCAACTCTCAATTGTTCTTGTAAAACAAAGCACAACTTTATAGCTACACGCAACAATTCATAACGAATAACTGAGGCAGCGTGACCCAGAGGTTAGATCTTGTGAATATGACGCTGGAGACACTGGTTTAATCCCACTTACGATATTTTTCCCTTCAATTTTATAAATGTTTCATCGATAGCGTAACATTTAATGTTTATTCATTAAAAATACAAGAAAAAATTAATTTCCCACAGTACAGTCCATCAGTATTAAATGTAACGCAAATTAACGTTTTCTTGTACGTTTTTAAAAACTGAAATTTCTCGAATTCGGCGTGCGTCAAAATGGTAAACTTGATGTGCCTACTAAACTTGCTTCTCCCCCCACCCACCATGAAGAATATTTTGACCCGAGGGGAGCCACCTCGTTTCCAAGAACATGTTTCACGTGTTTTTTTGTATCACCCGCAAGTGTGCACCAAATCTGTAGAAAATGACGGTGAAAGTGAAGTGTAAATATGGTCACACTTTAGTGTGTGTAGGAAAATTCGATTAGGACTATGTTGTGCATTTAAAAATAGTATTTGGCTTATTAAATTTTACCTTCAGCATATCAGTTTCACATTTGTAGTAAAAAAAAGAATATATATAGTATTTTCAATATATAAACATGAATTTTCACGTTATCAATGAAAAATCGATATAAATAAAAAAATGTATTCAAATTGAATCAAACCCGAATCGCCAGCATCATATTCAGATGCTCTAACCAAGTTTATTAAAAATAATAGTGGCACGCTGGTAAGTTCGACAGTCACCAGTGAGCCAACCATCTACCCCCTTAATGTTTAATTTTTTGTACGTAACCCCGAGTCCTTTTGTGTTTGTGGTATTGGCTGTCAAAGTTGTTGGTGTATGTGTTAGCCCAAAGGAGACGTTTAGGACAACACTAATTACAGCCATGTCTTACACGGGATTCGAACCCAGAGCCCCCGCACCGAAGACCGGCGCGTTGCCGACCACACTGCGGAGACCGTCCGGGGCACTCACAGTGTCTCCACTCTGCCTTGTGATTGCATGCGCAACGTTATGGGTGTATAGTTTGTCCCTCTGTTTTTGATCGGCTTTTTCTCGAGAACGATTGAGAGTTTGGTTTTCTGCTTTACAGGGTAGATTGCTACACGAATTTCATGTCCTCCCCTTGTTAGCTTGCTTCCTCTCCCTGCAAAGTCTAGTCCGTTCGGCACCGATGAGGGGGACTTATTGGAATCGTCTCAAGCTGATCTTTCTTCTATGTGTCGGTTCTTGCAATTCTGATAGTATTAATTATCCGTATGTCCTGACGTTATAATATTTTCGCAATATTCTTCGTAATTTCCTCTCATATTTGCTATACAAGTAAATATTTTTAAAATTTTTCAATCGTGTTTTAAATAGTTCTACATTTACTGCACAAAAATTAAAGTGTGTGTCCATTATATTCTCTCAAAGTAGATGAATCATCCATAATCGAAGTGACTTGTAAATATAAAATAAAAAATAAAAACTTTTTATAATGGCGCATGCATAACCTTGCCCTACCTACATATATGCGCAACTTGAAAATACTAGCCGGTATTTTTTATAACGTTTCAAAATCTATCTTATCAACTTTTAAACTGGCACCTCGATTCACAAGACATATAAACTTTGAGTAGTTGTGCTAATGCATTAATAACTGATCCAACGCCAGTTATTTTCTGTAATGTAATATTTTCGTTAGTAATGAAATATAAATCTTAGTTAAAATTTCAGATCGAATAAATATTTATTGTCCTCTATTTTTATCTTTGCAACCATTAATGCGTGGTATATTTACGCTGCATCCAAAACAAGGCGGGACATAGGTACAATAGCGCGCGGCTTTGCGGTGGTGCGGACGAGCCCCTGTTGAATGCCCTCTCCTCGTCGCGACTATCGCGCTGAGCCTTTGTTCCAGAACACCTGGCGACTCCCGCCCCGTGTCGCGCCAAGCTATCGCCTGCAGCACAACCGCCGCAAACTGGAACAATGCAGTCTTCACTTGAATGGCGGCCGTGCGCATCGCTCTGCTTGTCACTTGTCGCCTGTCGCCTGTTGAAGGCGGGCGTGCAGAAATCAACCATTGTGCTCGCACATTCTGTGTGTGCATTCACCGCAGTCAAACTGCATCCCATCAGCAAACTCAACTGTTTTCATTTGTTGCCAACAATGTATTTCTTTTTTCACTACCTACCTAATATTGGTATCAGTTGATACACGAGTAATATCTCTCATGATTTAGTTGAATTTTGTATATTTGTTGATTCAAAACTATTCAGCGTAGCTAAATGTTTAAAATACTTAAAAATACCTGCCCTTTTTAATGTTTCAGAAACGTTTCCCTGTGTGTTTTAAGATGACACTAAATTATTATAAAATATTAAGAACAGATCTGTTAATTTCAAATAATTACAACTTAATTACAACTGTTTATCTTAGTTATAAATATTTACGAATTAGTTCCACACATTTCAGGATTTTTAAAAATTTATTTTATTCAATTTTTTCTTTGTTATATTTTATCAGTTGTTACTCAACATAAATATATTCGAATAAAAAATTTCAAATAATGTCTAATACAGTAACTTAATACCTAGTATAGTAATAATTTTATAGGGATCCATGACAGATTGTGTTTACTATGGCTGTTATGTAACTGTTATTTTTTTATTTCTAACGTTTTGACTATGGATTTTTAACTGCTAGTATTCATACTGATTCACAGATTATATGTTATTTTTTATTTGATCAAAGAGTTTTATTCACTTATGTTAACCTGTCCTTCACTGATAGGTATATGTTGCCTCGTGTTAGGCAAAGTAAAAAGTCAAATGCTAAAAATAGTGTTAAAAGTAGAGAAAACAGGTCCGGAAACGAAAGCACAATTAATTAATTGCAGTTTTATTTATTAGATAATAGGCCCATTTACACACATTGGGCAAAATTGGCTCTGACTTAACGATTTTTTCTGATGGGTCGGCTCGCAGTCAGGTAATGGTTAATTAAAATGATTAGTACTTTCCTTTGCTTTAAATCACGGCTGTGTAAGCGGGCTTTGGGTTCTCAGCCTCTATCCCACGTAGTGTGGCGTGGCGAGTCTGGTCCGAAGATTTCCGTACCTCGCACGGTGGAAATGTAAGGACACAGGTTTGCTCCAGCTGACTTGTAGATATAACTTTCATCTAACTTTCCCTTGAATGTCGGTAAAAGCTCGGACATCAGTAGCTTGTGAATCGAAGGAAGACAAATCTCAATACCTCTAGTCCACATGTTTACCAAGCCAAGCAATGGAAGAACGGAGTGATGTTGGAGTTCGACAGACCACAAGTCCACCAGTACGAAACCTCTAGCTTCTCGAGGTTTACCGAGCCACACGCTATGGTAACAAGGTTCAAGATAGGGTCAGCGTGAATGGACGAGGCCGGCTAACTAGAGCCGACTGCTGCAACCGCCTTGCTGTCGTTTTCGGTTAGCATGAATATTGGATGGAATGTAACACGGATGGGGCAGCGGAAGCAGGATAAAAAGGGCATATACCAATGAAAACCCCACGCCCTTAATATTAGAGTTTCTTCCGAACTACCGACTGTTTGGTGAAACCCTGAACATTAGCAGAGGAAGCAATCAACTTAAAATAGGTTAAGCATGTGTTCTGGCAAATTAAATGATTCTGGCTTATTTCACTCATACGCGTTTGAGACATAAATGAAATATATTTTAAAATAAATATCGCACGTAAAAATCAGCAGTTAAACTGTTAGTTGGCATACTTTTTGCACTCTCTACGATCCCGAAAACAAAACGTTTCTATTAAGATCACACGCATTAAATGACCTCGCCACTTCTGTGTGGTGGATTACCCAGTCCAGGATAAGCCAACACAAGTCAGACACTCGCCTGGGAACGGCCTCCATAATAATTTAGAAAATGCAATTTAATTTTTTTGATTTTACCTCATTTTTGAGTATGATTTTTCTCGCTGTTCTTCAAAGCAGGTGCCCCGAAAAGCAGAGCAAAACAATTAAATACTCGAAATTGAAGGTAATAACCTTATTATAGAAATTACACCACTGGAAAATACTTTCAACACTTTTTTGAAAATTAACTCTGAGCTCGAACATGGTTCCTGTAGCATGCAATGGATCAGCCAGCATTCAATAAGAGCTACAAAATATTTGCTACTACTATACTTTATATTATATATACACCATACTTAAAATTACCGCACATGTCTTAATACAATTCAGCCAGGTTGTCATACTTACGCAATTTAAGCCTCTACAGATGGAAAATACTAGAAACACTATTCACTCAAATACTTATTAAATTGTCCTAACAATAATTTTTAAAGGATTCGACCCGGGTCTACTAATAGTCTGCGCGCAGCAGTACCGCATATTTCCCCTTCGGGGGCATGTTTTCTTCTTTTACTTAAAGTAGTTCTACTGGCCATAATCTTCACTTTCGATATCGTTTAATTAAATTTTTCAGGCGGTACCCTCGCGTGACCAATCGATATGAAGTCGCAACACTCGTTCAGTCAAACTGGGTCGCCACGTAACATAGCAACTGATTCTGCCCACGGGAATGCAAGGGCTTATGGGACGGAGCTGATGACTTACTTTGCAAAATACAGGTCTCCTGACCCTGTGCCAGAAACTGTATTTATTGTGATTCACCAAGCACCTACTTGAAGGACGCACTTTTTCGCCACGAATTCTGCTTACCGAATCCCCGTCCGGTACTCTCGACTCATGCATTTCAAATACGTAACTTTTTCTTGAGTTATTTAAGTTTAGCCACCGCTCCCGTACAGCCCAGCCCAATCGCGGTTGCCGCCCTTACGGCCAGCGAACACACACAGACGTCGTCACCAGTCAGCTGGGTGCTCGCGAATTCTCGTCGTAGTCGTCACTACGTCACTCTTCACCCTCCTCTCCTACCGCGCCTGGCGGCGGATACATGCAGACAGTTTTTATTGGCACGCAAGTTCGTAAGCGTACTTTATAGTTCGCACTTCTCCACGTATTTTAGGCCTCACGTAAAATATACGTTACATTAAAATTAACAAAATATCTTATAAGAACCAGGCTGCCAACTTTACCTTAAGGGGAAGTGGATAAATTCTACCTTGGAAACTGAAGTGAATACCCGGGTGCCCGGTTACAGTCAGGATGGTTAAAATAACTAGACAGTTGTTTCTATCGGCACTTACGTGCCTAACAAATTAACTACAAATTAACCAAAATTTATTTACTAAAATAAACTAAAAAAACTTTAAATTTAGAACCAAGCAGTAAATATAATTAACAAAATTAACCAATTAAAACACATTTCCTAGTTGAGCTGCCATTAACGTCTCTTAAGTCTTTTGGCCATAACGAATCTGGCCACATTTTTTCAGCAAAGAACATGAGCTATAAAAAAACCAGTAGCTTAGGATGGCTTGCTTTTAGTATTCTTTAGTCGCTTTTAGGACATTTCAAGCCACTGGCATTTTTGATGACTAAAACGGGAAATGATTCCTCAAAACGCGAATTTTCCCATCAAAATAATGATGTTTTAATTTTTAGCGATTTTTGAGATTTTTCGGTTGAATTTTTTTCTAATAACTGGACATTTTGACGCATTTTGGCGCATTTTAAGCAAATTTTGAGGAATTTGAGACATTTTTGTAACTTGTGGCAAATTTTGATGGTCAAGTTCAAAGTTCAAGGTGAATGTAATCCAAGATGGCCGCCACATCACAATCCAAGATGGCGGACCGGTGCCTCGTTCCACACTCCCAACTCCAGGGCTCGGTCCGGCCAATATATACTACTGGTGGCTTTTTCTTAACTGAAGTGACATAGAAACTGCTTTAATTAGAAACATTATTTGTTACATTTTGACTTATTGTTGGCAATATCATTAATGCGATGTCACCTGAAAACTTCAATTTGAAAGTTGTTACAACAGTAAAGAGACCAGCTACAAATATACAAATTACGGTTGTAAGAGTCACTGAGAGCTATTATAAATTCTGCAAAGTCAATTTACAGATGAATAAAATGTAAGTTACAATACTAAACATTTTTAAAAGAATATATGGCCTTAAGACATAGGGTCAGCCCTTCTAGTTTGAATCAGAATGGCGCCTTGGATTATGTGTTCGAATTAGTCCAGTTATTTGGCTTAAGAAATACCTCTGACTTTTAACAAGAAAAATTTATAAATGATTGTTATTTTAAGCCCCGCATTTGCCAGCATAAAGCGCCGCCCATGATTGCGGCTGAAGCTTAATCGCCACTGGCCTTAGTTTTCGCTCATGTCCCGCGACTGTCCAGGGACGGTGCGGGCCTGTCGTGTTGTCACTGCTCCGAGCTGGCACAGGCATCCCCGGTCCGGGCAGATAGCTGGGCAGCTGTCCACTCGACCTGCCGCCCTGCTCCGGGGCGAGCTGCTGCCTCGGACAGCTGGAGAACTTCCTCTGGCCAGCGCACGTGCAGGAACTCGTGCTGGACCTGGCGTCACTGGCACATCATGGCTGTCGCCTCTGTAGTCCTGGGCGCTTATGTCCAGCCGAGCTGGTTGCTCGGCCATCTCTCGCTGCCTGCGGACGAGTCCACGACGAAGTGCCTGTCTAGTCCCGCCGTGCTTGTGTAACGACGCACACGTCCAAGTCCTCGCTAGGCCTGGTCCGTACTTGAAGGCGGGCCAGGGACGTCTCGGCGGTCAGCGAGCTGGCGACAGCGCGGAGGGCGTCGGGCGCACCCTCGTGAAGCGGCGCACCGACCCTGCGGTAGTGCCGTGGTAGATGCTCCCTCTTGCGGCCCCTGAGGCCGGGTATTTATACGCCGACGGGCCAATCAGAATGCTGGATTCAAAAAATGCCGCAACGCGAACTTTTTTCGGCGGGTTGCGGACACATCAGGGATGAGCTAAGGAGTTTCGCCGGCTGCCTATCACTTAGGCGTGCAGCGGTAACGCTCGTAGGCGCCCACGTTGTAGGATTTGCTTTGCCACTCGTGTCACCGTGATGGTGTGCTTTATTCAGAGAGCCACCATAACAATATGAAAACCATGAACTATCGAACCTCGTTTACATGGCTAGGACGCTAAAACATAACTGGTTTTACAGACAAGAACGATTTAACTAACCTACAAATTTCGTTTATTATGCCTGTATAAGCAAGGGCGCACTCGCCTTTCGCCGGATTTCAAAGTGCATTTGAACTCGGACTCTAGAAAGGTTAGACTATTTCAAAACTTCCATATTTAGGCAAACCAACATAGCGCCGTTTAAAAAATTAACAGAGGTTAATGGTGAGCAGTGAAAATCAATATATTTTTTAAAGTATTTTTAAATTATTAAATAAAATCGGCCTTATATTATTACCACACAACAGTTTTATATCATCAAAATACAAGCAATAAAACTGATTCATAAGAGAATGGTGATATTTTTATCCTTGTTGTCCAAGTGTTTGTCATGAAAAAAGCTACTAAATTTAGGGCTAGTGGCTTTCTTCGCATTATTTATAATTATATTTTCATTAAGGTGCTCGCATACCCGGGCAGCAATGTGGTGTGCAGAGCTTCAGGAAAAAACGCAATTTCTAAACTGCTCAAGATATCCGAGTGGTGTCTGTTTACGAAAAGCATTTAAGAATACTCTGAGGGCGGATGGGTAGTTCTGTTTCTGTATTACGCTTTCTAACTTTGTTTATAGGAGAGTGTGAATTGCTTAAATGTGTGTTTTCAGAGTATATTTTTAGGCACGAGACATCCGGTACAGATTCTTGAAGCACTCATGGGATTTGTATTACACCTTTATCTTCATTTCTCTGTCATTTATTGTTATGGTTACCACTGAACTCTCAGAGCAGAGGCGATACTGCAAATGATGCACCAGCGAGAGTCTCGTCTCACCAGCACTAATACACGCCTGACTATGCGGGCCCGTAAGTGCATTCCTCGGTGGCCGTGATCTCTGAGGCGTCCGGCTCCTGAGGCGAGGGCCCGGGCTGCCCACCGAAGAGGTCTGGAGCCCCCCCCCCCCCCCCCAACTCCGTGCTTGGCATGAGACGTAAAAAACATTCGTCAGATTACTCTCTTCGCCGTTAGTGACCCTACGATCGAATGTGCAAGATGTTTTTACCCAGTTGTGTACGTCTTTGATAACAAATTAAGATGAAAATTCACGTGAAAATCTTGATGTCACTGATGAGAAAGTATTAATAAAACGTCATATTTTAAAATAACGAAATACATCAAGTGATAGTCCTAAATTAAATTAGCATTGCGCATAACATGTTGTCCAGGTGTCACATATTAGTAGTGATGTTTTAATTTACACTGGCCAAGTCTTGGGTGCTTACCGTAAATTCTAATATTATTTATTCTCACAAAAAATACATTAATATGCTTATTTACGGCGATTCTACTGAGAGGTAGGTTAACTCGGTGTAATATAGTACAATAATTTTCTTAAATTTTATTTTTCACGAAATAAAAATTGCACTACCTTTTAATGTATCCGTTAAGGCGAAATATTATGTGCATTTAAATAACGTGTAATGTTTTATCTCAAAATTTATTTCCAAATAAATATCAAATAATTCTTCATTTAATATTTCCGCATTATTACGTATTTAAATTCATGCATTTTATGCGATGCTCTACAAACCAATTTAAAATAAGAGTAAAAGAACATTTTCAAACTTTAGTTGTTACTACTTTGCATTAAAAATATTAATACCTAACTAAAAATAAAATATAAATTTAATTTTCTGTTTAATTATTACATTTTAATCAAACCATTTTTACAACCGAGAAACGAAGAGCTAATAAAAACATAAAGCCATCTCGAACTTAACTAAATGATTGGCTTTGCCATTAGTGTTTTTTTTATACAGGATATAGTATTAGGCTAACTCATTTGGAAACAGTGCAACATTTGCGTTTATATAAATGATTTTTTTTTAATCTATTTAAGCAACAGCAGTCTTTATTTCTCATAGATTTTTAAAATATGTTATAAATAAAAAGTACATACGTATATATTGAAACCATGCAGGGGTTACGTTTCGTTGTGTAGTAAGTAAAAGTCTGCTTGTGCGGATTGGCGTGCAACAGGTAGGAGGAAAAATCCATTCGCAAGGTTGGTAAATGGCGCTTGTGCCGCTGTTGTACTCGCTGCTGCCTAGCCGTGCCGAGCTATCGCTGGCCGAGGAGGGGTAGGGGGACCGGGCCGTGCCACGTCATCTCTCGGTGCGTGGAGGGTGGCCTGGCAGTCTAATAGTCAGGCGCCGCAGGCCGGGGTGGCGAAACCTGCTCGCGGGGGAGAACGGCGTTACTGCAGTTGTGCCTCTCACGTTGTGCACTGAACATACTCGCGTGTTGCGCCAGCTTAAGTGTCCTAGAAGTTATCTGCGATAAAGTTTGTGATTGTATTTTATATGAGCGTGTGATTTCAAATACTGTTATTTCCGTGTTCGTGAAGTTTTTTGTGGACAGCCAAATATTTATCCTCGCAATAATATTTTGCTTTTTAAATGTGTGACCCAAAACAGTGGACAAATATTTTATCCTTGCAATTTGTCTTTATATTCAAGATCCGTTAAATAATATTATACATGATTAATTAAATTCGCGAGTGCTAACAAAAGCTATCACATAACATAGCAAATGTTAGGTCTTTTCTGATAAAAATTTCCATGGACAGAAAGACCTCAAACAAGAATTTTATGGTAGGGATACGAAGGTTAAGCGTACTGTCCCTTGTCTAAATTCTTAACAACCAACCATACTTAAACACCGCAATGAATAATGAGTAAATATTACTGCAGTTTATACTATGCTGTCGTCTATAAACGAAGTCATGTAAGTTGATTCCATCAATATTGTATTTTTATCGTTTGGCCATCACTCATTTTCAATGCAGACCTATTTTACATATATCTACTAAAGCCCTGACATTTAGAGTAAAGAGTATAATGTTTTATATTACTAGACTAAATTATCATTTTTTATATATTTTGTAAACTACCCGTACATAATAATATTATTAACCCATTAATTATTATTTTTTATTTGTTGGTCACAATTTTTCCACATTTTAAATCTTCATAAACGTTTCGCAACACTTAAAGAACTGAGAAGATATTAGGATCAGTGTGCTTGAAGGGTTTCACCGCCACTAGCCAGCAACAAGTGGGTAGGAGTGACCATATTCTAAACGGCTTGTAGCATGTCAAGGTTTGTTGAAAGGGCTCCTCAGCACATTCGTGAATTAAATGGCTCGGTTGTCATTGAATAACCTCACATAATGACTTCACCTTTCGAAAACCCTTAGTTTCATTGTTAAAAAAGATTCCCTAAACATGTGTCAAACGTTTTAACTGCACTCGAGTTACCTTAAACAATAACATTAAAAAGTTATCTATGTATTCAAACAGTGCCTTTTAATCTTGTAAATGACAGATTAGGTAAAATTTAATTTTATTTAAATATAAGTACTGGTTATACATATATTACTATAATTTACTTTCGTTGATAGTTTAGAGAATTATAGTGAGCATTTAAAATAAAAACATTAACCTGGTTACATAACAAATTCAAGCAAAAATAAAACATATTTTATTTATAAGTTAAAATATAAACAAGTTTTAATACCAGGGAATATTAATTAAGTACTTAATTTTTCAAATTCATGCTTTATCAGTTAAGGCCCTATACACATATTATTTCTTTTAACTGCATGCACGTAAGGTTTATAAAACATTCAAACTTCCTTATTTTAGTTAGTTAATTCAAGCTCAAACTGCAACAACTACACACAAACCAAAATGTATTATTTATAGTATTTTATTAAATACTGCAGGATTCTTATAAACCTCTGTAGAAATTGTATTATATTATTTTGTGGAAGTTAGTGTTAAAAAATTATAAAACTGCAAACGCTACAGTATGTGTAAAAACTTTTTTTTATTTTCTAGGAAAACGTAGAAACGATTATGAAACGACTTTTAAATTTCTCTAAGCTCAACACCTTTATCTTATTTAATATTTAGGAAAGTTTCGCTTCATTGAAAATTGAAAAGGGAGAAGAGTGAAATATTTGTTTAAAGACAAAGTGTTTTTGTGGAAATGTTACGTAAACTCCTATACTAAATTAGTAGTGGAAAACTTACGAAGAGGACTACAGCATAAGCACACCATATCATCTAGAAATATTGACTGTGTCAACGATTTCATCGTTGGATAACGAAGCCATGAATGATGTGGGCTGCAGTCACACGATCTTTAGAGATCTTCGTGGCTTTCATAGAGTTCTACACCTCAAGGTAGGATGCTCTCTTGCAATGTGCAGAATTGTGATGTGCTGAGTTTGAAAGTTTCAAACACTTACTATAGTTTACGATTGTATTCTTTAAAATTTTGTTCGTAAAATATGGAAATAAATAACCGTACCAAGCCTCTCACCAAAGTCCAAATAATGAAAACTAAATTAGGTAAATTTCCAAGAAAAAGCACATTGGTACATTTATTGTAATTCTCTTTAAAAGGAAGAGAATTAAAAAAGACTGTAAAATTTCCAGTATGATCATTCTGTATCCAATTTATAGCATGCTAGTTAACTTCTTATAAAATGCATTGTACCTAGAGATTATGTTACAAAATTCTTTTTACTTCCCATATGTAATATGTCATAGGACTTATTGCTTCCTAGAAATATGCAGACGAAAGTGAATAAAAAACGTTTTGAATGTTGAGATAATTATTAATATATAACTAATCGGTGATAAAAATTAACCAGTAAGAATCTTCTTTATTGTCTATTTTTTTTTAAGGAAATGCATATAAAAGCAAAAAATCATTTCCATAAATAATATTAGCCAAAGTATAGCAGTACAAATAACTGTACATGTTTTGAAAACCAATATGTTTATTTATAATTTTTCTAACGCTGATACAAGAATTAGATTCGCATACAATTTAGAAACATTTTTGGTTATCCAAATCAAGAAACTAGGAAAAACAAACCCCAAAATATTGTAATGGAAAAAGTTACTACGTACTCAAAACTTTTATTTACTTTCATCAGAAACAAATAATTTTAAACCACATAATAAACTTGAACAGTAACCACGTAGTAGTAAGTTGATATCCACGGTCATTGCAAAGCGACACGATTTTCTTTCGCACGAAATTAATTAGATTTTTTTTTTTTGGGAAGGGGGGATAATATAACCCATTTGCCTGATGCTCCCCTCCCCATTGCGCATGCCCATGAACATTACCGTATTGCATTGTAAAAAATTAATTTACGTAATATTTAATCATGATTTAGGGGATAATTTCCGGGTCACTTTGCGTATATCCCCTACGTGCACATTTCCAGTGTCAGCTATACAGAAAACATTAAACGAGAGGCCACGTTCAAAATATTGTGATGCCAATATTGATACGGCCAGCATTCTTTAAGAAAGGCAGGTACTTGGAGAAAATACTATTCTTACATCCACCCATGCGATGCTTAGCTCGGGTCGCTTGCTGACTCCTGATCACAGCCGGACTCCAACCCAAGGCTGAAGAGCAGTTGAAACCATTTTAAATATGTTCCGAGCTGGCTGTTATAGTAAAAACAGTCACATATGGAAAACATTGTTGAATATACATTTATTTTAGAGGATATCTAATTTCTTTTACCGAAATTACAAATGTTAATTAAAAAACACGAGGGTGACCTGTATAATTCCTTCATAATAAGCCTTGGCAATGGATTGGAATTTACTATTGTGACATTTGCCAATGCTTTAAAATATAATTTTCGAAAAAGTTCCGAATGTCGGATATTTGTGCTCCATTACTTCACTTGACTGTTCGCAATTTTTTTTTTTCAATTTTCCATAACAATAAAACAATTAAAAACACTCATGAATCTTGATCAAAGCCATTTAAATTTAAATGTTAACTAAAATTAAAACTTTTAATTAAATTTTAGAAGCTGCATCAAAAAAACATAATTGATAAAAATAAAATACAAATTTGAATAATTCAAAAAATTTAAATATTTAAGAAATTAAACATGTTGAAATGAGTAACGCATCATGATTTTCAATTTTGTGGAACAATAACCGCATTAAAAAACTTTAATGTAACTTCTAAACAAATGTAAAAAAAATATTAATGTATGCATTTTTAAAATTATTCTAAGTAATTTTAAACTCATCAAGATCTCTTAGTAAGTTATAGAATTATGTGCATGCGTGAAACTCAAACGATAGGTAGTTATAGATTATCTTACTAAAATACAAAAGAGTGAGAAATTAAAAATAGATAAAAATTATTTCAAATTTATGAAATCCCGTCTTCTTGAAAGCCCAAGCGGAAAATAAATTATAATGTTAAATTGGCCTAATTTCCACAAATAAAATTCTTAAATATTTCATTATTAGTTTTTAACTATTTCATTTTATTTTTTATTAATTAAAATTGATAGTTAATATTTTCTTCTTTATTAGCAGTCAAGATACATATACGTATAGTTTGTATTTGAAAAACGAATAATGTTATAAAAACGTGTCGATGTTATAAGGTACGGTTACTTATATTTTATTATTACATCTAAAGGTAAATAATAAGAAACAAAGAAAATATTATATTGGCAATAAATCGCAAAAATAATCTGGTTTTTTAATCTAAAAAATTTAATAATGATGGAACAACAGCCTAAAATATTTTTTAAAACAGATTTTTAAAATAATACTATTTAATGTTCTTTTTAAACACTTTTCAGTGTAAAAACTTTCGTTAAAAATTGGTTAAGCGTGACCGCTTATATCATATACATATGTAATTAATTCAATGTATTTGTTGTTAAAATCTTTTTTATAAAAAAAATTAAAAAATTAAACGTACATTGTTAAGTTCTGATAAAGAATTTAAAAATTTTAAAAGTAAACAAAATTTGAAAAAAAAAATTTTTTTGCATTGAATAAAATTAAAATAATCCTGTAGTGTGAATTTTTGATAGAAACATTACTATAGTCCGTATATCCTTGAAATTTAATAAATAACTAAGTATAGTTATTTAAATAAATTAGTGTTTATACTTCCAGTTATCTATAAATGTTTTTGCTAGTTTTATAAAGAATAAAAGATTTAATTTAGGTGATTTATTTGTTTTTTCATAAATTTCTTTATGCATTTATTATAACAAATTTTTATTTCGAAATTTGAAACACAAAAAAAAAACTTTTTATTGCTAAGCGACAGTAACTGGAAAAATATATTATACGTGTACGCAAAACGACAAAATACAAATTTTTATTTATCGGATGAGTAGAAAGTTTAAGTAATATTATTTATAAAAATAATGCGAAAGTTTCAATATCTGCATATTTTAAGTGTAATTAAAGAAGTATAACTAGAGCTTCGGCAAAGCGATAGTGTTTGTCATGTAGTTTTGTCCAAAGAAACACAATCCAATATGGATACTTACTTAGAATAAAAATATATATTTTCGAAACTTTGGAAGTAAAAATAATTAAACTTAAATATTCAAACATATTGACAGAAAAGTAATAAACCAATTTTCTTCAAAACAATATTAAAAATGGAACCGCGTCTGGTCACTGCAATGCCAAAATAGTAGAATAACCTTACCACCTCCAAAATGTCATATTAATGTAATTTCGAACTCTATATAGCCTTAACCTCACTTTCACATACTTTCCTACAATTAAAGTAACGAGAATATTTACAATGATATAAATACTTTAATCATTTAACGTTAAGTAACATCAGTTCCTCTCAACTCCCAGCACGACAATTTAGTCATAGCGTGTTGTTCTTACTTACCAGCAACAATATTGAAATATAAGTATGGTATAATATGAGCAGTAGTTTTGAACTTAACTTCAAAATTATTTTTTTACATATATTCGAGTTTTAAAGGAACATAGCAATAGATTTATGCTACAACTAGTAACAAGTATTGTTGCCAACCTATTGATTTCTACTTGTCTACACTAGGCGTCTTTTAAAATCTATTGGAAACCCGATATTCTAACTAAATTGCATATTATATATGCTTTAGTTATTTTTAAGCTTCATTTATTATTTATGAGGCCCACAGTGACCAAATATGCATTGCAAAACACCTTCTTTGATGTCAATATTCTAACAAATATATGTAATACGTAAGCTAAAGTAACACATGTCAAGACTATGATAAGTCAAACTGAATAAATTGTTCACATTAAAGACCCAAACGATCAACACAAGCGATTGACAATTCCATGCATATAAAACAGGCATCTTCTAAATATTTGATATGCAGATGTATGTATCTGCTTTCAGCTACTTCTTATTGGTCAAAATTGCAACTGCTATCAGCAATATTAGAGCATTCCAGTTGCATAATAATAAACCATCACAATCCGACCATGCATGTATTTGCAACTAAATATAGGCGCCCCACAACACTCACTAAACAAAAGGAAATGGTTGTGTGATAATTCTGACACAATAATTCTCTCAAGACATCTCTTATAAGACGACGCTCACACAATGAGATACCTACATCTCAACTTTTTGATTTAATGTCACACACTCATGTGTTCAAAAGACAAAGCAATGTTTAAACATAAATGTTTACATACCATAACTCACATATCATTTATCCAAAAAATGAAAATTAGAAGACAGTGCTTACAAGACGACGCTGGAAAATCGATGCTGAAATGATCGTCTTTTAAAGATGGTCTTTCAAAGTAATGTTCACAAGATTATACTAATAAGGCGACGTCTAAACTGATAAGACGATGCTCACACGATAATTGCCTCACAAAAATTTTCAGATTTCGATGTTCATGTATAGATTCTCACATTTTACCGCTCAAAAGACAATGCTCACAACTTACACAGCAATGTACGATGAATATTTTATCAAGATAATACTAGCACTACACTCACATGATGTCACTCACTCAGGGATGCAAACCATACAATGTTCATAACATAACACTCACACCATGACGCTTATAACATACTCTTAGATGTCACCCAAAAATAACCACGACATAAACTTAATAATATACTAATATATTCAGGTGTTTATATTCAACTATGAACAGGTACGTCTTTGAAAATATTTTTAAAATGATCTATGTAAACAACTTGAAGAATTTTAAATATTCACCAATTTGCATAAAATCTATAAAACATACGAGATTGCATACTACTACAAAACCAGGGCTGATGAATGCCACACAAATAATAGTTATATCTCACAAAAATAATTATATTAGTAAAGTAGGGCAATAGTAAATTTAATTAAATATTTTTTATACAACTCGCCAGTATTTTAGCACTTCTATGCATTATATCATGCAAACGAATCATATGATAAACATGATCAAAATTACTTGTTCTTCACAATTCCCTTAATAAAATAAATTACATATTTCCTTAAGAATTGTTTAATTTCCATATTTTTTTAACCAATTTAATGTATGAACTGATCTAAAAAAAATTAGATCCGTTTCAAATTATGTAATCGAACAGTTAAGTTTATACCATATTCTTCAAATCTTCATTGTCAAGATTAAAAGTTGAAAGCCTGTAGGATTATGTTTGAGTGTATTTGTACATGTAAGTAGAATAGTCTGGTATGTTTATTCTACATGTTTTACTATTTTATAGATATTGTTAAAGCTTTTTATACATAGACATGTAAGCATCGTCCTGTTAGCATTTTCATATGTGCATTGTATAGAATTGCCTTTGAGTGTAGTCTTCGAAGCAATGTTTTGTGAGTATCGAATCATTGTCGTTTTTTGAGCATAGAGAACAGTCTTTTAAATGTCATTTTTGAGTTTCCAAGTTTATTACAATTAATTGGCTCTTTTGTGATCATTATAAACTTCACTGTGTGAATATTTATTTTTATTTTTAAGCATTGTTTTGTGAGTGTCGTCTTCTGAATGCCTATACACACGGGAGTTGATTTGCGTGCAACAATAGTAAGTCTTAGCAATTATGCATTGTTCACTGGGTCACCATATTGTTGTGAGTATCGGTTCGTGAAAGTCAACTCATAAGTCTCGTGTGAGTGTCATGCGATTATCGCTTTATGCATATCGTCTCGTGAGAATTATCTAATGAGCGAAACCTCAGAGAATTAGTTTTAAATGATCTCTTACAGATTATTTTGGGCCGAGTATTTTCAAGACCTCTTTAATGCGCCGACTGATCTATGGAGTAGAGTATGTAGTTTTATGTAACGCTACATTCCAAAACCGGCTTGCGATTTCTGTTTTCTTTCCCTGAGAATTCACTTCCTCTGCTCCATGCCGCGCCAGTGTGCACACGCAACACCTCAACAGTTCCTTCTTCGTCTCCAAGCACAGCTCGTTAGTGAGGAGTATCATTGACTCGGTGGAGGCTGCCTTGAGCATGGCTATCCTTGCCCTGACCTCCTTCACGCCATGAGCATTGTTTGTGATGATGCTTCCCAACTTGAAGTGTCACACTCTCTCTAAATGTTAGTTTAGGTCTTTGACATTCAGAAGTTCTGTACTAGTCGTTACATAAATTATTTAAGATGTTTAGTGTTTATCTTCATTTTATAGTCTACAATTTTGTGCCCACATATTGCAATGAAATCGTCTGCATTTTTTTTATCATCATTGCATTTTTCCTCGAATTTTTAAGTTCTGTGATATTTCGTGATCTTCTTTCTCAAACTGTTTCTCAGAAATTAATTGTTTGGTACTCACAAACGTTTCTGTCTTATCGTGTGAGTCTTTTGGGAACGGCTTACAAACCAGTAATGATAAACCCATATCTGAGCACTCGAACCTACAATCTCAGGGCTATAAGGTAGTTATGCTGATCACAATACTACAGAAGCCGAGGTTCCCTAGATATTTATTTATCTCTCAGCACTCTTTGCTAGTATTCTCATAATTTATTACTAAATAACTCCGTAAAAAAAACTCCTTTCATTTGATTAAAAATGCACAGACAACTTCTTTCATGTTGAAGATTCTGTCTGAGAACATGATTACTCCTTTCTAGCTACTAGTAGAATATTAAAGAATTTCCGGTGGCAGGATAGGAATGAGATGTGAGGTGCCGGTCTGAAATATTGGATTGTGACGTCACAGTGGCCATCTTGGATAACCTCGATCTTCACCTTTGACCTTCACCTTCAAAATCTGCCAA
The DNA here is from genome assembly GCF_032445375.1 of Bacillus rossius redtenbacheri. Classification (NCBI taxonomy): domain Eukaryota; kingdom Metazoa; phylum Arthropoda; class Insecta; order Phasmatodea; family Bacillidae; genus Bacillus; species Bacillus rossius. The sequence continues at coordinate 81,877,465 of NC_086331.1, read as the reverse complement.
AAATTCGCCAAAACGGGTCAAAATGTCCAATATTGTAGAAAAAAATTCCACCAAAAATCTAAATATATATATATATATATATATATATATATATATATATATATAATTCCATTTTCGAGTGAATAAACCCGTAAAAAATTCATAAATTTGGAATTCGAAAATCTCAAACAACTTTACCTTAAAACAACGAAAATTCCTCAAAGAAGCTTAAATTTCTCATCTGAAAGCCTCCAATAAACCTCTGAGGACATTTGACACCAACCATTAGGATGTCATCGTTGCAATTTTGATAATGGCCGCCATCTTAAAAATTTCCCACAGTTATAGTTGCCGTAGCTGGATATTTTTTTTTTAAATATCCGTAAAGCGAATAAATACTGCATACTTTATACTGACTAGACTGTCACTATACTAACATATTTAACTGAATTAAGGGCAATTCCGCCAGGAGTAAATTATCTGCGGAAGCTATGATGATGGTTATCTTTACATTATTTAATATATCTCATAAAATCTTCAAGTATCTTAAAATCATATTGAACGAATACTTTTGAAGTACGAGACACGAGTTGGCTCATATCCTAGCTTCCCTCAAATTTTTCACTTGTGAACATTACCTAACAAGAATTGATTAAGGTAAACGCATTAACCTGCAGTTTGTATAGCAACAAACAGAGAGTGTACATTAAAAAGGGATTTTAATGGGGAGAAATAAGAGTAGAAATTTTCCGTCTTGCTATCAGCCTTTTTAGATTACAAACATTGTTATCGCGTTGTATTTAAAATTCACCTTCGCTATGGCCGAGAGTAATTAAGGGCGCCGTTCGGCTGAAGCGTAAACGCGCTACTGCGTTCTTGCTCGAAGCTGGGTGACGACTTTAAGAAGTATACTGCTGCTCGCCACACACTTTTGCCACGTTCTCATCTTCACCCTCTCCCTACCCCTGCACTTAGTACCCACTCTCTTGACCATCCAGTACTGCTGGCTTTGAAACTCTGCCAACCTTTCCCAGCCTGGCTAGGTTTGACCATACCGAGAAAGGCCCGCAGTGGAAGTTGCCCTGAACCTTAGGCTCAATGGTGCCTTACCTCAAGGTGGAAAAGTAGTTAGGCACAAAGGTAGGCCGACTGAATATGCTGCCTAAGAACAAAATGTATTTAATAAAGTATATAGATATTAAAGATGAAACAAACATTATGCTGTAAAGAAAAATAAAGGTTAGAAGGTATGAATAAATAAAAAAATTAAATTAGACAAATTTCAGAGGTCAGCCATATTACACTTCACTTTCTGGTTTTGTTATATATATTTTATGAATTACAAAACAAAATTACAATAATAAATATTCATAAAAAAAACAAGTGACTTTGAGTATTTTTTAAATCTCGCAATTGATTATATATATTATCTCTGGGGCCCCAACTAGTTTAAATAAAAAAAATTAATTATAGGTTACAATACATTTAAACATTTTGTTATATCTGAATTTGATTTTAATTTAGCAGGTTAATGTGTCCAAAAGAGAAATTCAATTGTCCGATGAATGCATGCTACATGCGGAGAACACAAGAGTAACTCTTATCTGGTGCACATCCTGAGGCCGTCGGAGAGAGGAGGGAAATCCACTCCTAGTTGAAAATCAGGTATTCATTTCATTTTGGAAACGGCTCGGTCACACCAGGACGCCCACCGATAAAAAACAGATGGTAATTCCAAAAATAATAAATGGATCAAGAAAATAATACATTAAACACGATCCTCAAAGGAATCGTGAAATAACTCACCCCTTCAGGCGGTTAGATGGTCTTAAGTTACTCCATAATACTACGATACACCAGAAGCTACAACTAAATCATGTTTTGATGGCTGCCACGAGATGAAGAAGGCAGAGACAGCAAATTGCTAGGAATTTAGCCGTGACCAAAGAGTCACCACTGTATAGAACAGTGCCAAATAAAAGTTGAGTTCCAAAATACCTATGGCATAATGCCTTACAAAGAAATACATTAAATAATTAGCTTTTGATATTTCATTACAATATTGTAAGTTCAGAAATGCATTACATATTGCATATTTAATAAAGTAAAAGATTACAAACAAACCACTATAATTATGTTATTATGTTATTATTATTTCATTATATTGTTATATTAATTTATTGAAAGTAACAAATATAATAGTAAATATAAATAATAAAAAAAATTAAGCAGCTCTTCAGTTTGCCTTAAAAAAAATAATAATATGATATTAACCATATGCCCAGCAAAGGCTGCAACGGCACAAAACGACTGGAGCCGCCGCCTCGTCATGCGCCCGAATCACTTTCTGCTTCTTTATTTCAGTTTGGCATATTTGTAGCAACAATTATACACAACATGATTTTTTGTTGCGATATTGCAAAATACTTATTTTAGTGGTTAATAGTAGTAGTTTGTTAAAAGTGGTCCGATGTCTGGCTTCTGGCTGAGGAACAGAGGGTCCGACCGCCATATTGGATTATGACGTCACAGCATTCATATTGGATGAACATGACCTTTGACCTTGACCATAAACATTTGCCAAACTTTGCCAAAAATGAATAAAAATTCGCCAAATTCCGCCAAAATATCAAGTTTTTAGAGAAAGAATTCCACCCAAAAATCTCTAAAATCTGAAAAATAACAAATTTCACTATTTTGGGATAAACTTCCCGTTTTCAAAGAAATTTACCTGTTTTAGCCCTCAAAAATGCCAATGGTATGAAAAGTCCATAAAGAAGCCCAAAGTCCGCGTTTACAAACCTCCCTAAGCTTCCGAGGTCCATGACCTTGAAAATTATGATGCCATGGTCAAAATTTTTAATTGACATTACCGTTGCACTTTTTGTTACGACCGCCATAGTAGTGTATAATATTTCCTCCTGGTACTGGCTTCTGGCTGTGGAGCGTTGGAGCCGACCGCGATCTTGTATTGAGACGTCACGGTGGCCATCTTGGATGACCTTGACACGGACGGCCATTTTAGACCCGCCATGTTATATCGGACTTTCCGCCATTTTGAATTCCACCATTTTGTTTTCTAGAACTTTCCGCCATTTTGAACTATCACAACACAGTTGCAATTTTCGTTATAACTGCCATCGACAAAATCTGTAATTTTTTAGCTAGAAATCTAGATAATTTTTAAAATTAAAAAATAAACAAATTTTAATTAAATATTATTTTCTTCTGCTAGAGTGCGCTACCACAATGTAAGGTTAATTTATGTCCACTAGAGTGCAGTATCATTTATTATTATTATTATGGCACCCCGTCATCTTGAAATTTAGATGACATCTTGAAAAATTCAAATATTTACCTAACATAGAAAATCGGGAAAAATTCCAAAATTCATTAATTTACTGATTGAACCGATGGATTCCTGTCCTTTGTTCGATACCTGGGCGATGAAAAACAATTGAATTTTATGTAAAAAAAAACTCTTATTCAATAAAATATGGTGAAAAGTCCTCAATGAGGCTTAAATTACTCCACTACCAGCTTCCAGTAAGCCGATTATGACATAGGGACCGCCATATTGAAAATAAGTAATAATTAAATAAGAAACTCGGAAAAAATTACAAAACTCAATTTTAATAATCTGCAACTAAACTGATTGATTCGACTAATTCCTGTCCTTGCTTCGATCTTTGGTCAATGAAATAATTTATTTTCGGGTAAAAAAACTCAGATTTAATAAAATATGATAGAAATTCCTAAAACATGGTTAATTTTCTAACATACCAGCATCCTATAAGCCAATATGGTCGCCATCTTGGAAAGTTGTGTTTATTGACCCAAAAATTCGGAAAATATTTCACAATATATTTAAAAAACACTTATTAAAATAATGATAGATGCGATAGATTTCCGTCTTTGGTTTTTATTCTCAGCCAGTATTAAGAATGAATAAAGCTTAAAATAAATTTTCAATCTTTCTTCCATTACCTTTCATGGAGTTTATTAATCATTCATTCTACGAAACACAACTCTGGACAAGATACCTGTCCGAAGAATTAAATATGTTGACGCGCTGCCTAACAAGGAAGTCTATTTTTTTCGATGTAAGAAATACATTCCAACCAGTTCATGTACAATGCAATACGTATATACCAAATGTTTTCGGACCACGAGACCAGGACATGGACAATGTCAGATGTATAGACCAAAAATGTACTGCCCACAACACCTTCTTCGTCAATAGCCAATACAACATATTTCTAAAAGTCAAGATAAAGTCTTCGAACTGTCAGAACTAAAGTATTCAAAAATCAATTACAAGCAATTAGACCAACGGAACATGCTTTACGCTTACTAAAGGAGCAAGAATCCCGAAAAAAATGTTTTATCAAGACCGAGAGGTTTCGAAACAGTAAATATTCAGAGCTACTGCCGATTTTATTACGCAAATTTTAACGAAAACACAAATTTAACAAAAGAAAATAACACCCGGTACACACACTGGACACACAGTACAAACAGGACACACACTGGAAAACAGTTCACACATTACACACACTGGAAACACATTATACACAATACACACACTGAACACACTACAATCTGGGCATACACACACAATGGACCCACACTATACACAATGGACACACATTGAACACACAGGAACACAAATTTAAAGGAAAGGACGCACATTTGGAAGCACAATTAAGGAAAAGGAAGCACAATCATAGAAAAGGAAGCACAGTCGGAAGCAATTCGACATTGAGGAAGCACAATCAACGAACATGCAATACACAAACACAGGGCATGTATTTGACAAAAAGGAAGCACATAATAACGAAAATTCGATGTGGTGTAGTACGATCTAGTCACAGGAATACAATCTCGCCAATATATGGTAGGCCCCAACTGCTTCAATATGCCAATATCTCCAAAGCTCCAATTGCTCCCAGACCTCCAATCCTCCAGGTCCTCCAAGGCTCTAATCGCTTCAACAACTCCAAGTGCTACAAAGCTCCAAATACTCCAATTGCAGTAAAAGCTCCAACTGCTCCAATTGCTCCAAGTGCTCCGAAGCTCCTAGTGCTCCAACGCTCCAAGAACTCCAATTCTACAAGAGCTCGAAAGCTCCAATTTATCCAACAGCTCCAACAGCACAAATTGTTTCATGTGCTTCAATTGGCCATCAGCTTAAAGTGATTCAAGAGCTTCAAAGCTCCATTTGCTTCAAGAGCTCCAATGTGTCAATTGCTCCAATAGGCCAACATCTCCAAGTGTACCTAATCTCCAAAAGCTCCAATGCTCCAAGAGCTCCAAATCTCCAATCGCCCCAACATAGCCAACTGATCAAATTGCTCCAAGTGATCCAATGCTCCAAGTGCTCTAAGTGATCGAATTGCTCCATCTTCATTTGTCTACAACTGATTTCATTTGCAGTTTTTGATAAAACGTAGCCAGAGCATATTCGAAAAAAGGAAGCGCATTTGGAAGCACAGTAAAAAAATGCACTTTTTTACTAAAAGGATGCAGATTTGACAAAAATTCAACTTGGCAAAATACGATAAAATCAGAATGATTCTGTGCCATCAGTCGGATATGATACTACAGTCTTGTCTACACACATCTAACAAAAAGGACGTACATTTTCACGAACATTTATCTCAGTAGGATGCGATCGTCAAATTTACGATAGGATATAATGCCTCCAACTGTAATTGGCTTCTACGATCATTGACTCTGTCAATGGCTCCCACTATCATTGGCTCCAACTGCCATTGGCTATAACTGTCATTGACTCCAACAGCAATTGGCTCCAACGGTCATTGGCTCCAACAGCCTTTGGCTCAAAAATACTTTGGCTCCAATAGTCGTTAGCTCCAACAGTCATTGGCTCCAACGGTCACTGGCTCCAACAGTCATTGGATCCAACAGTCATTGGCTCCAACGGTCATTATCACCGACGGTCATGGCTCCATTGGTCTTTGGCTCCGTCAGTCCTTGGCTCAAACGGTTTTTGGCACCAACAGTCTTTAGCTCCAGCTATCTTAGGCTTAGCTGCTATTTGGCTACGATACTACATATGTGGGTACGAAGCTGCGAGACTACAGGACTACAAGACTTCAGCTGGCTAAGAGGCTACAAAACTACTGGGCTACAAGGTTATTAGGCTACAAGCCTATGGGATTACAAGTCTACAAGTCTACGAGGCTACGAGACTAGGGGAGACCGGGGCAGGTTGGCATCAGGGGCACGTTGGCACAGTCGCTGTAGTTCTCTAAACAGATGCAGTAAAGCGCCACCAGTACCTACTACGCGATGTGCGTTAGTCGAGTGTCTTGTCCCTCCGTTGACGGTACTGAAAATTGTGACTTTTTCAGCGGAAGAGAGAACTTTTTGTGTTTATTGAACATGTAAGTAAAATTGTATTTTAACTTAAAATCCTAAATAACATTGTATATATAACGTAATTTTTTGTATACATATATTCATCTTAAAGAAAACTTTTTAAGGTTTGCTTTTAGCTATCAAGAAGAGTTAATTTTGTTCTGTTGATTTATTGAGGGTAATGTAAAGAAGTAACCAAGTAATGGGGCACATTGGCACAATGAATAAGGGGTAGGTTGGCACACTGTGACAACGTGCCCCATAACTCGAAAATTTATTAACAGCCCATTTTTATATCCCGATAATGTTTATGCAACATTAATAATAAATATAATAAATGTTTTTAGTATTTATAATATATTTGATATATTTTACAACTAGTATACTTGCAAAAACTGAGGATGCATACTAAAAATAACTGTTTGTTTCTTCCTAAGATTTCACAATGGTGCGCACATACAAGGAGAAGACTACCAGGGGCCAAGTGTCAGCCGAAACAATGGAAGCAGCTTTACTTGCTGTAAAAAGAACAAACCGTTCAATAAGTGGAGCCGCTCAAGATTTCGGCATACCATATAGGACACTGGCTAGATATTGCGCTAATTATAAAAAAAATTCACTATCTGGGCCAGCATCACCACATCCTCTTACATCCCCACAACCTATGGCAGCACCACCACTGACTATGGCAGCACCACCACAGCCTATGGCTGCACCACCACAGGCTATGACAGCACCATCACAGCCTATGGCAGCACCACTACAGACTATGGCAGCACCACCACAGCCTATGGCAGCACCACCACAGCCTATGGCTGCACCACCACAGGCTATGACAGCACCACCACAGCCTATGGCAGCACCACTACAGACTATGGCAGCACCACCACAGCCTATGGCAGCACCACTACAGACTATGGCAGCACCACCACAGCCTATGGCAGCACAACCATTACAGCATCTGGCGAATGTTCCTGCATCTTTGCAATTTAGCTATGCTAAACCATGGAAAGTAAGCCTACAAAAGTTTGTTTTAATTTATTTCATATATCTTGACATTCCTTTGTATGCCTTTTGAGAACATACCATCGAAATCTACTCATATTGATTCGTCCCCATTACCTACTGGCCAGACTTCGTATGCTTCCCCAGAGTTGGTAAGCCCATTCGCCAAAGCAAGACCAAGAAAAGAAACTAGCAAAGGCAGAAAGAAAAGGAAATCAGCAATTTCGACAGACACTACAATAAAGAGGGCTTTGGCAGAGGAACAGGAATCTTCAAAGAAAAAGAAAGAAGACCGTTTAAGAAACGGCAAATCGCCAAAGAAACTTTTTCTTTTGGATCGCACATCCAAGAAAATTTGCATTCCAAAAAGCTCTTCCCTTTGGAAAGTGATGGTGAAGATGAGGACTGCCTTTGTATTTGCTGCTTAGGTGCATTTAGAAGTTCAGAATGCAGTCAAGAATGGGTGCAGTGTACCAAGTGTCATAAATGGGCAAAAGAAGACTGCATTTCCGGTGACACTCTATTTTATGTGTGTTTCAGATGCAAGAAAAACTTATGAAAATGATCTTGTTTACGGACGTAGGTATATTGTTCAAAGGAACAAGTTAGTTAACTTTTATTTTTGTGTTTATTTTATATTGATATATTGTTATGGGTCATTTTATATTTTCAGATTATTTATTACAAGCTTTTGATATTTGTGTGTTGTGCCAACTTGCTTCAATAGCGGGGCACGTTGGCACGCTTGTCTTTACTTCAATAAAAGTTGTTTTGAAAATTTCATATTGAAATTTACTTAAATCTAGTAATTTAAAAATGTGCTTTAACGTTTATTCTTTTTGTTAACGACACAAAACTTTCATGTATGTTAATATCATATCTTTAAAAAATGAATTTACTAAAAGTGTGCAAACCTGCCCCGGTCTCCCCTTCTTGGCTCTGTCTTTGACTCCATTAAGCATGCTTATATATGACATTGAACAGTCATATAAAAATAGACTTCCCCTATATCACCATTGCCACTACACATATGCATTCATTTACACAATAACAAACGGCTGCTTACTGACAGCATATAAAGCTACACGGGTATAATAACCTCATTCCTTTTGTTAGGAAATTCCCCCGAAATATTTCAGGAGTAATTCCTTGTCGAATTCAAGTAAGAGTTTACATAACCACATAAGAGCCTTGCTCTATTCCTGAGGTTCGTATCCACCTTTGAAAATAAGTTAAAACAATGGTATCAATGCAAAAACTCAAAAACTACACTATAGTAAACATTCCTTTCTCTTATAAATATAATCGCCGGCACCTTTTTATTGCTTACAAAATTTGTGCATTTCAGTATTATAATTAATTTATGCCATTTCATCGAGGATCATGGCCTTATTGACAAAAACAACGTGATTGTTCCAACTACCCAGGACGCATCCTTTAGATAAAACACGCATCCTAGAAAGCAGCGACAATGACAGAACGCCTGAGACGTAGAAAATACGTGTGTATCGAAAAACACAAATTTTGTTTGAAATAAATTGTGATATTTTTATGATCATGAGGGAACATTACTTAAAATTAGTTATAGGGTAAACAAATGTATAGAATAAAACAGTATATCCGGCACTGTAGTTTAATTTCAAAATGTTTTCGATATTTTTGCACACATAGTATTTTATAAAACTGATTTTAAAGGTGGATATAATCTTTTTAAGTTGTTCAAGGTTGTGCGTTGTTACAAACAATACTTAAATTTTTATCAGGAAGAACTTGTCTAAACAAATAGGTATCCGGCTAAAAAATTACAGCGTGTTTAAGAAAGAAGTGTAAAAACTCAGAAGAGTTATATATATCTTAATAAAATAATAAGATCAGCCACCTATTGTTCTTAACACCATTTAATTTTCTTGTTATTAGTAATATTTGAGGGATTTTTCTGTAAATGCATCATGATAGCTCTCTTGCACTGTATGTTTCGTCTCAGTTATTTCAACAGATATTTACTAAATACGTATAATCTAACAGCGGTAAAACGTGGCGCAAGTGTTTACAGTTATGACCACTTGCGTGACCTTTCACAGCTCGTTTACAACGTCTAGCAAATATCTGGTGAGAAAATTTAAGACGAATCATAAACAGCAAAATAATTAGGAAAATCCCATAGTTAAAAGCAATGACAAGTTAATTTAAATACAATTTCGGCGTGTGAGACCGAGCCTTAAATATGTGGATTGAAACACTGGCGAGGCGTGTGGTATAGTTAAGGGGAAGCAACTACAACACCGTTCACCCCAATAATGATGTGTTGGGGGGGGGGGGGGGGGGGGGGTTGCTCCCCCTCATTTGGATTTCAAGATACCAAATGGTTGGTACTATTTGAGTAATTTTCATAACTGAACATTAACTATACCTTTGGTAGAAATATTGATTGTTTTATAATAAAGAATTTCTGTGAAAGCTGTTGAGATCTCAAGATGAATTATGAGTTCACTATCATATTCAGCCAATTCATTAAGAAATTATATATAATCACCCTTAATAACTGACAAATTAGACTCGTAATGACCACAAAAAGCCAGTTTTGGTTTAGCCAAATAATAATAATAAAGTTGCTTTTATAAGATGGCTCACTATCCGTCTGTTTTTTCTTACTCTCTCATTATGGATATCAGTACTTAGCCGATACTGGCTGCTAACTGCAAATTCAATAAGTGTTTTACCGAACTGTTTGAGTTCTTTAAAACACACAATGCGGTTGTAGGACAATTTGTGCCGTTTTACTGCTTTCTGAAGATTATTTAAATCGCAAAAACCTTGCTTACTTTTGAAAAAGTAAGCAAAGCTTAAATAGAAGTGTTTCTCAGTTTCTTGCAACCACATATCCAGGATATATGTTCGTAAGTATGTGGCCAAAACTGGCGATTGAATGTTTTTATTTTTGTCTCCAGAGCTAAAGGAGGTTTAGGCTTGCCACTGAGGATTGTTTCGTTTATTTGTTGAAAACTGAAAAAAAAAAAAACTACTGTTTATTAGTTTTTTCTATAATACAGTTAAAATTACGGACGCTCGATTCCTCTTAATCCAATGGAACAGCATTACCATAAAATCCAGGTCGAGAAACCTTCCTACTTGCCATAATTCTGGTGTGGAAGCGATCTTCACAGCCGCTTCCCGCCATTCTACATAGGTATTTCTCGTACCTATGTTAGAAGAAAAGTTTACGGTTTATTTATATAACACCGCTGTTCACTTTAAAAAAGAAAACATTTAAGTATATTTTAAGACACTCAACATTCATTAAATTACATTAAAATATGTGTATAATGTTTTCTTCTTTATATTTTACACGCGGCTCTTAAATGGTTTTTGCACAATAGAAAGATGCACGCGAAGCCGCTTCCAGGCCAACGGAACCTTCGCAAGTCTAGTTCGTAGTTCCTTTTATCCTTCCTAGATAGGGACACTAGTCCAGCCACCCGCGCGCGAAGTTACAGGCCGAGGCTTTATATGGGCGGACTGCTAGTTGCGTTAGTGTGCAACACGCATCTACACTGCCGTAATTATTTTTGTTGCTGATTACATTTTCCAGCTAATATAAAACATAAATATTTTTATTGTTATGCACTGGGCACTGGTTAATGGAAGGAAAGCGCCGCTTCCACAGCTACCATGGACGCTTCTCCTCTGGATGGAAAGCATGTTATGTAGGATGTAATAAAACGTATGTGACGTAAATTAACAGTTTTCATTAAGAATTAAGGGCTATAATAAAATTAATGTGATGAATTTTATTCCCACCTCGATGATGTAAAAGATAAGGGTTGGTACTTTTATTGGTAGTAAAATGTGGCCAGCAAATTATTGCGTGCATTTGACGGCAGATTATGAAACACGGCGGGCTAATTGCCAACATATATCTTGATGCACAACTCTGGCACAGTTAACGAGGTTAATTCGTTATTGACACACGGCATTGACGGCCTGCCTAGGAAACTTTGGGAGTGATGAGTGGGTAGTGGACTATAGCACGACGATTACCAAACATTTTGTTATTTGAATCTCATGTTTATCAGCGAAACCTGTGGAGGTTCATCACAATAAACACCTCATGTAACTATTGTGAATATCTCATTTTCGTTTATATCAACAATGGTGAGAGTAAAAGAGATGTACTGGAAATACTTTTTTGTTAATTACCCTCTCATGTTTCATTATCTATCACCAAACGCATATAATATTTTACTAGGCACATTTTAATACAAATAAAATTGCTCAAACTCCTATTTTTAATAGGGTTTTACATCTTATAACTTTATTTAATAAAAAAACGATAATTAATTAAAACGTTTACAAATTGCTATTTCTTTACCTTACAAAGATTTGAATTGTCTTACACATAACATACTTTTTAACAGGCCCCGCCAATTTTCGAGTTTTTGCAGCGTTTCTGACTTGAGATGGGCCCTCAGTAGCTTATCTGAATCGTCGTAATATCTGGTCAAAAATAACTGCGTAGTGTTTGTACACGTCATTCTGAAAAGTCCCGTAATGGTTCAAGATTTCAACTAGCTGTATTCAGATTATTGCATCCATTCGCCTTCATAAATTTCGAGTTACACACAGTAGTAGCCTATAGCTTGGCCGTTCCGCCGCCAGGAGTAAGAATAAGGATTAGTATGAGGTCACGGTGGCCATATTGGATGACCTTGGCCTTGACCTTTGACCTTAACATTGACACCGGCAGCAATCTTGGATCTTCCATCTTGAAATCGAGGGCCCCACTCACTAATGTTGCACTTTTCGTTACGCACACAATCTTGGATGTGTATGATGTCATCGTTGCACTTTTAGTTACGTTCTCCATCATAAATCTAAAGTTGTTGCAATTTTCAATTCGGCCGCCATCTTAAATTGTATGTTACATTACTAGCTAATTTTGGCGAAGTCTTATCGACATATTAAATTTAATTTTATATACAAAATCCACTGGAAGCACTGTGATTTGAACCGTTACAGCTCTGACCTATGGGTTGGAAAATATACGCATTTAATTGCACAAACATCGAGTCAATAACTGACTGAGAATTAAATAACATACCTATATAAAAATAACATACATATTGGACTTATATATTTTTTTAATTTGAAGGAATGATAAATATCATCACATGTTAGAGACCGAGCCACCATATATGTTTTTTTCAATACATGCTACTAGGTATGCTAGTCAACACATATCTCCTACTAGAGAGAGATCCCACCATCTTGTTTTAAGTAATCGGTAACAGGACTGCTAGTTTCATGTAGTATGTAGGGGAACCTGGGGCAGAATGGGGAAGCGGGGCATAACGGGGGTACCACGATTTTATCGTCAATAACATGCTGCCACCTGTTATGTGTAGACGGAACTTAAACTCCAAAGTGAAACACAGCGCCACAGCGTATCCGGAGCCATCTTGTTGTTTGCAGTTCGTTAGAAGTGGCAGTATGCTGTTTCAGACTGTGTGTTTTGCAATGTTTACGTGATATTCCAGCCAAGGTAACTAAATAGACTTACTTATTTAAAATTTATAATTATACTAATTAAAAAGTGCATGTCTTTAGTGACAATTTATGAATGCCATCTAATGTTTTAGATAAGTACATTTTTAGCTAGAAGGTTGTAACCAAAAATGTTTCTCAAGGGGAAAAACGGGGTACCTACTACCCCATTTTGCCCCATGTTTGTTTAACTAAATACTGGAATGACAATTTGTGATATTCTGCATAGATTATTTATTCTAAAAAATCTACTTATATAAAATGTACACATCAGTGTCTCTGAAATTCTAAGGCATCCTGAAATTTATCTTCGAAAACCTGAAGCTACATCAGCGGCAAGTGCAATGGGCTTCAATAAAGTAGCAGTATCGACGTTTTTTGATCTCTTAACAGAGGTTGTTGACAAATATGGCCTCACTGCAGATAAAATTTATAATGTTGATGAGACGGTAATCACTGTTAATCCCAAAGGTCATTCCCAAATTATTTCTCAGAGGGGTAGACGGCAGGTTGGTACTGTGACTTCAGCTGAAAGAGGGGAAACTGTAACAGCAGAAATTTTTTTTTCGGCTGCTGGTGTTTATATACCACCTATGCTAATCTTTCCAAGGAAAAGGATGCAACAAGAGTTTCAAACAGGACTACCTCCTGGATCATGGGCTGAGGTTGAAGATAAAGGATGGATCACAGAGGAATCATTTATTTCATGGTTTAATAAATTTGTTATCTTTTCTAGAGCATCCAAACAATCACCAGTGCTTCTCTTGCTTGATGGGCATGCAGCTCATACTAAAAACCTTCAACTAATTGATACAGCCCGGGGAAATGGTGTTATTTTCTTGTGCTTTACTCCTCACTGTTCCCATAGTCTACAACCACTAGATGTATCATTCATGAAGCCCCTCAGCAAGTATTACGAAGATGAAGTGAGTAAATGGTTGCGTTCTCATTCTGGACGCGTAGTGACGTTATTTGAGCTTGCATCTCTGTTTGGATCAGCTTACTTGCAGGCTGTAACTATGTTGACTACCATGAATGGTTTTCGGAAGACTGGGATCTGGCCTGTTGATAGGAATGTGTTCACTGAAGTAGATTTTCTTCCTGCAGATCCCACTGACATAGATTTACAAGCTGATGGTCCTAGCACTGTACCACCTCTGCAAATTCCTCCCACAGATGACCCTCAAGAAGGGTGCTCTAACCCGGCAGATGCAGAACTCCAAACAGCAACTTCAACGTCCTTGCCTGAAACATCCTTTCAAAGTAGAGCTACTCTCTTCACTTTCCCAAATTGTTCTCCTGAAAATGTTCTACCTGTCCCCAAATTAGTACAAGGCGAAAAGAGGAAAACACGTAAAAGGGGAACAACAGCAATTTTTACTGCATCTCCCTATAAGGCAGAATTACTAGTCATCCAGAATAAAAAGTACCAAAAAATTGACACGAACAGCACAGAAACAGCTCAATTTAGATGAGCGAAAAACGAAAAGAAAGAAAAGCATAAAGTCTCCAAGTGCTCAATAAGTGAGTGAAGAAAGTCAAGATGACGATGCGGAGTGCCTGTACTGCAAAGACTTTCATTCTAAGTCAAATGAAGGATGGATAAGTTGTTCAAGATGTTTAAAGTGGGCTCACAATTCGTGTGCTGGCAATGACAGTGATGATGACGAAGTGGTTCACATCTGTGTACCCTGTGCACACTAACTGCCATAAATTAAACTTATTTAGAAAATTAAAATTATTGGTTTCCAAATTTATTATAACTATACCCCATTTTGCCCCATACTAGGGGCAAAATGGGGCAAAACGCATTTTCTTATTTAAATGATGCTTATTAAAATAAATAATAATTTATAATTTTAAATTTATGATTTAGTTATTCTTCATAGACTAAAGTATCATTTTTACATCAAATTTGTCAAATTTTAACATTTCTTACTACTTTTATTACCTTCCAACCATTAGATACCCCAATTTTCCCCAGGTTCCCCTACACTCAATGTCAGCCAGAGGAGGCTTTTGCCATAATAGTTTAAATTTAACCCACCAGAGTGCATGAATCATTCATTTTTGTGGCGTCCGCCATCTTGACATTTGGTAGTAATTATCAATTTCTATAATTATTAAGATAAAAATTAGGAAAATAAATTACAAAAAATTACATTATTTAAATATTAATTCGATAGACATCAGTCCTGGTTAGAAACTTGACTGATGATAAAACTAAATTATAGGTAAGAATTATTATTTAATTAAAGTACTAAAAAAGGGACAGGTTCGAGAGAATAAGAAACAAAATAAAAATCAAAAAAATAATACCAAATTTTTTGCAAGTACAAAAACAAAGTAATTACTAACAGTTCTCTATTTCTACAGTCATGTTAGAGTACGAAGCAAGTCCTTTGCATACCTTACACATACCATATTGTGGGGTGTAAAAAATTACCCCGTGCGGGGGCAAACAGCCCACGTCCATCTCTACCTGCACCGCCAGTTACAAGCATTATTTTTCAACCCCGCTAACCTTGACTTCGCCAAGGTCACTTGCGTAAATGCAGTAGAGACGCAAAACTAAATTTCAAGTTTGATTGGGTGTGCAGTAGGTTATTGCAGCGTTCAATACAATTACATTATATGCAAACATTTAAATTTATTCCCGATAAATTAGAATTCATGAAATACAAACAAGTGAAATAAAATATATAGAAAACTACATAAAATTTACAAATGCTATACGTGACGCCCGGCCGTAGCGATCACGTTAGCTGCGGCACAAAAACCTTGCCATCGCATAAGTCTAATCTGTCCATCACCGCGCGAGGGAGGGGAGGGAAAGTCCACACGAAATCTTGGCTTGCATCCCAAAAAAAAACAACCTCTTCTTTCACCATTAATAAAATTAAAGTTTTACTTACATTGGTGCTCGCCGTGCCGTAGAAATTTACCAAACTGTACCGCCTCGGGTACCCGGGCTGTAGACTGGGCATAGATGACCATGTTGCACAGTCAAATGACGCCGGTCGACGCACTTCGGGACGTGGTGGATTAACACTCGCGACTTGCGAAAAAGTTTAAAAAACGTTGATGCGAAATACGTTGCCGTACATTACAGGTTATCCAAAATATAATGCAGCTGATGCGGGCCGCGGCAACGATAACTCCGCGTAGCACTGTCCATGGTTAATCGTTCATACCGAAAAGTGGGTCGTGTCCCAACTCCTACGCACGGAGTTACCCTGGGAAACCATATTCACAACTGACCCGCCCGCAAGCTTCTCTCAACTTCGACTGCCCTCAGTCCAAAACGTTCGCTCGCCGCATACGTCACACTACTGTGACGTCATGCACCTCCCTCCGCTAATTTCCCCCTCTCTCATGCGTGGACAAGTCCATTCAGTAGGGGTCAATGGCCACACGGTAAACCACAGTAGTTGATTAAATATTAACTAAAACTAGTAAAGACGTATATAAAAATAAATATAAAAACATTACTTAAAAAATTACGTTAAAATTATAATTAAACATAATAAACACTAAACATAATCACATGAGACACCTGAAGTGTCTCAATATGATCATACTATATGACAGTTGAGTATCACATTTATCACACAGCATTGAGTTCTCAGTTTCATTGAGACGACAGTGATCTATTTCGTGATTCCTCGCACTGAACATGTGCACAAACGTCTTACCACAGAAGATATATTTTAGTTCCGATGAATGCGCAACCAGTACACAACCATTCCTGACGTGTCTTATTATCTTCGATGGCTTATAAACTGGGTATAACACCAGTTGCACTGATATTTAATGCATTCAGAGTTAACATTACTATTGTGTATTACATAATCAATATTTTCAAGTTTTTAATGCTGTCACATTATGTACATTCAGGTGATGGAACACCGTCAGATGTTGCCTCTTTGGTTAATGAATTTACTGCAGCCAAATCCACTGCTGGCACTAAATCTCCTGCTCCGCTGGAACAGTAGGCGCAACTGATTATGTCATTGACAGGATCTTCGTTGTCGTCATTGTCATCGACGATGCCAACTGGATTTGCATCTCCATCATCGTTGCTGCCATCAGGGTCACCGAAGTCGATAACACATAATCCAACGAATTCGTCGTTAAATATTGTAAAGATGCCATCAAGTTCTCAAGAATAGCCAGTTCCTGAACTCAGGTATCAGACGAGTCGAACTAGTCGACTCGCTCTGCACCACTGCCAGAGTTGGACTGAGAGTCTCATCGTCCAGTCAACGCTTATATACTCGCAGCGACTGGTATGTGATGTGAGTCAAAATAAAATACAGTTTACTTTTTACGAATAGGTACTTGCTTGAACTTAACTTCCAGTGCATATTTCATAATGTCGATTTAGACTATCTAGTCGTGAAATTAGTTTACTACATTTGATGCATTAAACCACCATTCTTATTCAATATTTAGACATCCGCCTCTTTTATGTCTGCGAGCGTTTGAAGTGTTCTTGAATACTGCGCCTCAGTATTTGCACTAGCGTGATAAACGTCCATTGTTCATTAAAGTCTCAGAATTTTGTGATGAAACTTCAACTGATGGAACACCACTCATCGGTGCCTCCTCTGCAGCCGGTATCTCTGAAGCTGCTATCACAGATGCCAACAGGATCTGCGTCGTCATCGTTGTTGCTGCCATCAAAGTCTCCACTGCCGTCGCCGTCACAACAATCTGAATCCCCAACGACGATGATAGACATTCCACCAATATCTCTGCAGTTGTTATTGTCGCTGCCATCGAGGTCTGCGTTGCTGATGCTAGACAGTCCGTAAGGTCGTCATTAGAAAACTAACTAAATATAAATAAATGTACGGAAGAATGCCATTCCGCACTGCAGCACAATCACAGATAGACTGAGGGTCCGCGTCGTCTGTGACTTGCATGTACACCCACGGCCGCATGAAAAATATGCAAAAAGAAAGTTTCATTTACATTAACAAATAAATCAAAACCAAATTTCAAAATAAGAAGCATTAATGATGCACATTCATTGAAAAAGGAGGCACATAAAAAAGAGAGCACATTTGACAAAAGAAAAGTACAAAAAATACGCCCACGAAACACGTTATGAACATGCAATACAAACACTGGACATGCATACACAACCAGGACAGGCAATTGACATGTAGTGCCAGGGCGCAAAGCTGTGGGGGCGCCGAAATCGCTTGCATTGTAATTCCTACTACAACTGGTAACTGGTAAAACGGTTTTTTTAACTTGCATGCCAGGAATGTCTAATCTGATTTACAATATAACGTCTCAACATATTTAATGAACAAGTGTAGTGATTATACGGAATACTTTATGGACAAAGTGGGTTAATGCATGGAAGTTACAGTAGCACAGAAACTGTTACATGTAGGTATGGAAAATGCTTAAATAGCACCATTTTTCCGTGGGAGGACCCCGGACCCCACACTTTATTGGTGTAGTATGTGCAAAAAAAAAGAGGGGGGGCGCATGAATCCATTCATGCCCCGGGTGCCAGAGACTCTAGTTGCGGCCCTGTGTAGTGCACACAATGGACATGCATTGTACACACAGTACACACATTGGGCATGCAATACACACACAGGACACACAGTACACATGCAATTAACACACAGAACACACAATATACAATCAGTACATACACAGGACACACAATGGACCCGAAATACACAGACTGGACATGCAATACACATATGCAATTAATAAACAGTACACACAGGACACACAATGGACATGCAATACACACACACGGCACGCAATGGACATGCAATGCACATACTGGACATGCAATACACACACAGGACACGCAGCACAAATGCAATAAACTTACAGTACACACAGTACAAACAATTGGCATACATAACACGCACATAACACGCAATGGGCACGAAATAGACACAGACATGTAATACACGCAGGACATGCAATGGTAATACATTACACTCACTGGTTGCAATCGACACATAGTAACACACTGCACCCACAATACATACACAGAACACACAGGAAACACAGTAGTAAAAAAGGAAGTACAAACGGATGCACAATCAAAAAAGCAAGCACATTTAAAAGCACAAAAAAATGAAAACCATTTGGAAAAACAATTATAAAAAGGAAACACAATCGGACGAAAATTCAACTTTGTATTATATGTTTTCATCACCAGGGATGTGTTCTCATTAGATAAATACGATGCCATCATTTACGATACGATCTCATCAGTAGGATACGATACTACAGACTTTTACTACGTGCATCTAACGAAAAGGATATACATTTACTCGAAGATTTAACTCATTAGGATAAGACCCCATAAATAGGATCGGTCAGAGAATATGATAAGATACAGCTCCAACAGCTATAGTGACTGTTGGCTACAAGGCGACTTGGTACGAGGCTACATGTCAACAAAGGATAATTGGCTACGAGGTTCCAAGGCTACGAGACTATGAGGCTGCAGGTCTACAGAACTACAAGACTACAAGTCCACGGGAATACATTGTGCCGCACATAGCGACTTCTCGGCAAAATTTGCCCTTTTTTTGATGTGATAACGTCTTATAAATCGATGAACGCTGGCTGCACGCACGAAATAGCATTACTCATTGTCACGTTCCGCCAGAGCCGAGCGTGCAAGCGAGAGCGCGGAACAAGAGATAGAGAGGCACGATCGGCTTGTGACGCATCTATCTCGCTTCCACTCCATCAGCCGATGCGTCCGAGTATAAGAGAGACAGCGGCAGCACACAACCTACACGTGAACTGTTGATTTTTTAAATATTTTTTTATATTTTTTTTAAATTTTATCATTTTTTTATATATATATTTGTGATTCACTGATCTTGATCGTGATTGCGTTAGTTTTTTCCGTGTGATGATGATTATTATTCCCAATATTTTTAAAGTTTTTCTCCGTGTGCTCCTAATTTTTCCTGTCAATATTTAGTTTTTTTCCTAGTTCTTATGGCTATTCATGGTGACACTTCTCTCAGTTTTCGACGTGTGCTCCTGGTTATTCCTGCGAGACTTCTGCTGATGTTCCTCGAGTTTTTTCTGGTTATTTCTGAGTAATCAACTTATGCACCATTTTTTTTTTACTTAATGAGTCTTACAATTTTATTGAGAGTTATATTTAATTAGTGAATTTCAGTTACTGAATTAGCACTAACAATATTTTTATCAGATGGAATTTAAACAAAAAATCATAATCCAGTCAAATAATAAGCCTTAAGACGACTGAGAATCATTATCATGCAAAACTAACCTCTTACTCCGTAGTGTTTAGTGAAGCCCTCCTTCCCTTCCTATCGTGAGTGGGCACCCGCATCCCACATGAAAGAGCGAGTGTCTGTATAACATGTCAAACGAAGATATTCGTTACTTAGACGATAACTGTGACTTGAGATAACAGAGAAACATTGAAATGTGAGACGAATTTCCTTCTCGTTGATGTCTAGCAAAGTCCAGCTCTTTCGATCGTGAATGAGCATCCCGCGTTCCACATGAAAGAGCGACTGCCTGTACAACACAGCATGTGGTGCCACTGTTGCAAGAATCGGGACTACATGCAACAAGTTACTTGCATGAGATAAATTAACTCTCACTGCTGAATGGAGCTATTGTAGCTAGTTGCAGCCTTGTAGACTCATATCTTCGTAACCTCATAGCCATATAACCTCGATGCCAGTTGGAGCCTTGTAGACTCGTAGTACTGTAGCCCTGTAACCATATAGTCTTGTAGCCTCGAAAACTCGTAGACTTGTAGATTTGTATCCTAGTAGCGTGTAGCCCTGTAGTCAAATGGCCTTGCTTTATTGTTGTCAGGTGGCCTGGTTTTGTCGTAGTCATGTAGCCCTGTAGCCTCGTAGTCTCGCAGCCTTAGAGCTTCGTAGCCGATTATCCATTGTTCCCATGTAGCCTCGTAACCAAGCCGCCTTGTAGCCAACTGTCGCTATGGCTGTTGGAGCTGTATCCAAGCGTATAATGGAACCGATCGAGTCTTATTGATGAGGACATATCGTAATAAGTTAATCTTTCGAGTAAATGTATATCCTTTTTGTTAGATATACTTAGTCAAGGTCTGTAGTATCGTATTCTATAGATCAGATCTGATCCTACTGATAATAATATATCCCTCTGACGAGAACGTATCCCTCTAATGAATACGTATCATACTAAGTTGAATTTTCAGCCAAATTTCCTTCATTTCATTATTTGTCTTCCGAATGAGCTGTTTTTTATTGTGCCTCTAAATATGCTGGCATTTTTCATTATGCTTCCGATTATCCATCTTTTTTGACCACTGTGTATTTTGTGTGTATTGCGCGTACATTGTGTGTATTGCATGTCCAGTGTGTGTCCTGTGTGTGCACTGTGTGTCCATTGCATGTCCATTGTGTGCACTACATATCAATTGCCTGTCCTGGTTGTTTATGCATGTCCAGTGTTTGTATTGCATGTTCAAACCGTGTTTCGTGGGCGTATTTTTTGTAATTTTCTTTTGTCAAATGTGCTCTAGTAGTATGTAATATTATGTTCTGGCGCAGGTGCCAGGCGGTGGTGCCGGTGCCGTGGAGCTGGCCGATTGCTCTGACGTCACGGCGGCCATCTTGGACTCGAAAATTCCTCAACATTCCTCAAAAATGACTCAAAATGACTCAAAAAATCTTGTTTTGAGGAAAAATTTCTCGTCTTCTTCCTCAAAAATTCCAAACTTAGTATTTGGAAAAACCTCAAAAGTCTTTTGCCTTAGCAAGAACACAAATTCCTAAAAGCGGCTTAAAATTCCTAAAAGCTAGTGCTCTAAGCCACAGACGTCATCTAGGATTATGACGTCAGAGTTGCAATTTCCGTTACGGCCGACATCTTGAAAATCTTTAAATATTATCCGATTTTAATGAAAAAAAAATTTAAATTAATAAAAAAATTCAATTTTGAAATTTTAATAAAAATATTTTTAAAAAACCTACTTTTACGACATGGAGCTCGGAGTCCTCGGTTCGAACCCAGTGAAGGATAAGAAAATTAAAATGTCGACCGAACCTTCTTCCAAGGTAGCTGCTGGCAGACTGACTCCCCCCACCGCTTATGTCAAAGTATATATATCGTCACCTAGTATGACGTCATGTCCGCCATCTTGAAAATCCGTAATTTTTATTTTAAAAATCGGGAAAATTTTTAAAAATAATTAAAATAATTAGCCAATCGAATTGAATAACAAAAATTTAATAAAATATTACTGAAAAACCACTGTTGCACTCATTGTTATGGTCGACATCTTGGATTATATAAATGTTGCATGTTTCGTTACACCTGCCATCTTGGTTGAGTACGATGTCATCGTTACATTTTATGTTACGACCGCCATATTGGATCCTATTAATGTTTCATGTTTTGTTACGGCCGCCATCATGAAAATCCGTCATTTCAATGCTAGTAATTCCGAAAAAATTCCAAAAAATATTTTAAAAATCGCCTACTTCAAATGTTTAGTTATTTAAACGATTTCGGTCCTCGGTTCGATTTCCGGCGAAAGTAAACCAGTAATTTATTAATGTATTTAAACAATTCTCAATAAAAAGTATTAAAAATGTCTTATGCCACACCCGTCATTTTGAATTATGTCACCACTGTATCAATCATCGTTACGGATGCCATCTTGTAAATCTTTATTTATTATCCGATTTTAATGAAAAAATGTTTATAATTCATAAAAAAAATTACTTATTAGAATACTGATTGATTCGATAGATTCTTGTCCTTGGTTCAATTCCTGGTCGGTGCAAACCTTTAATTTTATAAAAAAAATCAATAAATCATGTTCAAAATCCTAAAAGAGGCTTAAAATCAACTACTACCATCATTCTGTAAGCCATTACGACTGTCATCTTGGAGATTTGTATTTATTGACTTATAAATTCGGGAAAAATTCCAAAATTCACTGAAAAAATAACTCATTAATTTACATATTGAATCGATGGATTGCTGTCGTCAGTTTGCTTCTTGACCAGTGGCAAGTGTAACTAAATATTAAATAAATATTCTATTTTTGGTTTCCATTACCTTTCATGGAGTTTATCATTCATTCACTCCACGAAAAACAACTCAAAACAATATACGACAATGTTCGACGAATTAAATATGTTGCCGATAAGCCTAACCTGAAAGTATAGTTTTTCGATACTTAGAATAACCTCTAAACCGTTCATGTACAAAGCCATACATATAGACCAAACGTCTTCGGATCGCGGGACTGGGTCATAAACAATGACAGACGTATAGACCAGTCATTTCCGTACCTCACGACCGTCTTCATCGACAGCTAATTATATTCAATCCAACCAACGTAAAATGTTTTTACGCTTACAAGAGGACCAAGAATTTCATCCAAAAGGCAGCACATTTTGGAAGCACAATCAAAAAGGCAGCACATTTTGGAAGCACAATCAAAAAGACAGCACATTTTGGAAGCACAATCAAAAAGACAGCACATTTTGGAAGCATAATCAAAAAAGGAAGCACATTTTGGAACCACAATTAAAATGGCAGCACATTATGGAAGCACAATAAGAAAGGAAGCACATTTTGGAAGCACAATCAAAAAGACAGCACATTTTGGAAGCACCATCAACAAAATGGCAGCACATTTTGGAAGCACAATCAAAAAAGGAAGCACATTTAGGAGGTACAATCAAAAAAGGAACCTTATTATGGAAGCACAACCAAAAGGCAGCACATTTTGGAAGCACCATCAACAAAAAAGCAGCACATTTTGGAAGCACAAACAACAAAAAGGCAGCACATTTTGGAAGCACCATCAACAAAAATGCAGCACATTTGGAAGCACAATCAAAAAAGGAAGCACATTTAGGAAGTACAATCAAAAAAGGAACCTTATTATGGAAGCACAATCAAAAAGGCAGCACATTTTGGAAGCACCATCAACAAAAAAGCAGCACATTTTGGAAGCACCAACAACAAAAAGGCAGCACATTTTGGAAGCACCATCAACAAAAAAGCAGCACATTTTGGAAGCACCATCAACATAAAGGCTGCACATTTGGAAGAACAATTAAAAAGGCAGCACATTTGAAAGCACAATCAACAAAAAGGAAGCATATTTTGGACGCACCATCAATCAAAAGGAAGCACATTCTACAAAACGAAAGCTCATTTAACGAAAAGGAGGTACATTTTCACGTACATTCAACTCGGTAGGATGCGATCGTCAATGTTAAGTTAGGATAAATGTCTCCATCAGTCTATGAATCTATCAATTTTTAGTTCCATAAGTCATTGGCTCCAATAGTCATTGGCTCCAATAGTCATTGGCTCCGTCAGTCATTGACTCCAACAGTCTTTTGGCTCCAAAAGTCATTGGTTCCAACAGTCATTGGCTCCAACTGCCTTTTGCTTCAACAGCTCCAATGATATTTGGCTAGAATGCTACGAGTCTAAGAGTTTATGAAGCTGCAAGGCTACGAGTCTACAAGGATCTAGCTGGTCACGAGTTATACATGGCTGCGAGACTGCATGGCTAAAAGGCTGCGTGGCTACGAAACTACATGTCTATGAAGCTACAAGGATACAAGTCTACTCGGCTCCAAATGACTACAAGGCTACATGGCTACAAGACCACTTGGCTATAAAGCTTCAATTCTACGAGTCTACAAGACTCCTCCAACTGCCTACGAGTCTACAAAGCTCCAACTACTCCAGCAGTATTATGTTATAAGATTACAAGACTTCTTGCTTACATAGCTACAAGTCTACGAGGCTAATTGGATAAGTAGCTACAAGTCTACGAGGCTACAAAACATCATGACTACGCGACTACGAGCCATGAGGTTACGAGACTACGTGACAACGAGTCGAAAGGTTTACGAGACTGCGAGGCTACAGAGCTACGAAGCTTCTAGAACACAAGTTTACGAGACTGCGAGGATACAGGACTACAAGTCTACATGAGTACTTGACTACGAAGCTACAAGTCTACATGGCTCCAATTGCAGCATCTGTCTTCGGCTAAATTTTCTCTTTGGCTCCAACTGCTCCAGCAGCATTATGTTATAACATTGCAAGGCTACTTGGTTACGTAGCTACAAGTCTACAAGGCTCCAATTGCCGCATCTGTCTTCGACGGAATTTTCTCTTTTGCTCCAACTGCTACAACAGCATTATGTTAAGAGATTACAAGGCTACTTGGTTACGTAGCTACAAGTCTACTAGGCACCAAGGCATCATGACTATGTGACTACGAGTCATGTGGATACGAGACTATGCGATTGCAAGTCTACATTGTTACGTGATCGCGAGGCTAAAAGACTACGAAGCTTCCAGAACACAAGGTTACGTGATTACGAGGCTACAGGACTACAAAGCTTCCCGAACACAAGGTTACGTGATTTCAAGGCTACTTGGTTACGTAGCTACAAGGCTACGAGGCTCCAAGGCATCATGACTACGAAGCTTCAAGATCACAAAGTTACGAGACGGCGAAGCTACAGGACAACGAAGCTTCCAGGACACGAGACTACGTGACTCGAACTGACTACAATAGCACCATTCAGTGGTGAGAGTTAATTTATCTCATGCAAAATAACATTTTTAATGTAGTGTCGATTGTTGTCAATAGATGACATCACATGTTGCTTACAGGTAAATATTATTTAGTTCTTTTATGTAGGATGCGGGATGCTCACTATCGATCGCAAAAGAAGGATGGCTTCGCTAGACACCAAGGAGAAGGAAGTTCGTCTTGCATGTTAGTGCTTCACAGATGTCTCATGGTATATTATTTGACTGAGTAATGGTTGTTATTTTTTTTAATTCCACCTGGTAAAAAAATTGCAAGTGCTGATTTAGTAGCAGAAATTCTCGAATTAAATGTAACTCCAAATAAAATGCCATGACTCATTAGGTAAAAAATCCTTCATGCAGAGAGTGGTTTCTCAGAATAGACAGAAGCACTTGAAGAAACCACAGAAATCAGGAGCACACGGAGAAACCATCATCATATTGAAAAGAATAATCAGGAGCAAACGTATTGACAAGAATAATCAGGAGCACACGGAGAAAATCATTACACTTTTCTTTGAAATCATAAAATAACAGAAACAATATTTATAAATAAAATAAAAATAAATTTAAAATAATTTAAAATAAAAAATACAAATAACACATACAATTCTAGCTTGTACTAGAACTCTGTCTTGGCTCAACAATGAGAAGTTCACAAGCTAGCAGAATCAGTTTATTTTGTTTGAAGTAGGCGATTTTTAAAATATTTTTTGGAATTTTTTCGGGATTTCTAGCATTGAAATGACGGATTTTCAAAATGGCGGCCTTAACGAAACATGCAACATTAATAGGATCCAATATGGCAGTCGTAACATAAAGTGTAACGATGACATCGTACTCAACCAATATGGCGGGCATAATGAAACATGCAACATTTATATAATCCAAGATGGCGACCATAACGATGAGTGCAGCTGTGGTTTTTAAGTAAAATTTTATTACATTTTTTTATTCAATTCGATTGATTAATTTTTTTAATGATTTTTTTAATTTTTCCCGATTATCTAAAATAAAAATTACGGATTTTCAAGATGGCGGACATGATGTCATACTATGTGACGATATATATAAATTTGACATAAGTGGTGGGGGGAGTCAATCTGCCAGCAGCTTCCTTGGAAGAAGGTTCAGTCGACATTTTAATTTTTTTTTGCCTTCACTGGGTTCGAACCGAGGACTCCGAGCTCCATGTCATAAAAGTATGTTTTTAAAATATTTTTAATACAATTTTATTATTTGAATTTTTTAATAATTAATTTTTTTTTCATTAAATCGGTTAATAAATTAAGATTTTCAAGATGACGGCCATAACGGAAAATGCAACGGTGACGTCATAATCCTAGATGATGTCTGCCGCTTTTAGGACTTTTAAGCCGCATTTAGGAATTTGTGTTCTTTCTAAGGCAAAGGACTATTAAGGTTTTTCAGAATCCTAAGTTTGGAATTTTTGAGGAAGAAGACGAGAAATTTTTCCTCAAAACGAGAATTTTTGAGTCATTTTGAGTAATTTTTGAGGAATATTGAGGAATTTTTGAGTTCCTAGATGGCCACCGTGGCGTCAGAGCAATCGGCTGGCTCCACGGCACCAGCACCACCGCCTGGTGCCTGCGCCAGAACATACTATTACATACTACTTGCTCTCTTTTTTTTGTGCCTCCTTTTTCAATGAATGTGCATCATTAATGCTTCTTATTTTGAAATTTGGTTTTGATTAATGTGTTAATGTAAATGGAACTTTCTTTTTGCATATTGTTCATACGGTCGTGGGTGTACATGCAAATCACAGACGACGCGGACCCTCAGTCTATCTGTGATTGTGCTGCAGTGCGGAATTGCATTCTTCCGTACATTTATTTATATTTAGTTTGTTTTCAATGACGACCTTACAGACTGTCTAGCATCAGCAACACAGACCTCGATGACAGCGACAATAACAACTGCAGAGATATTGGTGGAATGTCTATCATCGTCGTTGGGGATTCAGATTGTTATGACGGCGACGGCAGTGGAGACCTCGATGGCAGCGACAGCAATGACGACGCAGATCCTGTTGGCATCTGTGATAGCAGCTTCAGAGATACCGGCTGCAGAGGAGGCACCGATGAGTGGTGTTCCATCAGTTGAAGTTTCATCAGAAAATTCTGAGACTTTAATTAACGATGGACGTTTATCCGCTAGCGCAAATACTGTGGCGCAGTATTCAAGAACACTTCAAACGCTCGCAGACATAAAAGAGGCGGATGTCTAAATACTGAAAAAGAATGGTGTTTTAATTCATCAAATGTAGTAAACTAATTTCACGACTAGATAGTGTAAATCGACATTATGAAATATGCACTGGAAGTTAAGTTCAAGCAAGTACCTGTTCGTAAAAAATGGTTGTCTGTAAATTCGGTTTACGGACGATAGTTTAACGTGACAACATCGTAACAAAACATTGATGAAATGATTGATCCGGAAGGAAATCTTATATTCGGCCTGAGACTGAGCCGTAATAGGTTTTTGCAACCAAACCGTTTGGGCATTAAAAATATTATATTCTTTGAGGAAGAATTTTTTTTAATTTTTTAATCTTTTGCATGATAAAATCTACCTCTGCATAATTTTATGAATAAAATTGAATCATTTTTATTGAATTATCACTATTTTGTATGGATACAAAGGAGTGAAATGAAATGTGCAATTGAATTAATAAATTTACTTTTATTTGCATTCATTAATTTAAATATATTTATTACTTTTGAAATGTTGCGTGTGCCATATTTATTTTTACAAGTACAAAAAAAAATGTAAGCTGCCGGGTTTCGTACCGATATCCTTTATTTATGAGTTAAGTACGTTAACCACACGCCCACGAGACCATACTATGGTAATGTTGTTTCTAATGTTATATACATATATATATATAAATTTATTTATAAAAACTTTGTTCACGGTAGGGGTATAATATTAACACGATTTTATAACAAATACGCATCCCAAATACACCAAACTTATTTATAATGTGTTACAATATTTTTTAAAACATTGTGCAAAAGATCCCGGGTGTAATTTGAATTGTTATGTGTAACTGTAAAACACCATTGTTGGTTCAAAACGTATTTGAATTTTCAACATTACTTTTAAATAACCGTACCGATTGTGCTGAAAATCGGTGGACGATCGTTAAATTACATAATATTAGCAATTCAAACGACGAAAATATGATTGAAAAGTCAAATCGATGGTTGTTCCAATCGAGTGGAAGAGAGATGCCACGCATGCGTACAATGAGAATGAAGAGAGATGCTACGCATGCGTACAATGAGAATGAAGAGAGATGCCACGCATGCGTACAATGAGCAAACAGAACACATCCGTAGTGGGACATCCGTAGTGGGACACTTTTTCGTGCGTGCAGCCGGCGTTCATCGATTTATTAGACGTTGTCACGTCAAAAGTAAACTGTATTAATTTTTTTTTTAACTCACATCACATACCAGTCGCTGCGAGTATATAAGCGTTGACTGGACGATGAGACTTTC
Organism: Bacillus rossius redtenbacheri; assembly: GCF_032445375.1. Lineage (NCBI taxonomy): Eukaryota > Metazoa > Arthropoda > Insecta > Phasmatodea > Bacillidae > Bacillus > Bacillus rossius. Next base: position 81,848,417 of record NC_086331.1, on the reverse strand, counting down.
AGTCCACCTCTGGCAGGGGGAATTCGTTGGATTATGTGTTATCGACATCGGTGACCCTGATGGCAGCAACGATGATGGAGATGCAAATCCAGTTGGCATCGTCGATGACAATGACGACAACGAAGATCCTGTCAATGACGTAATCAGTTGCGCCTACTGTTCCAGCGGAGCAGGAGATATTAGTGCCAGCAGTGGATTTGGCTGCAGTAAATTCATTAACCAAAGAGGCAACATCTGACGGTGTTTCATCACCTGAATGTACATACTATGTCGGCATTAAAAACTTGAAAATATTTGACTATGTAATACACAATTGTAATATTAACTCTTATCGCATTAAATATCGGCGCAACAGTTGTTGTACCCAGTTTATAAGCCATCGAAGATTAAATAGACACATCAGGAATGGTGTTGGCCTGGTTGCGCATTCATCGGAAACAAAATGTTTCTTCTGTGGTAAGACGTTTTTGCACATGTTCAGTGCGAGGCATCATGAAATATATCACTGTTCTCTCAATGAAACTGAGAACTCAATGCTGTGTGATAAATGTGATACTCAACTGTCTTATGGTATGGTTATGTGGTATGTGTAAGGAATGCAAAGGACTTGCTTCGTACTCTAAGATGACTGTAAAAATGGAGAAGTTTTAGTAATTTCCTTTTTTTTTTTGTACCTGCAGAATTTATGTAGTAATTTTAAATTTTTAATTTGTTGGTGTTTATATTACTCGAACCTGTATTTTTTAGTATTTTAATTAAATAACAATGTTTTACCTAAATTTCATTGATTTGAACCAGTCAAGTTTCTAACCAGGGACTGTTGTCGATCGAATTAATATTTAAAGAAATGATTTTTTGATGAGTTTTGTAATTTTTTCCGCTTCTCTGAATAAATAATTACATAATTTCTAAGATGTCAGTCAATATGTCATCATTGGCATACTGGAAGCTGGCATATGAGTAATTTAAGCCACTTTTATGATTTTGAACATTTTTGATACGTGTTTATTTTTACATAGAATAAACATTTTTCCAACAAGCAAAGATCGAACGAAGAATAGGAACCGATCTAATCTATTAATATTTCAATGATTTTTCAAAATAATTTTTTGAGGAATTATTCCCGAATTACTTACCAAATAGTTACATCTTTTCAAGATGGCGGCAAAGACGGCCTAGAAGTTGGTGGACACCATGGTAGTAAATACTGCACTCTAGCGGGTAAAAATTGAATCAGTATGGCGGCAGTGACCTCTAGCAGAGGAAAACAAGATGGTGGTTGTATCATCATCCAATATGGCGGCATCCAGCACACGAAAACAAGATGGTGACTGTGATGTCAGAATTCAAGATGGCGTATCCAAGATGACGGACTTGACATCATATTGTTTTAATATATAACTTGATAGTAGTGGTGGGAGTACATTCTGTCTGGCCTCTCTGGAGGAAGGACATATTGACATTTTTTTGCCCTCACAGGGTTTGGACCAAGGACTCCCTGATTTAAGTGCGTTTTTAATAATAATTTATCAATTTTTTAACTAAAAATTTTTTACATAAGTTTTACAATTTTTTTCTCGATTTTTTGGATAATAATTATGGATTTTTAAGATGGCGGGCATAACATGAAATAACAAAGGTGACGTCATTTTTCTAAATAGCGGCCATGAGATTATCCTAATGGGTGAGTTCATGACCTCGTCGAAGTGGGGAAGCTTGTTTTTAGGAGTCTTAGCCACTTTTTTTTAATTTTTAAGCTATCGAAATTTTTAGTAACAAAAAGGGAAATTTTCCCTGGAAATAGGGATTTTTTTAAAAAATATTTTTGAGATATTTAGCCTAAATCTGGAAATTTTGGCGAATTTTGAAGGTAATGGACAAAGGACAAGGTCATATGTCAAGGTCAAGTTCATCCAAGATGGCCACCGTAACTTCACAATCCAAAATGGTGGACACCGACACCGACGCAACGTCCTGGCTCCTGGCACTGGACATAATATGCTACACTACTGTAATGCCTTAGGATACCTCATACACATATACTAAATCCTACTTTTAAAAAAAATATAAATTGGTTCCTACACATATATGTGCGCGCTATTGTGTGTGTGTGTTTGTAGGTAAATCTCGGCATATAACTTTACTTGGATTGTCAAGTTTCAATCAGGGGTCAAATTCCATTTGTTGTCACCTTTCTAGGATTTTTTTAGATGGTGACCTTTGTGCTTAAATGTAGGCACAAAATAAATATGGTGCACTGATGTAAAAGTTTAATACACTTAATAATTCCCAATATGCTATCTATGCCTTAGGATACCCATGAACCTATTTCTAAATACTACTTATATAAATAAAGGTAGAATGTTTCTTAGAAATCGTAAAATTGGTTGAAAAACTTTAAAGCATCATTTTTATGTTTAAATCTTGTAAGTGATTTTGAGCAAATTATAAATAAACGCTAAATTATAAAAAACACAACTGTTTTCAAAATTCATTCAAAATTGTGATAGATTATTTAAGTAGAATATAGCAGCTACTTAAAACTATTATTGTGTAAAACCTTCATAATAAAAAAATTACAACTTGTAATATAATTTAAAAATTTGTCATTTCATATTTGTCTTTCTCATCAATGTTTGTTTCTTAAGACTTCGGTTGTGTAATTTAATTTGCCACACAGGCACATGCAAGGTACATAGAAACAAACGTAAGACATGATGTAATCTCATTTTTTAAGGAAAATACTGTATTAATGTATTTATAAGGTGGTTTACAATTGAGATAATTCTTATAAACACAATGAAATCTTATATTAATTGTGAATATATATTTTTTAGCTCCATGTCCTTTTAAAATATACAATCCCAAGACTTTTTTTCCTAAATAATGTCTTCCTTTCAAGGTAATATTATTTATTTTGAAACAAATACTATAACAATAATTCTGGTCAAGTGTTACGCCGATTTGGTGACTGCTTACGCATTGTGTTTATCTTTTAACTGTAAAAACTTACATTGATTAGTTTATTTTGCTTTAACCGCTGTAATTGTATACTTTGTAACAAGTTTTCTGTTGCTAATATTGCTTTCCTGATTGTTTATTTGCTGCTTTGTGGATCTGCTTCGATTATTTGGGCTACTTGGACACAGAGCTCAATTAGAGTAAGTACTTAGCCTAAAATTTTAAAAACTCAATGTTTTAAATTTAAGAGAAACCAATAAATAAGTTGCACAATGGCAATATAAGTACATTTCTGTCAATTTGCTATATTATTTGTTTTTACATTATTTTAAAACACTTTTTAAATTTAGATTTATAGGATAAATTGGTTTGAAGCCCAGGTCTTTAATCTTGTAAATATCGTCATTTTAATATTGTATACGTATATACATTGTATACGTGTATAATAATGTAACAAATCTTGTGTAGTGTTAATATTTTTTGTAGTAGATCAGCGGTTATTTAATATTGCTAATATTGTTTTTTTTTACATGTACGTGCTTATCTCGTGCCACATTCTGGTTGTGCAAACTATAATATTTGGAAAGTAAACAATTTTATTTCATAAGTGTCTCTGGAAGCATTTTGTCAGGGAATATTGGTAAATATGCTTGTAGCTTATATTTATAATTTAGATTGCGCTGTCATATACTGCTTTTAATTGACTCTTGTTGTGTGCTGCTACATAAGGCCTTTGAGAGCGAAAAACTTATTGAGTAAGATTGTTAGTGTGAATGGTAGCTAACAGTGCTTTTAAATGGTCGTTAGGTAGGTTGCAAATAGGGCACAAGAAAATGTTTTATATGATAAACACTGACAGTCGATCATAAAGTGTTCAGATATACTAGGTAAATATACTTTTAATTTACTCTTAGGATGGCGACATCTTAATAAGACAAGTGCAGTGATGTGAAATTTAAGTATTGCACTCTAAGTCATGTGGTTTAAAGTTTCTTGACTCGTTTGCTGGCATGACTATGTTACTTTAATGGTTCAAATGTAAGCTATAAGCATGTCGAATGAAACAAGTGAAAGCCATTGTTTTCTTATATAACTAATATAGTTGACAAAACATGTTGTGTATGGCTGTTAGGATACAGTCATGATATTTATTAGCTCTAGTTGTGTTTGAATAGGCTATGATATATTTTTTTTCATTTTAGACATTCATGCTATTTATTGACTGGGCTTTGCTGGCATAAAAGTAGGTAGGTTTAGTAGGTCCTGGGGCAATTGAGCTAGGGTCAGGATCCAGGGTTCCGATGGCTCTCTTGGATTACGTCATTTACACCGGCCATCTATATTACATAATTTCTACCGGCCATTTTGATTCACCTCAACCTTTGACCTTGATCATTTACCACGGTAGACATATTGGATTCCACCATCTTGAATTCCACCAAATTGTTTACTTAAACATTCCACCATGTTGAATTATGTCACAACCACCATTACGATTTCTGTCTTTACGACTTTTTGGACCCGACCGCCTTACTCATAAGCATTGCACTTTATTTCTCGTTATGATGACATCATCATCGAGTACCCTACTCTAGTGCATTGCATTTTTCGTTGTGGTGGCTTATTCATAGTGATTTCGTCTGCTGGAGAAAGCCATTTAGACTACGTCTGCTGAAGAACATTATCTTAATTAAATGTGATGGATGTCACAATCTTTATTTCTGGTGCTTGTTCCAATAGCATGTCAGTTTCTCTTTTCCTCGTGCATGTATGTTTGAGTTTCTATTTCCTACCAATTATTTTATAAAACTTATAGAACAAAAATATCTACAACATTTTTAAACAATCCTAAATTTTTCAAAATTTACAGCCAGATTGTTCATGATGACGGTTGTGGATACCCTTACTTAAAATACATAATAATATTTAAAATTTATATGCATAATCTCAGATATATGTTATCATATAGAAAATTAATTTTTTCATTGCAGATTTTATGTTCTCATTCATTTTAAAATAATAATACTTTTAATGTAAGAATTTTTAGCATATCAAAAACTTTACTTCCAACAAATTTAATTTATGTATTTTATTATGTAAACCATAATAGACCTCAAACAAATTAGCTTATAAAAAGGAATCAAAAATTTTTAGAGTCCACACACAAGTAATATTTTATTAATGGATCATATACGTAGGAGAGTGTTAGTCAGCCAATCCATTTGTAACGGATGCTACATTCCCACTACTTGTAACAGTTATATATTATGAAAAATTAAAATATATTGTGTATTTTATATAGAAACAAATAAAGTAGGGAGCTGCTTTTTCCCTGCCAAAATGTAATTGTGAAGACTTTAATTTTACGGAATATATTCTTTTTTTAAGAGCTGTAACGGATGCTACCTCCACACAATTCAGAATAGCAGTTTGAGACACATTCCTCTAAAGTTTAGCTTCTGCATCAGAGACAGCAGTGTAACTTTATTTCTCCTGATAAAAGAAGGATATAAGATTGTTCTTGTTATATTTAAATACTAGTATCATAATTATAAAGTTTATTGTAATGATTACAAAAATGTAACGGATTCTACACAGTTCCTGTAACGGATTCTACAAGTGAATGTAACATGTATTCCTAAACTTCTATGTTACTGTAAAAAAACAGTCACTGGTGTAATGAATGTAACAAATTTTATTTTACAAGTTTAACATTTTTACAAACAAGAAGGCTCTGCTTATTCAAGAATAGTTTGATGAAATTATTAGTTGCCTTTGGTTACAAAACATCTTAAACAGTAACAACATACTTTCAAAACACTTACTCATTTACTTACATGGTGATAAACTATTAAGATATTATAGGCATAATTTTTTGTTTTACATAAACACAGTTACTATAGTTCTTGATAAACATTTACTTGAAAGTGTACTCATACGTTTGAGGCTGATTTTAAAATAATCCATTTGGAAACACAACTAATTAACATCAAGTGCATTTAGAAACTGATATACCAGCCTGAGTCCTTGAAATGTAACACTAGGAACGTGTAAAATTTTGCTAACTTGCTCAAAGCGTATATATTTTTCATCACTTTCATCGGTAATGAATAGTTTGTTATTTCCATATTGTTTCAAAAACATTACCCGCAATTCCTCTTCTTCAATACAAGCGGTCTGACATATTGCTGCATATTTGAAATGGTAGTTTTTTGTAGATTCAAAATTTACTATTACGAAGGTGCCAGGTTTAATGTTCTCCTTCCTTATTTCACATTCAGTTTGAGAATTAGATTGTGATTCATTAGAAGGTTGCAAAAATGATGCGCAGTGTCGCGGTTGGTCCAGTGGTTGAGGCTGATCGTCTAATGACTCATCAGAGTAGACTTCATTGAATTTCAAAAGTTTCTTTTCACACAGTTCATCTTTTGGAGATGTGTCAATCACTTTCTTCTCTGAATAAGCAGTCAGACCTACTAATATACTAGTTCTATTCAACATTTTGAAGAAATGATAATCCCTTATTCCTGGAACTTCTCTAATGTTCTCCCAGCGTTTAGCCAGAAGATTTTGAGCAGTCTCGTCAACATCTTGTTTGGAAACATACAGAACTTGTGTTTTGTTACAGGTTTTTTCTGCACTTAGAAGTCATAGGACGAAGTGATCTCAGTGGCTCTAGATTTCACACTCAGCCACACATTTCTCTTAATTTTTCCACCTATTGCATCTACTGCACCATTTCCATGTCCAGGTGCAAATGTATTCCATTCTACAGTAGACACATTCAGGTCATCAGCAAGGTACAGTATATTGAAAGCAGTGTACCTGCTTCTGAACTGCCCTGAACAGTTGTCTGAAAATATATACATGTTGTCTAAACCTTTACAAAACCTGTCTTCAAAATCTGACACAATACTTTTCAAAAAGACCCATGCAGATTGTTTTGAATGTGAAAGATCATCACTCACTACAACATATGACTTAACCTGATCATTTCCATACCAAATACAGCATGTGAATAATACAGTTGTTTGTAAGTGGTGCCAGTGTGCACTCTGAATTTCATCTTGCGGAGTGTGGCTATAGTTTTCCGCATAGTCCACCTGAATAACAGCCTCACATTTTCCAAGATTCTGTTTCTTTTTATCAAAGTACTCAAACTGTTGAGATTTTACAAACGCGTGTTTCCTGAAGGATTTAAGTGTGTCGTTCATTTCCTGAACAACAACGGCAAGAGTGGAAATGTTCTTCAAGACTTTCAAACTACCATCTTAAGATTTTCCCCATTTCTTCCATGTTACTTTCTGCTGGGAGTCACATTCTAGTTTTAGAAGTACAGACACATCATAATGACAATTTTCACACTTACTAGTCATGCATCTTTCACTGTTAGGATCACAGCACATGGCATCAATAATGGATTTGTGGGTAAAGGATTCAGTTGAGAAACTGGAAAATACTTCAGTCAGAAAAATAAAGTTTGCGTGTACTATACACAAACAAACATTGTGTGGGGTCTCTTTGAAAGGAAGGATGTTCTGTGGACGTAGTTGATAAGATTTAGATCTACTTACAGCATCATTGCACTTTTCTTTAAAAAGTGCATGAGACTCATCTACTTTCGTCAGCATGTAGCGCTTCTGTTCTTGCACTTTTTCTCCTGTTTCTACATTTTTTATTAATTTGTAGTCTCGTTTACCAGGTGCTTGCCAACTTATTCCATCACTGTTATAAAAGTCTCTAACCTTTTTCTCTGTCTCTGGTTTAAGTGCTCTCAATGTTGGAGATTTCTCAGTTGCACACAATGTTTGACCGGCTTTACTGAAAATGTCCTTCACTAACTGACGAACTACAGCTCTTTTCTTGGTAGGACTGGAAGGAAGAGCTGACTGTAATATTTCTTAACTGCTTTTCTTAATGTACTTGTGCATTTGTAGGAACCTAAAGCTGTTTCCGGTGTTTTCCCGTTTGTACTGCACTTCTCTGCTTTCTTTGTTCTGTATCTTCTCATAGCTTCACGTTTCTTCTGTTTTAAATTAGCATCAATTACACTATCCTTCTTTCGTTTCATTTTAAGCTCATCTCGTTTCTTCTTATTTTATTCTTTATCTTTTTTTAAGTACTCCTTCCACCGTTCTGGATCTTGTTTTTTCTTCTCTCGGCATTTGGCCATTCGATTTTTACTGCTTACTGGAGCCATGGTTCTGGAACAAGTAAAGAAAAACATAAAGAATTAAATTATGATCACAAATATAATACTGGTAAACTTGTATTTTTTTAAAACATTTTTAACATGCTAAAATGCATTAAGGCTTTCAAGTATTTTTACTAAGATTCAAGTTACTTATAGTAACATAATTTTTGTAAAACAGAAATATATGCCTGCAGTCATTTTTTAAACTTTATTGAATGGTTAGTGTTTTGAGGTTAGGCTATCATAAACTCAATAATGACAATTGTTTGTAACATTTGTGTTCATCAAAAGTTATAAAACAATTTAATATATATTGTCACTCTAAATGATAATAAATTCAAAGTTTACATTCATTAATTACTGAAAAAAAAAAGAAATTGTACAGGTTATGTATATTTTTAAAACAAAACAAAAATTTAGTTTTAAGAATTTTACATGTAGAACACATTCACAGAAATGTGGCATCCGTTACAGTGTAGCATCCGTTACATTTTATTTTAATAATATTAAGTTAATACAATGTTTTAATAATGACAACAACCTGGTAATAGGTCAGACATCACTTTTGAATACTTATTTATTGTTTCCCAAAACTACAACAGTTTACAAAACAAAGAAATTAGTTATATTTGTAACGGATGCTACACAACAAACATCACTTACGAAATAGTATTATAAATGTAATTCAGTGCTTACCTTTTGCACCGAAAGTATGTTCAGCAATTACACACATTTCAGCCATGTTCTGCACCAAATATGGTTGCTATTTAATGCCTAGATAAGTTATTCCAGGGTTGCCAATTTGTGTCAGTTCAAGCCAGATTTGTGTGAATGCTACTGACTGACCAAAAAAATGTTAAAAACTTTGTTTGGAAGTAACAACAAAAAATTTTTTAAAGTAATTTCTGTAAGTATAATGTTTGTACAATTCACCAAAAACTAACATAACTTAATTACTAATGTTTTACAATATATCAAAACATTCCCACTTTTCATGGATTGGCTGTAGTGTAAATGTGTTTAAAAGCTGCATGGAAGAATATATTTTAATGTGTGATTAATTATTTACTTTTCTCCGTATTAGGCAGGAACGAGTTTGCTTATGCATAATGTTTAAAAGATGCCTGAAAGTAGATATTTAAGTGTTTGCGAACATTATCGTTTCTTTCTTCTCCGAAAATATGATAGATTTTACTCACTCTTTTATGTAAAAATTACTTTTCTTTGAAACTATAGATATTAATTATTACTTTGAGAAATGCAGGTTATTTATTAAAATAATAAAACCTAAGTAGGTAAAATCATATTTATTGAAATATCAAAGCAATATATTGTACAGTTCATTCAAAAATATCAACAAAAATATAGAAAGAGAAAACTATAAACAACAAACAGAACTTTATACAAAACTTAAAATATATACATCAACCAAAAAAATTAAATAAATTAAAAATAACAACAAAAAATCTCAAAAAGTGAAAACTATATACAACCAACGAAACTGAATACAACAAAAAGAGCTCCAACCAAAATTGGAAAAATAAATATATATATATATAAAACAATAACAGTAGTATAACATAGTATTTACTAGATCAGGCTTCAGGCTGTGGTGCTTGGTGCCGACCGCCATCTTGGATTGTGACGTCACGGCGGCCATCTTGGATTCTGACGTCACGGCGGCCATCTTGGATGAGCGTAACGGGACATAGCGTAACGGGATACATCGTAACGGGACAAGTAGATCACGGCGGCCATTTTGGATCCGCCATCTTGGATCTGCCATTTTGGATGACGTCATTGTATGTGTTCTCGAACATTCCGACGTTGTGTTTTCCGACATATTGGATCCTATTAATGCTGCAATTTTTGTTACAGTCGCCATCTTGAAATTTGGACGCCATCTTGAAAATCTTTAATTATTATCCGATTTTAATGAAAAAAATACCAAAATTCATCAAAAAATTAACTTATTCGAATTCTGATTGATTATATCGATCATCGTCCTCGGTTCGAACCCGGTGAGTGCAAAAAAAACTAAAAATGGCGACAGGCTCCTTCCTCAATGGTGGATGCAGGCAGACTGACTCCTACCACTTTTTTTTCAAAGCATATATATCATCACCTAGTATGACGACATGTCCGCCATCTTTTCTTCGTCCGCTGGAGATCACCATCTTATTTTCGTCCGCTAGAGTGTGCTGATACCATGTTAGTATAATTATCTGATCACCACACCTTACACCTTGACATTGAAATTTGACCTTGACCTTGAAATTTGACCTTACCTTGAAACTTGACCTTGACCTTGAAATTTGACCTTGACCTTGAAATTTGACCTTGACCTTGAAATTTGACCTTGACCTTGAAATCTGACCTTGACCTTGAAATTTGACCTTGACCTTGAAATTTGACTTGACCTTGAAATTTGACCTTGACCTTGAAATTTGACCTTGACCTTGAAATTTGACCTTGACCTTTAAATTTGACCTTGACCTTGAAATTTGACCTTGACCTTGAAATCTGACCTTGACCTTGAAATTTGACCTTGACCTTGAAATTTGACTTGACCTTGAAATTTGACCTTGACCTTGAAATTTGACCTTGACCTTGAAATTTGACCTTGACCTTGAAATTTGACCTTGACCTTGAAATTTGACCTTGGCCTTGAAATTTGACCCTGACCTTGAAATTTGACCTTGACCTTGAAATTAGACTTTGTCCTTGAAATTTGACTTTGTCCTTGTCGACCATCATGGATCCGAAATTTTATGTTCGGTACAGGCTACCAGGAGCTACCACCTGCTGGAGTACGCCATCTTGTGTGTGTACTTGTATTATAGAGTACATTTCCATGTGGATAATTTTATTCTAACCCGCTACAGTGCAGTAATCATTTATTACGGAGGTGCCCCCCCGCCATCTTGAAATTCGGCCACCATCTTGAAATCATGTAATAATTTAGCTAGAAAAGCGGGAAAAATTCCAAAATTCATTAAATAAATCACTCATTAACTTACATATTGATTCGATCCGCTCCAGTCCTTGGTTCGATCCCTGGCCGATACAAAACAACTTTAATATTTTAAAAAAAGTACCACTAAAGTGTTAGGTTTGAGAAAATAAAATACACCACAAGTTCCTTTAAAAAAACTTTTATTACATACATACTACACTACTACAAGTACAAAAAAATACACAGACAAATTACTAAAGTCTTTTGGATTCCTCGATTCAAACAGTCTTCTTATTGTACGGACTAAGCCTTTTACATGACTTTAAATGTCTATCCGATCCGGTCATCACCGCAGCCAGAGACGGACTGAAGTTAATATCACTTATATAGTCTCATTAGCCGGTACAACACATGAGTCAAATCAATAACCATGTTCATTATAGGTCTCGGAGCATTTTTTATAATGACGATGTAAGCTATCGAGACGTGAAATTAGTTTATTGCACTTATTGCACTGAAATTGTATTCTTTGAACATTATTAGAACAACCGCTTCTTTCATGTCTGCGAGCATTTGAGGTGATAGTAAATGATGCACCACAGTATTTGCACTGATGCGAAGTACGCTCTTCATTAATTGAAGTATTCAATGCTGATGAAACTTCATTTGATGGTGGAACAGCACATATCGAAGTCTCCTTTAGTGTTGTCAGAGGCGTTGCCAACGGGATCTGCTCCAACATCGTCGGCGCTGACGTCATGGTTCCCGTAGTCGATGGTACATCCTCCATCGAGTTCGACGTTAAAGTCGGTAAAGATGCCATCGAAGTCTCAAGAACAGGCAATTACACGACTTATGCACCAGAAGAAACAAACTAGGTGATCCGTACACCGTCGACGGCAGTAACAAACTGAGCGTCCTGCTGTCTAGGACTCGTTTATATACATGCACCGGATGGAATAATACGCTAGTCAAATCAAGAACAATTTACTAAAATACTAGAGTCAAAACAACATTAAAAAAATAGAAGCACCATCAAAAAAGGAAGCACATTTGGAAGCATCATCAAAAAAGGAAAAAACAATAGGAAGCACCGCCAACGAAAAGGCAGCACATTTGGAAGCACCGTCATCGAAAAGGCAGCACATTTGGAAGCACCGACAACGAAAAGGCAGCACATTTGGAAGCACAGGTAACGAAAAAGGCAGCACATTTGGAAGCACCGACAACGAAAAGGCAGCACATTTGGAAGCACCGACATCGAAAAGGCAGCACATTTGGAAGCACCGACAACGAAAAGGCAGCACATTTGGAAGCACCGACTACGAAAAGGCAGCACATTTGGAAGCACCGACTACGAAAGGCAGCACATTTGGAAGCACCGACAACGAAAAGGCAGCACATTTGGAAGCACCGTCATCGAAAAGGCAGCACATTTGGAAGCACCGACAACGAAAAGGCAGCACATTTGGAAGCACCGACAACGAAAAGGCAGCACATTTGGAAGCACTGACAACGAAAAGGCAGCACATTTGGAAGCACCGACTACGAAAAGGCAGCACATTTGACAGCACCGACAACGAAAAGGCAGCACATTTGGAAGCACCGACTACGAAAAGGCAGCACATTTGGCAGCACCGACAACGAAAAGGCAGCACATTTGGAAGCACCGACTACGAAAAGGCAGCACATTTGGCAGCACCGACAACGAAAAGGCAGCACATTTGGAAGCACCGACTACGAAAAGGCATCACATTTGGAAGCACCGACAACGAAAAGGCAGCACATTTGGAAGCACCGGTAACGAAAAAGGCAGCACATTTGGAAGCACCGACAACGAAAAGGCAGCACATTTGGAAGCACCATCATCGAAAAGGCAGCACATTTGGAATCTCCATCAACAAAAAAAAAGGGCAAAAAGGAAGCACAAGTTACGAGATCTAAGTCTTAGTTAGAAATCAGAATACAAGAAATAAAAACATTAAATTCTTATAATTTAATTTATTTATTTTATTGCTTTACATTATACAAATTCAAGTAAATAAGCCATTATTGTATGTAGCCAGCATTCCTCAGTTCCTTGAGTATGAAGGATATTTCTTTGATGCACGAATAGTTTCCTGCACAAAGCGACCCATGTAGAAGTCTTAGCCGGTCAACCAATATGTTTGGATCTTTCCATGATGTGTAATCATTCTCTTCTACCACCATCTTCCTTGCACCTTTATAATAAATATTATGATCTCTGGTGTCTTCCGTTTTACCACCAACCTCAGGGTAACTTTCATGTTTGAGACGGCGATCATCACAAGCTTAATCAGATTTATTTAATATATCACGTCGTTTCCACCGTTTCGGTCTCAGGACACCGCTACATTCTTCGATCTTGGCAGCTTTAGGTGCTTCATCATAATCTATGTCTTTGTCAACAGCCTCAGAGTCACTGTAACAATCACCGTTGAAGGAATCGTCTTCACCCAATTTACCGTAATAATTCGATGATGATGATGTTGAAGTGTCTTCATCGTCTTCATGCTTCCTTTTTAGGAGTCCATCATTTTTACAAAGTAGGAAAGATCTACTTGAATTCGGCTGGAATATATTCTCACTTTTCACGTTAAGGATTCTTCCATTGTCTTCATTCTTCCGTAAATCATCAACCTCCTTCAATTTAAGTTCTTTGTCGAGATCGGAAGAGCCAAGAAAATTATTGTCGTAATGCAGATCACTCTTCCTTAGGCTAGTAGATTCATCGTTGTCCTCTAGCTTGTACGCAGGCTTGGCGCTACAAGTTCTGCCATGTCTTTTTAGGCTCTCTCTCTCCGCGTAAACGACTTGCTACATCGAACACAACTTATCATATTGCGCAGTGGATTTTTAACACAGTCATTCTTCTCGTGTTGTCTTTTATTCTTTCTCAAGATAAACTCTTTACTGCAAAACTTACACCTATGTTCTTTCGATACAGCGTCAGATCCCAAATCGGAATTCATATTAGTTACTGAGACTAATGCCAGATGCCAATTGAGTGTTTTAAATTAGATGCAATACTTAAATAGAAATTTTTTCATATTTCATCAGCGAGAATTAATATATCTCATGCAAAAGTACTTTATGCATGTAGTTCTGCTTTTCAACAACAGATGTCGCCACATGTTGCTTGCAGGTAAATAATATTTAGTTCTTTTATGCGGGATGCGGGATGGTCACTAACGATCGCAAAAGAAGGATGGCTTCGCTAGACTCCAAGGAAAAGGAAGTTCGTCTTGCATGTTGGTGCTCCACAGATGTCTCATGGCGTAATATTAATTTGACTGAGTAATGATATTTTTTAATTCCACCTGATAAAAATATTGCAAGTTTTGATTTAGTAGCTGAAATTATCGAATTAAATGTAACTCCAAATAAAATGACATGTCTCATCAGACAAAAAAAAATCCATGCAGAGAGTGGTTTCTCAGAATAGTCAGAAACACTTGAAGAAACCACAGGAATGATTGCAAGAACACGGGAAAAACCATCAAAATATTGACAAGAATAATCAGGAGCGCACGGAGAAAACCACCATAATATTGACAAGAATAATCGGAAGCACACGGAGAAAACCGCCACAAGTTTTCTTTGATATCATAAAAATACAAAAAAAATTAATAAAAAATTAAAAATAAAAACGAAAAAAATTCAAACATTCTGCTAGCTTGTGAACTTCTCTTTGATGTGCAAAGTTAGAGTTTTAGTACAAGCCAGAATGTTTGAATTTTTTTCGTTTTTATTTTTAATTTTTTATTAATTTTTTTTGTATTTTTATGATATCAAAGAAAACTTGTGGCGATTTTCTCCGTGTGCTTCCGATTATTCTTGTCAATATTATGGTGGTTTTCTCCGTGCGCTCCTGATTATTCTTGTCAATATTTTGATGGTTTTTCCCGTGTTCTTGCAATCATTCCTGTGGTTTCTTCAAGTGTTTCTGACTATTCTGAGAAACCACTCTCTGCATGGATTTTTTTTTGTCTGATGAGACATGTCATTTTATTTGGAGTTACATTTAATTCGATAATTTCAGCTACTAAATCAAAACTTGCAATATTTTTATCAGGTGGAATTAAAAAATATCATTACTCAGTCAAATTAATATTACGCCATGAGACATCTGTGGAGCACCAACATGCTAGACGAACTTCCTTTTCCTTGGAGTCTAGCGAAGCCATCCTTCTTTTGCGATCGTTAGTGACCATCCCGCATCCCGCATAAAAGAACTAAATATTATTTACCTGCAAGCAACATGTGGCGACATCTGTTGTTGAAAAGCAGAACTACATGCATAAAGTACTTTTGCATGAGATATATTAATTCTCGCTGATGAAATATGAAAAAATTTCTATTTAAGTATTGCATCTAATTTAAAACACTCAATTGGCATCTGGCATTAGTCTCAGTAACTAATATGAATTCCGATTTGGGATCTGACGCTGTATCGAAAGAACATAGGTGTAAGTTTTGCAGTAAAGAGTTTATCTTGAGAAAGAATAAAAGACAACACGAGAAGAATGACTGTGTTAAAAATCCACTGCGCAATATGATAAGTTGTGTTCGATGTAGCAAGTCGTTTACGCGGAGAGAGAGCCTAAAAAGGCATGGCAGAACTTGTAGCGCCAAGCCTGCGTACAAGCTAGAGGACAACGATGAATCTACTAGCCTAAGGAAGAGTGATCTGCATTACGACAATAATTTTCTTGGCTCTTCCGATCTCGACAAAGAACTTAAATTGAAGGAGGTTGATGATTTACGGAAGAATGAAGACAATGGAAGAATCCTTAACGTGAAAAGTGAGAATATATTCCAGCCGAATTCAAGTAGATCTTTCCTACTTTGTAAAAATGATGGACTCCTAAAAAGGAAGCATGAAGACGATGAAGACACTTCAACATCATCATCATCGAATTATTACGGTAAATTGGGTGAAGACGATTACTTCAACGGTGATTGTTACAGTGACTCTGAGGCTGTTGACAAAGACATAGATTATGATGAAGCACCTAAAGCTGCCAAGATCGAAGAATGTAGCGGTGTCCTGAGACCGAAACGGTGGAAACGACGTGATATATTAAATAAATCTGATTAAGCTTGTGATGATCGCCGTCTCAAACATGAAAGTTACCCTGAGGTTGGTGGTAAAACGGAAGACACCAGAGATCATAATAATTATTATAAAGGTGCAAGGAAGATGGTGGTAGAAGAGAATGATTACACATCATGGAAAGATCCAAACATATTGGTTGACCGGCTAAGACTTCTACATGGGTCGCTTTGTGCAGGAAACTATTCGTGCATCAAAGAAATATCCTTCATACTCAAGGAACTGAGGAATGCTGGCTACATACAATAATGGCTTGTTTTACTTGAATTTGTATAATGTAAAGCAATAAAATAAATAAATTAAATTATAAGAATTTAATGTTTTTATTTCTTGTATTCTGATTTCTAACTAAGACTTAGATCTCGTAACTTGTGCTTCCTTTTTGCCCTTTTTTTTTGTTGATGGAGATTCCAAATGTGCTGCCTTTTCGATGATGGTGCTTCCAAATGTGCTGCCTTTTCGTTGTCGGTGCTTCCAAATGTGCTGCCTTTTTCGTTACCGGTGCTTCCAAATGTGCTGCCTTTTCGTTGTCGGTGCTTCCAAATGTGCTGCCTTTTCGTAGTCGGTGCTTCCAAATGTGCTGCCTTTTCGTTGTCGGTGCTGCCAAATGTGCTGCCTTTTCGTAGTCGGTGCTTCCAAATGTGCAGCCTTTTCGTTGTCGGTGCTGCCAAATGTGCTGTCTTTTCGTAGTCGGTGCTTCCAAATGTGCTGCCTTTTTGTAGTCGGTGCTTCCAAATGTGCTGCCTTTTCGTTGTCGGTGCTGCCAAATGTGCTGCCTTTTCGTAGTCGGTGCTTCCAAATGTGCTGCCTTTTCGTTGTCGGTGCTGCCAAATGTGCTGCCTTTTCGTAGTCGGTGCTTCCAAATGTGCTGCCTTTTCGTTGTCGGTGCTGCCAAATGTGCTGCCTTTTCGTAGTCGGTGCTTCCAAATGTGCTGCCTTTTCGTTGTCGGTGCTGCCAAATGTGCTGCCTTTTCGTAGTCGGTGCTTCCAAATGTGCTGCCTTTTCGTTGTCGGTGCTGTCAAATGTGCTGCCTTTTCGTAGTCGGTGCTTCCAAATGTGCTGCCTTTTCGTTGTCGGTGCTTCCAAATGTGCTGCCTTTTCGTTGTCGGTGCTTCCAAATGTGCTGCCTTTTCGTTGTCGGTGCTTCCAAATGTGCTGCCTTTTCGATGACGGTGCTTCCAAATGTGCTGCCTTTTCGTTGTCGGTGCTTCCAAATGTGCTGCCTTTCGTAGTCGGTGCTTCCAAATGTGCTGCCTTTTCATAGTCGGTGCTTCCAAATGTGCTGCCTTTTCGTTGTCGGTGCTTCCAAATGTGCTGCCTTTTCGATGTCGGTGCTTCCAAATGTGCTGCCTTTTCGTTGTCGGTGCTTCCAAATGTGCTGCCTTTTTCGTTACCTGTGCTTCCAAATGTGCTGCCTTTTCGTTGTCGGTGCTTCCAAATGTGCTGCCTTTTCGATGACGGTGCTTCCAAATGTGCTGCCTTTTCGTTGGCGGTGCTTCCTATTGTTTTTTCCTTTTTTGATGATGCTTCCAAATGTGCTTCCTTTTTTGATGGTGCTTCTATTTTTTTAATGTTGTTTTGACTCTAGTATTTTAGTAAATTGTTCTTGATTTGACTAGCGTATTATTCCATCCGGTGCATGTATATAAACGAGTCCTAGACAGCAGGACGCTCAGTTTGTTACTGCCGTCGACGGTGTACGGATCACCTAGTTTGTTTCTTCTGGTGCATAAGTCGTGTAATTGCCTGTTCTTGAGACTTCGATGGCATCTTTACCGACTTTAACGTCGAACTCGATGGAGGATGTACCATCGACTACGGGAACCATGACGTCAGCGCCGACGATGTTGGAGCAGATCCCGTTGGCAACGCCTCTGACAACACTAAAGGAGACTTCGATATGTGCTGTTCCACCATCAGCTGAAGTTTCATCAGCATTGAATACTTCAATTAATGAAGAGCGTACTTCGGATCAGTGCAAATACTGTGGTGCATCATTTACTATCACCTCAAATGCTCGCAGACATGAAAGAAGCGGTTGTTCTAATAATGTTCAAAGAATACAATTTCAGTGCAATAAGTGCAATAAACTAATTTCACGTCTCGATAGCTTACATCGTCATTATAAAAAATGCTCCGAGACCTATAATGAACATGGTTATTGATTTGACTCATGTGTTGTACCGGCTAATGAGACTATATAAGTGATATTAACTTCAGTCCGTCTCTGGCTGCGGTGATGACCGGATTGGATAGACATTTAAAGTCATGTAAAAGGCTTAGTCCGTACAATAAGAAGACTGTTTGAATCGAGGAATCCAAAAGGCTTTAGTAATTTGTCTGTGTATTTTTTTGTACTTGTAGTAGTGTAGTATGTATGTAATAAAAGTTTTTTTAAAGGAACTTGTGGTGTATTTTATTTTCTCAAACCTGCCACTTTAGTGGTACTTTTTTTAAAATATTAAAGTTGTTTTGTATCGGCCAGGGATCGAACCAAGGACTGGAGCGGTTCGAATCAATATGTAAGTTAATGAGTGATTTATTTAATGAATTTTGGAATTTTTCCCGCTTTTCTAGCTACATTATTACATGATTTCAAGATGGCGGCCGAATTTCAAGATGGCGGGGGGGCACCTCCGTAATAAATGATTACTGCACTGTAGCGGGTTAGAATAAAATTATCCACATGGAAATGTACTCTATAATACAAGTACACACACAAGATGGCGTACTCCAGCAGGTGGTAGCTCCTGGTAGCCTGTACTGAACATAAAATTTCGGATCCATGATGGTCGACAAGGACAAAGTCAAATTTCAAGGACAAAGTCTAATTTCAAGGTCAAGGTCAAATTTCAAGGTCAGGGTCAAATTTCAAGGTCAAGGTCAAATTTCAAGGTCAAGGTCAAATTTCAAGGTCAAGGTCAAATTTCAAGGTCAAGGTCAAATTTCAAGGTCAAGGTCAAATTTCAAGGTCAAGGTCAAATTTCAAGGTCAAGGTCAAATTTCAAGGTCAAGGTCAGATTTCAAGGTCAAGGTCAAATTTCAAGGTCAATGTCAAATTTCAAGGTCAAGGTCAAATTTCAAGGTCAAGGTCAAATTTCAAGGTCAAGGTCAAATTTCAATGTCAAGGTGTAAGGTGTGGTGATCAGATAATTATACTAACATGGTATCAGCACACTCTAGCGGACGAAAATAAGATGGTGATCTCCAGCGGACGAAGAAAAGATGGCGGACATGTCGTCATACTAGGTGATGATATATATGCTTTGAAAAAAAAGTGGTAGGAGTCAGTCTGCCTGCATCCACCATTGAGGAAGGAGCCTGTCGCCATTTTTAGTTTTTTTTGCACTCATCGGGTTCGAACCGAGGACGATGATCGATATAATCAATCAGAATTCGAATAAGTTAATTTTTTGATGAATTTTGGTATTTTTTTCATTAAAATCGGATAATAATTAAAGATTTTCAAGATGGCGTCCAAATTTCAAGATGACGACTGTAACAAAAATTGCAGCATTAATAGGATCCAATATGTCGGAAAACACAACGTCGGAATGTTCGAGAACACACACAATGACGTCATCCAAAATGGCAGATCCAAGATGGCGGATCCAAAATGGCCGCCGTGATCTACTTGTCCCGTTACGATGTATCCCGTTACGCTGTGTCCCGTTACGCTCATCCAAGATGGCCGCCGTGACGTCAGAATCCAAGATGGCCGCCGTGACGTCACAATCCAAGATGGCGGTCGGCACCAAGCATCACAGCCTGAAGCCTGATCTAGTAAATACTATGTTATACTACTAATAACACACCAAACTATCTACTGAAACCAAAAATTATTTATTCATAATATCTACAAGCGTGTGGATATCGTCATCATGTATTCGTCGCTTGTCGTCCTCCCATGTTACAGCCAGTTTATACATGCACTTACTGCATAGCACATGCTGATCGAGCGTATGACAAACAGCAACCCTCCGTGTGTGGTGCTTCTGCAACGCATTCAGGTAATCTCTTATGTAATGTGGTTTTTAACAACACAGTGTTGGAGGCCCTTAGAATTCTTTAAGACAACATCGCAACATCTGTAGGCATAGGTTTAGCCCGCAGATCAACCAATCCACTAATTACGTGCCCCCCCCCCCCCCCGCCCCCTCATCAAAAGCTTACCGACAACATTTTTGTTGATGAAAGAAGAAGCATGAGTGGTTGGGAGGGTAACAGCTTGTGTCAAATTCAGCCATGAATGTAAGGGTCGGCTTTGAGATTAGATTAAATGTCTGCTGTCTTGATTTATAGTAGGCATTTAGTATATACAATAGAGCCATTGAGGGCCAAATGATAGGCAGTTGGATGATCACTACGCAAATAACTGGATGTGCACCATGTTGACATAAGAAATACGGTGCTCGTAGTCAGGAGAGTACGAAGAGTATCATTGCGGGTGTAGGGATATGTGATGTTATGTTGGTTTATGTCTTGTTCTGGAATTGTAACTTACTGAGATATGCCGTTGTTTGGCTGTGAGCTTTGTTTGCACAAGTAACGTAATTGACGGTTGGTGGACATTAACTTCTGTACTCAACACAAGATTCTATTACTAACATTGATACACACAGTCTCGTCGCACGACAACACCGACGCGCTAATGGGTGACTTTTGCTTCAGTTGCGCGAGAAACCATTGACAAGTTCATTTTTTGAATTATTCTTGCAGTGGGGAAGGTTGATTTACCATAATATCTTGGACATACGCCAAGGTTGGTTTACGCTGGTTGGAATAGAAAAAACTCAGGAATGTGAAAATAATTGAATACTTAAACATACGAAGGATGAACCTATATTGGCTGATGTCAAATGTAACATGCTTATAAAATACAGAGAAGTAGGCCTACATCTGCGCTGTCAATTTTTCTAAGTGAATTCCTTCCACAGATTTTTATTAAATGTGGGCAGGCGTTTGATATTATCTCCATGGGGTAGTTGTGCCGATAAGTTTGAGAGATATTTTAATGGTTTTGGATCATATCTTTCAGCTGATTTTATCAGCATGGTTGACTTTACCACATTTGTTTTACAAACTATTATCAAGCCAAAAATATTTCTTTTACGTTTCTTTTTTTAAATGAATATTTCAAAACTGTTCTTAAATTTTATTTTATAAACGACACACGTACCTCACGTGATGGTCCACAACATACTTCTAAGTAAATACAACCCTAATCTTCAATCGCACACGTTTTAAGTATAGAATTTAAAACACAAGAATTAATATGCAACATTGATTCTCTAAAACTACATTTAATGTTCTAACATGTATTCATATAGGAATTTTATTAGTTACGTGTGCAACAAACTGAATAAAGTACGCCAAAAACCAGCAAACTATTTCTAAAACTGCTTCTTATCGAACAAGTATTACACTGAGATGAATAAAAGTAAAACACTTTGTGGAAAAGTTTTTTATGCAAAACTATTTTGCCAGGATGTTTGAAATACTACACAATACCGTGATATTTACGAGAATAGCTGATTTTTATTAAATTTTACACGCTTCTTCAGAAAATCAATACCACTGAACTAGAATCGCGGAAGTAAACCTGTGTTTAAGCCATGCTCAAACCAGCCTACTTCCGGATTTATGCCTATGGTTTCCCGAAAAAACAGCAGATTCCTTCCAAAACTTAAGAATTTATTTTTAGTTGGGCGGGTCTGGTTTTTTTGGACCTCGCTTTAAACCTGTTGTAAAGTTAAATAAATAACTATATATGAAACACATTAATAATCAATTTATAAATTATCTGTGGATGTATTGTTTTCTGTGTTTGAGAATATATTTATGCTCAGCTTTAATAACTTATATATCAGCTACATATGAAATGAATAAAATACTAGGCATGGTTCTTGTATTTACGGCCCTGGGACAGAATATTTGAAAGTAATATTAATATGTTTAATCCTCTAATACTGACTGACCTCATTATTTACGAGATATGTACTGAGACAAAAAGACATAAACTCTTAAACAAGCCAAGCCTCGAATAAATTAAGCTGTAACAAGTAGCTAGTAAAGTTTATTGTGGTTAGGTTATGATTATTCTGATTAATTCAAGTCATTGGTCTTGGTGGTAGGGGTAGGAATTATGGGGATATATCCTGTTCCCACGAAATCCTAAAAATATTTTAAAATCTATCACCATCACCAACAAAAGAAAAGAATTTTAAAGCAAAGGGCGAAGTGTTTCAATTCCCCCCCCCCCCTTTTTTTTTAATTTCTTCCTTGACCAACTCAAATTAAATTCTGCGCACTCTCTTGATTCCAGTTATTCTGTAAATAAAAATGTTGGGATAAACAGTTGTCAAACGCAATACATAAACATAAGCAATATTATGTATATTTTGAAAATCTAAACTACAGACTATGAATAGTTAAAACTTTTATATTTACAATAAAATAATTAATAAATGACGAGAAAGGCAGATACCGAAAGTGATTGTAAGAGGGGGAAATATTATTTCACACATTAATAGTATTTGAGAAAACATTTTCTGTGGCAACTACACAGACTTCAAGGCACCAGCTTCCAAACTTCAGAAGCAGTAACATAAATGGCATTTAATATCTGCACGAATATGTAATTTTTCTTTAGATATAAAAATCCCATACTTTTTTATCGAAAGTATCTCGCAAAGTTGACTTTCTATTATGTTGGCCAAACTTAAATTGAAAAAAAAAAAAAAAACATTTTTCTGCATTTGAGAAATGGGTATTAAACTTCAATGACTAAGCAACAAATGATTTTAAATAAAGTACAATGAAAATATTCATTACTGTGAATGCCAACACTTATATTTGAACGTGCATTACTATAAGAAGACAAAACTTTCATGATGTAATTTACCAACGCATTAAACATTTGCGTGTGCAATTAGTTAAGTATAGTTCATCCTGGGACACCGGCTCCAGGCTTGGATGGACCCCTCTACCGCATTCGTCATCTTTGTTGACCTTGACTCTGGCCGCCATTTTTTGTTTTCTAGATCCTTCCGCCGTCTTTGATTCAGCTTTTTTTTTGTTTCTATAGTACCTACTTACTTCTAGTTTTTTTGACAAGTTGTAATTAATTCGTGAAAAATTCTAAAATTCATCAAAATATCACCTACTAATGTAATTATTGATTCGATCGATATCCATCCATGGTTATCTACTTGGTCTTTGCTAAGAGTAATTAAAGCGAAAAATATTAATTATTTAAAATCATTTTACCATTACCATTCCACGAGTATATTACCCATGTTCACTACGAAAAATTTATTATATATGATAATTGTATGACTAAATAAATATGTTATCGCTATACTTACCATAGAGGGCGTATTCCTTGCAGGATAAAATTGACTCCAACTGACTACAATCACTTCTTTACTCGAATTTCACCTATTTGATGGTATTTATTTATTATTTATTTCCATTTTTTTCAGTTAAACATTGGTAACGATTTATTTTACTCCTTTAAGCTAGAAGTTGTATTAGGAGAAATCAGTCTTAAGTTATAAATTAGGTAACGGGAAATCATTCAATACTGTGATTTTTTTTAACAGTTGCTTCTTAACCTGAAAACGAAGGCTTTATTGTGAAATAAAAACACCCTAATACTTAAAAAAACTATATGTATAATATTTTTTCGGGTCACTCATCATACTTTATAAATATTTGACAAATCTCTCAAAGTATTTCCGTGTCAATTTTTTTCTGATATATATATACATATATATACACACAATAAGCATCATTGTCTTTCACATATGTGCACACAATCAGTTTTCGCTCACCGAGGGGGGAGGATTTTGGAGCGCTGATGTTTACCTACAGCCCCCTCGGGGCCGTCGTCTTAAAGAACAGGCAGTGTTTTCGTTCCTGGGAGATGTGGCAATCCTTTGCCGCTCCATCATCAGAATATGAGGATTGCAACATAATATAACCCAAGAAAATTAAGCTCACTTCTCACTTCAGATCTAAATGATGTTGGGGGGGATTTTACTCTCTCTTGCGCACTTTCACTCTCTTTCCCTTCCTTCACTGGACCTCCCCGCATTCACTCTCGCACTGCTTTCGCTTTCTCTCTCCCCTCGCTCCACTAGGCCACCCCTCATTTACACTCGCACTGCTTTCGCTTTATCTCTCCCCTCGCTCCAATAGGCCACCCCTCATTTACACTCGCACTGTTTTCGCTTTCTCTCTCCCCTCGCTCCACTAGGCCACCCCTCATTCACATACGCGCGTGCTCTCTTTCACATGTTCCTCACATCTGTGTCCATATAGTCCAGTTGTAGATTGTCCTAGTACCTGGTCTTCATGGTGCTGTAATAAAAGTCGTACATTAATGTTTTAAACAGGTACAGAATAGCAAACCCTGCATATACTAGTTCATCAAACACTATTATTTCTTGTTTAAGGTGTACGAGAGCCACATTTTCCTCATATACTGTGCTGTCCTTGTAGGATGGGTGGCACTCCAGTTACATGAAATGATTCTCAGAGCATACCAACTCCATTTTAAGTCTGTTTCTCTTGTCTTCAAAACGTTTTCTGGAGGTAGAGTTCACAGTGAGCTTAAAGAATTCTTTTTCAAACTCGTTGACTGCAGCCTGGCACTTGGGTGTGTTAAGTTGAATATACGGCTCTAACCATGCTGCCTGTTCGAACTATAGAACACGATGAATTTTTGTAACTTTTAGTTCATGTTTTACTGCTTGCTTGAGATTAATATAACGCACAATATAGCCCTCTTTACTGTTCAGTATTATCATCAACTTGGTCTGTTTTGAGTCAGTGGACATTTGTTTTTGGTGGGGAGGAATGGTAGATCTTTGTGGCTTTCATGTAGCTCATGAGGATACTTCACATCGCATTCCAAAATGTAGCCATGTTGTAATCAGTTAATAATTAATGCTTTACCCTTGTAGTGTGGATCATAGCATCAAATGCAAAACCAGGACGTGAGATGTAGTGCAAGGAGTCTAGTCGGTACATGTCTAAACACAGACGTCAGAAATTTTCTAAAAAAGGTACAAGTCGCCATAATCATCTAAATTATTGCACTGAAACTTGTCCCAGACCTATGGAGCAAGGTCATAGTCTTCCTCAAAAATCCCTGAATTAGTGAGAACATTTTAAAATGCATCGATGGATGGAAGACTTGTTTCATCCAATTGGCTACTCGAATCTATGTAATCGTATGGGAAGACACCTTGCGTGTAATCAATGTTTCTCATCCTGCGTGAAAAATTCTGCAGTGCTAAGAAACTTGTCTGTAGGACAAAACTCAGCGGGAAAAGTAAGACCACCACTCATGCAGCTGAAAGTGTCTACGAATTGAATACTGAATTTATTTCCTAATTGCTTAGAGAAAATAATTAGCTTTTCGAATGATAAATATGTCCTTGGTATCATACTCCAGTTTTCTGATAATAAAGTTCTGTTTGTATGTCAGGCTGTGGAAGAAACTTATTTGGCCTACATGTGGGAAGATTACAATCATTGCATGCAGCCCCCAGATATTCACTGGTGAAATTATTGAGATCCCTTACTTTCCTCGCACCGCAGTGACACCGCCTCATTGCGTGCTAGAAAGAAGCGTTCTGCACAGGCGATAGTGTACACTTGGGTAGAGATGTATAAAATATACCTTGAACTTCCTTTCCTATTTCAACAATGCGAGAAATGAACATGTCCTCCGCATCACAACCTCTGTAGACTTCGGGGTGTGATGGAAGGGAAGATGTAAGGTTTGTTGGAATAACTGCATTATCTAGTTTGAAATAAAGACAGTAACTGTAAGCATTATGTTCCTGCTACTGTAATGTGTATGATTGGTCTGGATTCGGATGACAGGTATGTATTTTCTCGAGCATGGCCTCGAAATCTCAATACACTACAGTGGGCATCTTATCACAATGATGGTAATTTTTGAACTGGAGAATAGGTGGCTTACCTTTTTCGTCAAGCTGCAGCATCTCAACACGAACCTCAGTGTGTCGTTTACAGAGTTCACTGTGTTTTTCTAAACACTGAAGACCAGTGAGCTCACTAACCCTTACCTGATCATCATATTGCTTGAAGCACTGTTTACACACATTAACAGTGTCATGGTGTGTAGTGAACTGGAATCGCACCAAGGCAGAAAAATTAGTAATTAATGTAAAATGGGGCGTATTTTCATCTGTCCAGAGCAGTAGATCGAAGTGCCCTTATTTTTCTTCTGGAGCTACTCTCGTCATAACGATCTTCTGGTTCTCGTCGATAGCATATATGTTGACAGAGACGTCAGGATTCGGCCTCTCGAACAAAGGGACCTGACGAATTGGGGTTGGAAAATCGATGTTGGTAAAGTCAATCTTCCCCTCCAGGTCATGGTAATGCTGGTTGACACGTTTGGGATGCTCACCCTCCACGAACTTGGCTAGAATAGCCCACTTTAAGCACACATGGTCATCAATGTTCCATGGGTTTATGACAGTATGTTTGATCTTGATGGAGGTTAGTAACTTAATATATGAGCTGGCACCAAGTGGGTCGAGCTTATTTATGTGGAGTTGAAGGTGCTTTACAGCTAACAAGGTCCAGCCAGATCGCTTCCCCATGTAGTCTTCTGCTTTCTTGCAAGTCTTGGAGATGGACTGAACAAAAGATTTCTCTACCTTGTGAACCACATACAGGGAAAAATTCATGGTCATGAAGGCTCTCTTGTCTTCGTTGGTTTCCATTGGTTTCTCGTACTCACACTCAAGCACAATATTATAGTTGAGTGGGCCGGTCTCTTAGATTTAATCCACGTGTTGGCTTATGAGCTTGGTCTTTATCGATTTGAGGTAGGTACAAATATCTTTGGCAGAACCGGACTTGTTTTCTACGACATATGTATTTAAATTGGTTTGAAACCCAAGTTCGGCAGTAATGAATCTATGTGAGTTGGCCAAACCTGCTCCATTCACCACCCTGGTACGAGCAGTCGCAGAGTTGCAGACTTAATCACCGCCATCCTTTGCTTCTTGGTCGGAGGAAGCGCAGGTCCCTTACACACCTTGACGTGAGCTCTAAGATTGTCAACCCCAGCGAATTCCTTGGTGTAATTCTCGCAAGAATGTAGTTTGTGGATATGGTTCAGAACACAGATCGACGTCTCATGCCATCTGGAATCTCTAGCATGGAGGAAGGACCTGTAGAAGAAGACGCAATGGTTGCCGACATATGTAGAAGCAGCTCCAGTGCATGTAGCTAGATGCTCCTGCATCTTATCGCTGCGGATCACCATCTTACTACATAAGTGGTACTGTTGAAGGTCACGCTGCTGGTTGTCAGAACACGGACGTTCGTGACGGTAGCAGTTCTTAGCTGCAGTAAAGGTGGCTATGCAGAAGCGACATTTCTGAATATTAGATGACATCTTGTTGATAGTTTGCCTTGGTATCAGCGTGCGTATAACACAAAGGGAAGCTCGACATACGTGGAAATATAACAAAAAGAAACGAAAATTTAATATAAATAGCTGCTCACAATACTAAGCTTGCTGAAACTAATCTTAAAATCTCCTAGTTGTTTTACTAATCTCAACTAGAACAAAGACCGTGCGGTGACTAGTCAACACAGTATAAATGCATAGAATGAGAAACTTTACGTCAGGAATAAATTTTAAAAAAAAGTTTTCCGTGACGAACTGACTAGAAAAAAAAAGATGTGAAATATAATGTCAAAACATCACATGTAAAGTGTTGGTGTAGGTGAGACCTGATCTCCACAAACCATCGACACAATGCTACCCAGACCATTGCTCCATGTCAATTCCCCTACACATACTATAACACAACTACCATAAATGTAAAAACGGTTGGAAAACAATAGCGTGAGATAAACGTAACTAAGTATACTACGTGTGCCACCGACCTAAAAATGAAAATAAATATGTTATGTAATATATGTGACAACTATGAAGTAATAGTCTACTGTTTCGTCTCAAAAAATTATGTTGCTAAAAAAATTAATGTCTGTAAAACTATATTAAGGTGTCAAATAGACATAATTCTGATAAGAGATAGTCGAATAATTGTTCGCGTTGAGTTGTTCGTCAAAGTCTGGTCATGTAAATTAATCACTAGACGTAGCTTATCAGAAGTATATATTGGCAGGAGCTGGGACTGGCTTTTGGCTGAGGAGCGAGGAGCTGGTCCATCATCTTAGATTGTAACGTCACGGCGGCCATCTTGGACGACCTTAACATTGACCTTTAAATTGACTTTGATCTTCAAAATTTGCCAAAATTGCCCAAAAACACCAAAAATCCGCCAAAATTTCCAGTTTTTGGAGAAAAAAAATTTGCCAAAAAATCTCAAAAATTTAGGAAAAAAAATTCAATATTTCGAGGGAAAAATTCAGGTTTTGAGGGGAAATTACCCGTTTTGGTCCTAAAATGCCAACGGCTTGAAAATTCCTAAAAGTGGCTTAAATTCCCCGGGGACAAGCCGCCATATAAGCCCTATATTGACAATTAAGATACCATGGCCACAATTTTGAATTATGATGTTACCGTTGCACTTTTCGTTAAGGCCACCAACTTGAAAATCCGTGTTTTTTATGCTTGGAAATCGGGGAAAATTTAATTATTTAAAAAACAATTAATAAAAATATCAATAAAAATTTTCCGCCATCTTGCATTATGTCATCATTGCCACCATCTAGAAAATCTTTTTTTTATTCTAGGATATTGGGGAAAAAATTTAAAGCAAATAAAAATTTAAATAAAAACCTTCCGACATCTTGAAAATTCTTTTTTTTATGCTAGGAAATCAGGAAAAAATTTTAATTAATAATAAAATTTTAGTAAAATTTTCATTAAAAAACACTAATACATCATAAATTCTTCACGTCAAACCTGGTGAGGTCTAAATATAAAATGAGGACAGATCCTTCCTCGAAGTAAACGACTGAAAGACGGACCTCCCACCACTTAAGCTAAGGTGTATATATATATATCGTCAGCTAGTATGACATCACGTCCGACATCTTGTTTTCATCTCCTGAAGGCTAACACATTGTTTTCGTCTGCTAGAAAATGATGCCACCTTATTAGTTTAATTTTCACCCGATAGAGTGCAGTAACTATTAATTTGCCAGAGCACCCACTATTTGAAGGCAATCTTGAGCGCCATTTAGGAAATCTGTATTTATTAAGCTATAAATTCGGGAAAATTCCAAATTCATCAAAAGAATCACTTATTATTTTACCATATGATTCTATCGCATCCTGTCCTTGGTTCGATACTTGACCGAAACAAAAATAAATTTAATTTTAGTAAAAAAATGATTTCAATAAATTTAGTGGAAAGTCCTAAAATAACCTCAAATACCTCTACTATCAGTCTCCAGTAAGCCAATGATGACATATATTGACCATCATCTAGGAAATTTGTAATTATTAAGCTAGAAGTTGGGGAAAAAATCCAAAGACATAAAAAACCACTCATTAATTTACTGATTAATTCAACAGGTTACTGTCCTTGCTTCGATCCTTGACCAATGCAAAAAAAAAATATAATTGAACTAAATATCACTTCAATTTACCATAAAAGTGGCAGGTGTGTGTAATTGTGTTTACACTTTGTGTCCTCGGTGTGTATTTGTGTCCACTGCGTATCCAGCGTGTGTATTGCATGTCCATTACTTTTATCGAATTTTCTTCCAAATGTGCTTCCTTTTTTAAAGTCGTTACTGTGACCAGATATTCTTGAACAACGATAATGCTCGTCGGTACGACAAGAGAGAATGTGCTAAGATTCCTCCTCGCAATACGTTTGGCTGTGAGAAATGTCATAAGCAATTAGCGAGAAAATAGTGTATGATAACGCACTTGAAGACATGCAGAGGTTGTGCTGCACAGCAGAAAAAAACTTTTTTCTGCAACATCGATTGATTGATTCACTTAAGAGTACATCGGAAATTGGTACTACAGCAGTTACATCAGTATGGGATTCGAGCCTGAAAGGTTCGTCTTCATCAAATAGACATCCTTGCAGCTACTGCGATATGTCGTTCGCATTTTCACATGATGCACGAAGACACGAGAGAATCAATAACACTAAGAATCCTTTTCGTATGAAGTTTCACTGCGATAAGTGCAATGTTTGGTTTACGCGTACTGACAGTTTGAGACGACATGCGAAAAACAGTATAGGTGAAGTCCGTTCACCTGCTGTGGAACTACCTGCAGACATTTCGATTCCTCTATTTTGAGTGGAGATTCGTATGCGTACAAGCACAAAAACAGTTGTTCAAACAACCATTTGCAATGAGGCCTGGACATGAATCCAAACCTAGGGCTGTGCTTAGTGCAATTCAGGTTAAAGATAACGGATTCCACTTGGCTAGTTCTGCATTTCGTGGAACGTTGAAAGACTACTATTATCTAAATACATTAAGTGAGTCAAAAGACATTTGTACTTTTTTATGATATGAAGCAGAACATAATCAGCTTCAGATGTAGTAGCAACTTACGTATCTTTAAAATATTAACTTTTGCCTTTACTGTGTATATGGTAAACCAATTCCGTTCGAGGACAAAGTGAAAAAGTGCGCATTCAAGACAGTGAACACACCCATTTACATTTCCGACAATTTGAAGCAGTCTTTTAAACACAGTATCAAGAAACTCTGTCGGGAAGAAAAATACTATTTAGGAAAAGGATCTGGCTGGTCCCTGTTTTCAGTAAACCGTTTAGAGCTGAGAATCAATCAGTTCAAGCCAATGCAGAACTAAAATGTTTATTAGATTGCTATCTTTCACAAGTGTTTCTGTAGTAGAGTAGAAATTATGTAATAAATTTTATTTGTAAAAAAAAGTGTTATTTCTAACCTGCCACTTTTATCGTAAATTGAAGTGATATTTAGTTAAATTTGTTTTTGTGTTTTTTGTATTTGTATGTATATATATGTATATATATATATACACCTTGTCATTAGTGGTAGGTCAGTCTGTCGGTGGTTTTCGTGGAGGAAGAATCTGTAGACTCCATGATAAAAGTGCGTTTTTTAAATTAAAATTTTATTAAAAAAATTTAATTAATGTTTTATTAATGCTTTTTCTTCCTAGCATAAAAAATACGAATTTTTATGATGGTGGCAATGATGTCATAATCCCAGATGGCTGAATGTTTTATTGGTATTTTTAATTAGTTGTTTGATTTTAAAATTTTCGCCGAATTCTTTGCATAAAAAATATTGTTTTCAAGAAAGTGGCCGTAACGAAATGTACAACGGTGACGTCATAATTCAAAATGGCAACCATGGTATCCCTATTGTCAAGTTGCGGTTTATGGTGGCTGGCCACCAGGGAATTTAATCTGCTTTTAGAAATTTTCAAGCCACTGGCATTTTTGAGGACTAAAACGAGATATTTTCCCTCGAAATAGGGAAATTTTTTGAGTATTTTTGGCAGGGTTTTTTTTTTCCAAAAAACTGGAAATGTTGGTTGATTTTGGCGATTTTTGGGCAAATTTTTACAAATTTTGAGTCATTTTGAAAATTGTTGGCAAATTTGAAGGTCAAGGTCAAAGTAATCTTATATGGCTGCCGTGATGTACAATCCAAGATGGCCTGCTCCTCAGTCCTCAGCCAGAAGCAGTCCCAGCTCCAGCCCATATATA
Organism: Bacillus rossius redtenbacheri; assembly: GCF_032445375.1. Lineage (NCBI taxonomy): Eukaryota > Metazoa > Arthropoda > Insecta > Phasmatodea > Bacillidae > Bacillus > Bacillus rossius. The sequence goes on along the minus strand of NC_086331.1, from coordinate 81,816,470 downwards.
CTACTCTTACTACGAGTGCATGCTCAGTGTAGCGTAAAACACATATTTTATATCTCTTTCTCCACCTCACATGTTCAGTAATTAGAAGTAAAAAAAAAAAACAAATTGATTGAAAGCATAATAATTATTACGATTTATTAAAATGTATGTTAAGAATAAGAATGTACTAGACTGGTTTCAATGTGTACAACATACATGACACAAGTTTTTTAAAATAAACCTGGCAAGTTAAATATTATGAACGTACAATTTTTTTTTACATTGTAAGAAATAAATATTGTATTTTTTAATTACACTCGTCACATATTGAACTAGCTACTCGTTTTTATTACGTACACACACATTAAACTAAGTATCTTCCTGCTTAATTTCGAAGGAAAATGTGTTCAGTGTTTAAAAAAGTAAAAAACGTATAAGAAAATTAGTGTAATAGAAATTCGTAGTAAATAAACGTGTCAAAACATGTGTTTATCAGCTTAGGAAAGTAGCTTTTAATTTTGTGAGACGATTAGTTAATACTTTTTAACGTTAGAAAAAATCGAGCGCAGAGCGACTTTAATACCACATCTGTCCGCACGCCCTACTGGGACAGTACTGTCAACTTTCCGGACGGTAAATTGTTGCTTCTCCTATCCCGTCTCTCTTTTACCTTTCTCAAAGGCTGTCTGTGTCGGCACGCAATGTGACATAGGACTTCACTTCGCAGCGCTGTCCGCACCTGCTGTTCCTAACATGTCTCGAGTGCTTCCTTGCTGTCAGGTGTCCATCCATTTGCATTAAATGAGAGGAAGCAGGTCCAACATCATAGACTGTCGACGGAAACTATGTACTGTAAACAATTTAAGTATTTTTTGAGTAAAGCAGATATGTGATACAGGGTATAGGTAATACACCGTAAATATTAAATGGTCAAGTGTTCCAGAATTTAATAATGAAATTAAGCACTTAATCAATTAAAATTTATTGTACACGGATAAATACATTACACTTTTTAAAAAATGTAATAAAATATATAACAAATATAACTATGTAGCATAATGTATTTATTTACTGTCACATATTCAGAATTACAATGACTCCATTTACTGCATTTATAAAACATAACCTATAAATAATTATATTCAAACGAATGTCACACCACAAATAGACTGGAGACGGAGCTGTTGTTAACGATCAATAGTGCAGAAGACAGCTCGGCGAGCAGATGTTCGTACTAGTTAACGTCAGACGATCAAAAGAACCTAAACCGCACTCCGCACCGTATTTAAGCAATTAAAAAAAGTTTGAGGTGACTATCGAAAGTAATCGTAAAACAAGGCTCTAGTGGTCACACAAGGGCACGTTGGAGGTATGGCATAACAAACTTATTACCCGACAAAAAATCATGAGACTAACCTACTGGATCTCAACAAACAGCTATAAAGTTTGCAATAGTCCCTCTAGAATATACACAATAATAGTTTTATTTTTCCTAAGCGAATATTGTAGATGTAATATAATTCGCTAAGAAAAGCAAATCCGATCATATTTACCACAAGGACTTAAAAACTATTTTGCTCTATTATCTCGTAAAACGTAACTTTTCAAAACGTAGCCTCTTAAAATCATTTGTTAAAAATATCTTAAATTGTTTGGGCTAGAGTATATACAAACACCAAAAAACAATTTTTTTTGTACAATAAAAGCGAGTTATTTCATCATTTCATCTGTTGCCACCTGTTGAGAGTCGAGCAAAATTCCCGCACTAACCAAGGAGGGCGATCAATGTATCGATTGAAAACATATGGCACTCAAATGGCTGGTCGCGCCAACCCCTCTCCACAAGCCGTGTGCCTTTAGCTTGCCCTCACAATAATACACTCTGAGCATATCCCCCTCTCTCACCAGCGCGTTGGGCGGCAACCCGTCCAGGCAAGCAACCCCCCCTCCCCCAACCACCACCCTATGGCCGTGGAAAATGACATAAATGTGCGCGCGACTGTCTTCCGAAGGCGATGCCTCGTCGGCTGAGAGAGCGAATCTCTCCCCGGCCCACGCTGGGGAAAAGTCCCTGAACTATCAATTTTTTTTGAACTTACACAAAATGGTGTAAATTATTTAACTCGAGCAAAATATAATATGCGTGCTACTTACAGTACCCGAAACATGTGTACAACACACGAAATTAACATGAAAATGATCGCGCAATGGTCTGACCGTTGCCTTCTGTCTATTTTTAACCGTGCAACAGATATTATATATTTTAATAATTTGATGACGCGGACAAAACATACCAAACGTAATTGTTTTAGCATCCAATAATCCTAATGTTCTCGTGAAAAAAAAATTGATTTAAATATTGCTTGACTCACTTACATTTGCAGAAACTGTCACTGAAGATGCGTGGTAGACGCGGTCGCACACACGCGATAGTGTAAGCAAATGCAGCGGAGTGTAAACAACAACGCGACACTCACACGCTGGCGGTCGGACAACAACTGTTACAACCTATCGAGCGTCCCTCATATTTACTTAGCTGATCGCAGAGGCATTATTGGTTTAATCTCTAGAGCTCCCCCGAACTGACTCGACCAATAGTATGCGATATATAGTCACATGGGCATATAGAGAGCGCAGGTGTAGCATAGAGTGACTATGCCACACTCTTCCGTTCCATAGCCAAGATCACACAACTACCAACATATATTTTTTTATCATGTGAAAGGCTGCCAATTGCCGCCGGCTTACGTTGCTAACTTTATTTCAACTAACTCTTAGGAGGCTATCCTGTGGCATGGGGACTGTTCATATATGACGGAGATATTTACAGCGCATAAAGTCCCGGTGCTCTAAGATGTTTAATGGATATCTGAAAAAAAAAATGTTTCTTTGCTTACCGAACATATTGAAATTTGGTTTGCAGAGTCAGTTGTTAATGCGCTGTAAAAAAATTATCTCGTGTTTAGTGGTCACTACACACCATTGCGCTTGTGATACTTAACAATATTACTCGATATGGTCACTAGAAATCTTTAGCATAAGTGCCTACAGTTCCATTAATGTAACTTTTGATGTCTTGGCTAATTATATACAATTTGCTCATTTTAAATTTTTTTTTTCATTTCGAGGGGAGGGGATAAGTCACCAAAGCTAGCGTAATATTTTGCCTTGATGCTCTGAGCGGTGTTTTAACACACGCCCTGCGTTCGTTGACCGACGATGTGTTGGGAATGTTTAAGGAATTAAACAAGTGCAAGTGGATAATATCAAGTTTTTGAGTAATTTGGAAGTCAAGGAACAATTCCTGAAGGCTTAATTGAACGAGCGGTTCTCTGTATTCAACACAAAACTCGATGAAAAGTGTTCCGGCGCGATGAAGGAGAAGCTGACTTTCTTTAAGGACGTACTCTATGCAAAACTGCATGCAGAATTTAATGCTGGCTTGATTGAGACTCTGTGTAGAATAACTTCTACGCACGAGGATGTCACTCAACAGCTTACCCAGTTGACTCGCTCGGTGGATGGCATTAATAAAGGCGTTGATAAACTAATTCCCGCCGAAGTGTCGAGCGCTAGACCTAGCGTAACACCTTCAGCCCCGAAACACGGCACCTCTTGAGGCGCGAACTAAGGCTCGCGTCGTGGGCCTTAGTTTTAAAAGATTGCGTCATGCAATTCCCTGTTCAGCTATGTCTCTCGAGGCGGCAAGCGGCGGTTGGAGCAAGTGTTACACAATTTACGTGCCAAGTACCTACTCCCGAAAAGAATGCATTTGGAGCGAGACTCGATAAATGAGGCAATTTTTAAACCGATAACTACACGGATTGGCAAGATAACGCAACGTTCTGTTAACACAGACTCTGTAAAACGAGAAGATAATACGCCGAATATCGCAAAGACTGGTTAAAACGCTCTGTATCTGACGACGAAGGAAGTGAAAATGGCTTGTCCCTGGATGTCCAACCGTGTAAATGCATTGATGGTGTACCGGTTGCATCAAAAGAGTTCTCAGGGGAAGCGCAAATGTATTTAGCCTCCTATAACATCCGGACGAGTGACGTTACGTACGGAGTTTATAAACGGAGTGGTCCTTGGTTTCTAGGGAACTCTGAAGTATTTTTTCATCCAAATTATATTTTATGCTTGTTTAATGAATTAATACAGCCCGCCGAGTGTCAGTTAGAACTCTTGTTTCGTCGGGAGCATGCCATTTACTCTGACTGCATTTCATCAGTGCAAACATCTACCTGATGTTATGAATGCGTATTTTTAAAGAAACGATCCTAGGACCCAACAATATATGAACAAATCACACGCGAAGTTTGACATTATTCGGGAACTGTTCCCTACGGTTGTTGCAGGCCGTAGTTTGATTCAGAAAACATTGATGCGATGCAGGGATATTATTTATTAGAATTCTGCGAATGAACTTGTCAATCGATCACGCTTGCCGTAAGCTTCGCAAGAAGCTGGCCATACTGGACACAGTAACGAGATTTTTTCTATAATTGAAGAGTTACAACTGTCCGGATACATTGTGAAATGATTGGTAGTAGTCGACAAGGCATTGCTGAGGAACTCCACCGTGGGCATCGCAAAAATATTTCCAAGGCGAAGAGCGATTATGGATGGGCTGAATGATCTACTGCAGATTAATTTGGTTGAAATGATTCCATACGCTTCTGTAAATAAATGTACATTTTGATCGTTATTGACGCGAATTCGAAAAAAGGCATGAGCTGTACCCGTTAAACGCAAACCTCCGGGCTCGTAGCCTATGCGATGGAACGTATTTTGAAAGCCTCGGGACATTTTCTGAACATCCAGAGTGACGCCAGTAATGAGTTTTATAATGATGTATTTCGCGCCTTGATGAAGAAGCATTATATTAATCATTATTCCATTTTCAGTGAAATCAAAGCCGGTTTTGTAGAACACCTGAAGTGAACTCTTAAAAAGATGCTTTTTCGCAAGTTTACCGCTCGTGGCAGTCACAAATGGCATGCTTTGTTACCCGCCATTTTGCGTGAGTATAATATCAGGTATCACATAATGATCGATACGGTACGTAATGAAGTTAGTGATAATTCCCTGCTGCACAGTGTTTATAAACACGTGACGGACACGTGACGGAAATAGATACCAGACGTCTTAAAGCTCGTTTAAATGATTACGTACACGACAAGGTACAAGAGCGTGTTTATAAAAGGCTTCACACCTGGCTGGTCCTTTGAGATATTCAGAAAAAAGAGGATTCGGTACAATAAGCCTCGTGTGTACTATCTCTCGGACCTTGACGGGAATGATATACGAGGCGGGTTTTATGGATCTGAAATACAGGTCAGAAAGTATTCTGAGACTGATATGGTGAGCAAGATTCATAAACGAAAACAAGGCGGACTGTTCCTTTTTGTGAGTTGGTTGGAATTCCCAGAGAATCTACAAACGTAGATTCATCGGTCGGCCATTGAGGACAAGAATTGATATTTAGGGGTGCTGAAGCCATTTACTGTGCACATTTATGGGGCGCGCGAAGCAGGGAGGCTGGCGTGGGAAGTGGCATGAACCTGCTGCGGGTGCTCACATGCTGGCGAGGGCACGCGAGAGTGCGAACCCGACACTGTCGCACGATGCTGGCTTCAATAGCCCTGTCGTGCGTCACTGGCGAGCGTGGAGATAAAGGATCTCGCGGTCTCCTGACACTGGAGCCCTGTTGCACGCTGTGTGTTTTAGGATGTAGGTGTGGGAGCGCTCTACCAGTGTGGGAGGTGACGCTCTCAGGACACTGCAGTGGCGAGGATTAGGGGTTAGGAGCGCTCTACCAGCATGGGAGATGCTTCTCTCATGACGATGCAGCTGCAAGGGATAGAGTGTGTGACCTGGGATTCTGTCTTCCGTCGCATCATTCGTTGATCATTCTGCGTTGAGCCAACATGTCAAGCTTTGGTAATGGTGATGTGAACATTGGAGAGGTGGCGGAAGAGGGGAGAGACGGCGGGATTTCTTCTTCTGCGGGGATAGACATTCTCCCTTCGAGAATAGCCGAGGAGTATCTTAACTCCACCTCCCCCTTTGATGAGGAGCATCCAGTTTCGAAACCACCGCGGTATGTGTCTTCCCATCGCCGTCGCGCCGTGGTTCAACCACTCGATGTTGACGTGAGCGCGGGGGAATCTGCTCGCACGACCACAGCTCCTTGTCTCTCGCGTGCTGCGGCGGTGGCCGCGGCCACACATGAGGCCGTCAAGGAGGCGATCGCCGAGGAGATAGTGGCGGCGAACGCGGTGGCTGCTCGCGAGCGACGTTTCCACGAGGAGATCTCCCCCTCCTCCACGGTCGGTGTGCGAGCAACTATGAAGATGCTGTCAACAGAGGAAGCCGACGATGAAGATGGAACTAATGGTGAGAAGGCTGAAGTGAAATATGACTTGGAACAGTCGCAGGACATGTTCCAGTCCCGCTGCCGATCTTCCAGACCCCCGCCGATGAAGTACGCGGAACTCCTGAACCGCGTGGAGCCGTATGTGCACCTACGCATGCGTTTAAACTTTTATTTTATCGCGTCGAATAAACTGTTGATGGACCTGATGCGGATCACCCCTTAGCGATTTCGCATGTTAGTGAACGTGCGATGGATGGCTTTCTTAATGTGCCGCCTCTTGTTCCTGGAACGCCGTTTGCCGAACACGTTAGGCGTTTATGAGAATTTATGACCTGTCTTTTACGTGCCGGTGTTGATGTAAACAGTTTTTTGGTAAATCTCCTCCCTCCAAATTTGTAAACTTTGTTTCTATTGTATACATCTGTCATAACATAATGTTTGTTCTCAATGTGTAATTGGCGAATAAAATGAAACAAACTTTAAATTTTTTTGTGGAGTATTTGTTTTTAATATAAAGTGCATTCCCCGAGAGATGGCAAAGGGGGGTTCTTAACGCTTCAGACATATTTTGCTGATCAATATTTGCATGCTCTAGAGAGTATTTTTTTAGCCTTTAACATTGTTTTAAAGAAATACACACAATAAAAAGCTGGTATAATTCAAGATGTATATATATATATAAATATTTACAACATCCCATTCTTAAAAAGATACTTTCTTTGAATAACACTTTTTTTTTAAAAAAAAATTTTTTTTTTTTCAAATTGCCAAGAGAGAAGCGACGTTTACTACTAAAGATACCATTTTTTTCATATTGTGAACCTGTAAATATATCATCTTAAGAAATTGTTTCACAATGGAGAGTGTGACAAGCACATAAGGGCTCACATTTTCGTAGCTAAACACACTCTCAGAGGCTGACGAGAGGCCAATGCCATTATGGCTGCCTCAATACTTTTTGTAATATTTTTTTACAGATTGTTTAATCTCTATTCTTACAAATCTGAGTGTTCTTTGTTAGATTTGAAAGTGAGAAATATATATATGTATATATATATACATATATATATATATATATATGTGCGTCTGCTGAGACGTCTATGACTTTGGTCACCGGCTTTCATCCAGATTTTAAGATGGCCGCCAGCAATATTTGAGACGCTGGGCAAGATACCCGCCTGCATACCTCCCCCAATACTTGAAACATCTTCTGCGATGACTAAGACATTGGTCTAGAGTCGTTTGCCAATGTCCATCACCACCAAATAAACATGGACAATACTTTCAGAATTAAGTGCAAGCTACATACAATAATTACTTGTTTAAAAAATAGATTTATTTTCCGTTATCTAATTTATAACTTAAGAATGATTTCTCATAATGCAACTTCTAGCTGGAAGGAGTAAAAAAATCGTCAATGATTAATTAAAAAATTGAGAGTAATAATGAATACATACCATCAAATAGGCGCAGTTCGAATAAAGAAGCGACTATAGTCAGTTAGAGTAAATTGGATTCTGCAAGGAATACTCCCTTTATGGTATAGTGATATCATATTTATTTTATCATACAGTTATCGTATATAGTCATTTTTCGTGGTGAGCATGAGTAATAAAGTCATCGAATGGTAATGGTAAAATGATTTTAATTAATAAATATTTAACGTTTTAATTACTCTTAACATAGATCAATTATATTACCAAGAATATATCGATAGAATCAATCATTACATTATTAGGTGACTTTTTTGATGAATTTTAGAATTTTTCATGAATTATTTACAATTGTCAAAAAAACTAGAAGTAGCTACTGTAGAAACAAAAAATGGCTGAATCCAAGATGGCGGAAGATCTATAAAACAAAAATGGCGGCAGTGGTTCAGTTTATAAAAGAGAACGGCTGCATTAGAGGTCCATCCAAGATGGCGGTCGGCTCCCGGCTCCCGAGACTGGAGCCAGTGTCCTATGTTGAACTATAATTAACAATTTGTGCACACCAATGCTAACATTTTTGGTACAATATTCTCTTGAACAGAATTCTAAGTGTTTTAATTTAACACTGATGTGGTTGAAACACTCTATTTTGTGTTCGCTGCTATTATTACTAATAATTTTCTTATTGTGATCAAGTTTTTCCGCTCTATCATAACGGTCGGTAAAAAGAAGGTTGATCCACGAAAAATTCCTTTGCTAAATGGCTAAAAGTGATCAAAACTAGTGCTCCTTAATCCCAACATTTATATTAATCCTAACGTAGTGCTTGGGGCATTATTTGAGTTAAAAACAATATTTTTTTGCCAATTTTAGGAACACCTGATAATCGGACAAGGATGTATTTGAACAAAGCCAAAATAGGTTATCACACAAAAAAGTTTGTCATAATTAAATTAAAATCTGCAGTCACGAATGTCTATAACAATTTAGTCAATGTTCACCACTGCAAGAATCATTCAAATGACACATAGATAAAATACTGTGAATGTTGCACGCTTATCATGTTCCAGTTTTACGCAATTTTAATAGTAACACTGTATGGCTTCAGAAAACTTTAGTTTGGTGGCATATGTTTTTTGCGTGGGAAAATTATACATCGTTAGTACGTATGAGCCAAGTCAGTGTTTTGTATCGTTAGCTGGAAGTCAGAGGCAGAGAACATAAAACCAAGTTTTCATTCCATCTTTATTTGCTTCAGATATTTCTCTAACAAACACACAAATATATTTAAAAACTTATGAAAATTTTTTCGGAGACGTGTTAAAAGAATTTTCTTTGGTATGGCATCAGACTTATGAACATATTTTAGTATTCTAGTTTTAAGGGCCACATGCAGATGATGGTATTCTCCAAATTAACTATAAATATGAGTCAGATAAGGCCATGTGTTTGTCTACAGGAATCCAGATACACCCACACCGAAACCCGCCAACTGCACAGCTACAGAAGCCACGCCGCCCGCTGTGCCCGACACCAAGTCCAGCCCGGCCGCCCCGAACAAACCCGGGCAAAATGTCAAAGGAGATCATCCCTCGGTAGGCGCATTATGTCAGTTTTCTGGAAACAATACAAATACTATAAGAAGCATGGCAAATTTTTTTTATTTAAATGATTCCCAGAGTTTTTTTGTGTGTTTCGGCTGATCATATTGGAAGATAAAACATGTCACTATAACATTTTAATTTATTTAATCATTTATTATTGCTGCTTTGACATAATGGAGTTACAAACAATATTTTTAATGCATCGAATGTTATAAACAATGACGTATTTATGGAAAATGATTAAGAAACTTATATTTCAACTTAAAATGAATCATAGAGTTGCGTTAGTTTAATATACCACATTAATATGGAAATCCGTTTTGTGGCGTTAAAAAATATATAATGGTAGTATATAATAGCCGGTCCAGGCACTGAGTTCTGAGTTTAGAGGTGGATCCAGTCACGGTCCTACCGTGAATTACGTCACCACCACCCCTACGTCACGTTTGCCATATTGGATGATGCCATTGCCACACTGAAGTCATGACTACCTTTTATTTTGATTATTGCTACCAGACTGGAGTTCACTTGAATGAATTTAATAATTTAATTTATCATAAAAATATTTAAATAAATTTTGTATTTAAGTTATTGACTTCGCAGTACTCCGTCAAACCAGACGAGTGCAAAAATTTTTTTTTTAACTACAGGATTTAAAAAATAGTACCAATTAAAAACATTGTTTTAAAAATATTTCATTAAAAATGCACTTATGTTTCGGACAACGCCGGTCCCCGCTTTTAATTGCGATAAATGCGTTTATGAAAATAATGGCAGCAAATACTTCCTCCTCACAATGCCCAGCAGCATAATTACCCACATCACTGAGAGTGCTAGTTTCGATCTCCATCGTACCTCACTTATTACCTGTTAGAGCACAACAGTGTCAATCACCAGATGTAAGACACTTCACTGACCATCTTCGGCCAAATTGGCTGCCGTATTGAAAATAATTAAATACTGGCAAATGTTATGAAAACTCAGAATATATTAAATAAAATTTTATTTTAACATATAAGTAAATATATTTAGATCCTTAGTTTAATTTTTTAAAGTAAAAATAAAGTAATTTTGTCTGCATATAATTATTAAATATTACTAGTCAAATATCACCTCACTTAAATATAAACGGCACTAAAATAAAAGTCAGGGTCTCGATTTCAATTGCCGGGGATAATACATTATTCATCAAACATTATGTACGATATAAAATAAATAAAACAACATATCACTCGTATGAAATTATTTATTTAGTAAATTCTACTCTATTACAGGTACAAACAAACTCCATTATAGACACCGATTTCTTCAGTCCCCCAGAAGAGTGGAACGAGCCCTTTGCAAGTTTTGATGTGTATTTTCAGAACATATTTGATTGACAGTTGATAACCACATGTCACACTTGTACCTCATGGGAGCTTGATTTTGAGGCAGTATTCATGATGCTTGCGACTGCTGCAATATGCGAAATACTGCTCACAGTTGATACAACATTATCCAAGTTAATGTGTTACTATCAAAACATCATCGGTAAATGCGGCTCTTTCGCCCGCTATTTCATTAGAGGCCAATGCTGTTGAGAGTGTAATGGGCAGTCATGTCTCTCTTCGGTCGAAACTGTATCCATTGAAGTCACCGCAGCTGGTGTTATCGTAGTCACATCTTCCAATGGAGTTGTAACTACCGTTGTTGTTGTAGATGATATGTTGGACTGGGCCGAAGGTGCTTCAACCGCCAATGGCATGGATGCCATAGAGGTTTCCGTCGCCAATGTTACTCCATTCATCGGATATGATAGTGTTAATGATGTAATAACTATGAAGAATGACAACTCTAGAATCTATCAACACACTCCGACAGCAGAGGCAAACCGTGAGGTACACTTAAATCCGGTCATTTTATTCCCATGTCTGAAATGCAGGTGACATTGAGGGACCAACTAACTTCTCATTTAGTGTCCTTACAGGTTTTGGAATGCATTACCAAATGGTCGTTATGTTGATATATGGAGCCACACCTCTTACATTGTGAAGAACGCAGCGACTTTAACAAAGATATTTCCACTCTTCATGATGTCTAGCACGGGTACACCTGTGTAAAAGACTCTTCCCAGAATTTACAATCACGACCTGGCTTTTGCGCATTTGGTCATGTCGCTTTAAGGTATCCAGATGTCCAAATAATCTGTTACACTTTCCGCACTGATACAATGCACCTTGTTTAATATTCAGGAAGCCACTCATATCTTGCCTTATAGCATTAAATATTTTAGTTAAGTACTCGTCACAATACCTAGACTTGTTCACACCATCTTAACTTATTGGGAACGATACACATGGATTCATCAATGTCGATTCTGATTATGTCATTGTAGGCATCGGGGTCTGCTCTTCTGGTGAACCTGCATTCATTTAAGTCTTCTGTACTGAAGTGACTGTAGGTGATTTAGGTGCAGCTGCCTCGAGATCAGAGCTGTTGTCGACGTTGCTACCATTGGAATCCTCGCTCACGGTGGCTATATTTTCCTCCGAGGAAATGCTTTTAAACTAACACCTACTTAATTCTAGTATATATATTGAAGAGAGTTCATCTGTACTTCACTAAAGTAACAGACAAATACGGAGTCACACTGCCTGGACCCCACTTATATAACTTCATTCACTGGTATAACAATTTCTTGATATGACAAACAAAACATAATGTTTATTAGTTCAGTTAAATTTTCTAATTGTTAGCAAGTTATAATAGTTCCTCTGAGCACAGAGTAATGGATGAGGTGTCAGCCGCCATCTTGGATTTTGACATCACAGCAGCCATATTAGATGACCTTGACCTTCAAAATTGATTCGAGATTCGCCAAAATTGACGAAAAACTCGCCAAAATGACTCCGAATTTTCCATTTTGAGAAAAACACTTCCATTAAAAAATCTAAAAATTTTAAATGTTTCAAAACTTCTCTAAATGACTCAAAATTTCCCTTATTTAGAGGGACAAACTCAGTTTTTAAGAGAAAATTTTCTTTTTGGTCCTTTAAAATGCCAGTTACTTAAAATAACCGTAAAGCGGCTTAGAATACACACTACCAGTAACCCGTAAGCCATTGGAGTGGACATTTGACATTAACCTTGACCCCGACTTCCATCTTAGATGAACTTGACTTCAGCTGCTATCTTCGATTCTAGAAAGTTCAACAAATTTCGTATCCACCATTTTATAACATATAAAATTCCACCAAATTGAATGATGTCACGTCTGTCATATTGACCACCATTTTGAAAAACATACAATTTTGATCAAAAAAATCTGGAAACAATTAGAAGTTTTTTAAAAAACACAAAATAATATTTTAACAAAACAGTACATATTTAATTAATCACGTCCAGGGTACTCGGTTTTAAATCGATGAGTACAAAATTAAATAATCCTTTTTCCATGGTGACCACAAGCAGACTGTCCAATAAAACAACTACTAGTAGTAGTATACTACTACCACCAACATCAACCACCACCACCATCAACCACCACCTACACCACTACCACCACGGCAACCACCACCTCGACCAAGGAATATATATTTCTCCAACCAAAATGACATCATGGCCTCCATCTTGGATCCACTATCTTGAAGTTTATTGTCTCTTACTGGAGTGTGCTGCCGATCAGTGGCGTAGCCAGGATTTGTGTATGGGGGGTGTTAAGAAGCATTGCCCCCCCCCCCCCCCCCGCGAATTAAAGCGGGGGGTCCGGGGGTCCTTCCCCATGAAAAATTTGGATTTTAAGGTGTAAAATAGTGCTATTTTAGCAGTTTTCGGTTCTTAAATTTAAATATTGTAATGGTAAAAATTTTATTAATTTTAATATGAAATTTGTTGAGTGATGAATAGGAAATTAATTAAATATTTGGTGCTAAGGGGGGGGGGGTTGAACCCATAAACCCCCCCCCCACCTCGGCTACGCCCCTGCTGCCGATATATATATACACACACTAGCGGATCCGACAAACGTTGTCCTGTACACACGTCTTAAATTTAAATATTTTAAACTTTTTTGAATAAGCTGTTACAGTTTGGACCGTTTTGATGAACATTTTTATTAAAAATTTATTACAATATCTAACGTCATTACATGTACAGTTACTACATTTCGACCAATCTATAGTGTGTGAGTATGTGTATACTATGAAATAAGTTGAATTTAGAATCTGTGTTCAATAAAAACTTTAACTTGTATTAATTTAAGGTAAAAAAGTTGAAACTCAAAATATTTTATAACAGGTATATTTTTTTAATGTACAAAAACTTAATTTATCGTAATGCCATTGGATGTACAGTATTTTTGGTTAACCTTGAGGGGTATAAACAAACAAATTCGATGGTTTGCCAACCCTGGATCACGCAACATATAATTGGCCGTGAGAAATGCACGGATTTTCTAAATCTAAGCCACAGATTGAAATTGTTTGACCTTGTGACTTATTAATAGTCATAGCCAGTGGCGCAACAACAGGGGGGGCAAGGGTATTTCCCCCCCCCCCTCTGAAACCATGAAGTGGGGGCAAACGGGGGCAAAGAAAGTGCTGTGTAATCAATTTTTAGATAATAAAACTGCTAAAATAGCACCATTTTCCACCTTGAAATACAAATTTTCCCATGGAAGGACCCCCGGACCCCCCGCTTCAATAGGGGGGATCGATGATTCTTTATAAAAAGGTATATTCCCCCTCTTTGGAAATTTAGTTGTTTGTGCTCCTGGTCATAGCAAATGCCAAGCGAATTGGAAATTGGAAACCTTTTTATGGGATAGGTGAATCTGAAGGAATCATTGGGATCCGTGGTAGAAGTACAACTTCACCTTGAAATTAGCCACTTAAAATAGTGACTTCAAGAATGTTGCCCATGATTTTTTATGACCAATCGCGTGCCATTACACAATTTTGGTGCATTCAAATTTCGAAGAAAAATTATAGGTGAGCCAATCTTCAATCGCAAGTAATGTGGTGGCATTCCAGGTAAATACATTGAATTTAAAAACTATACAGGATGGTTTACAACTTCATCAGTATCAAAAACAGTGTCAATCGATTTAAATGTAATTTCATTACCAGGCAATGACTGTTGTATTTTGAAATTAATGGCGTCAACATCTAAATTTTTTGCGGCTAAAATAGCTCGCTCACGTAGCCATGCATGATTAGTATAATTACGTCGTAAATCTGGGAATATAATTTTTATTAACTCGTCTTTGGTAGCCACCATGTTACAAAAAATTTCTGGGAGTCGAATATATTGTGTATTTGCATACAATTGAATTTTACCATTGCCAATGTCTAGCAATTGTTCAGAGAATCCTGACGCTAATGGATCATTTTGAAGTTGAACACGCATATGTATGGTAAGGCATAATTTACTGACACTTCGCCATATATATGATTCTTTCAAAACATGCGTTTATTTCGTCCGCATATGTAGCACGTGGAATAATGGGCAATGTCTGTCTGAAATCACCAGACAACAGTAGTAAAGCACCACCGAAAAGCCTAGTATTATTTTTGATGTCTTTCAGCGGCCTGTCGAGAGCTTCAAGCGAATGCTTGTGGGCCATTGTGCATTCATCACAGACAATAATTTTTCTTTTTCTCAAAACTTCAGCCATGCCAGAATGCTCCTTTATGTTACACAATGCGTCGGTATTTGTATGAATATTCAAAGATAATTTAAGTGCTGAATGCGCAGTCCGTCCACCACCAAGTAAGGTTGCTGCAATGCCTGATAAAGCAATTACCAATGCAATATGATTTTGTGATCGAATACGCGCATGTATCAGTGAGATGAGGTATGTTTTACCAGTGCCACCTGGTGCATCCAAAAAATAAAAATAAAAAGAATCCACCTTGTCGAGCTGCAATTGATAAGTTGATTTGATCATATACATTTCGTTGCTTAGCAGTAAGCAATTGTTCATTATCAGCCAAAAAAGTGGCCAAAGAAGTCATATGAAACTGGTTTTCACGTTGAACATCGCTGTTGATGATATCTGCTGCTGGGCGGTTCGGCGTTGGCATGCCAAAATGGATGAGCGGCATGTTCGAAATAAGAATACAAATAACCTCAATCATTATTAATGATTCGTTATATATTTCAGCCGAAAATTCGATATTGAGATTTTGATTAGTAATTCTAATCCGATGCAAAATATCCTCACTCATTGAGTTTTTATATTTGTTCCACAGAGCAGGTGCTTCAGGCGGAAAACACGTTGTTAATATTACTGAAAATAACTGACGAATTTGTTGTGGAGATGAACTCAGTTCTGCATCTGCAAGTGTGAGACTCCAGTGGTCAGGGCCGGCGCGTCCATATAGGCGAACTAGGCAACCGCCTAGGGCGCCAAGTAGCTGGGGGCGGCGCAGCACGACACATAACAGCTGATATAATATGTTTAACGATTATTGAAACTAGATGAAAATGGATTTTTGTAACACTTTGGAATGTTTATATTGATATAAGTAATTATTTCAAGCCCACGGTGACATGTTTATGATTTGTAATAAGTAAAAAAGTAAAAAAAACACAAGCCTGCTTACATTTGATTGTTGACAAAATCTTAGGCTTACGTGATGTATTTTGAGGCAAGGAAAAATTTATTTTTTGGGTGTCCGGCGGGGGATTAAGGTTTCTCGCCTAGGGCGCCAATTTACCTTGCACCGGCCCTGCCAGTGGTTATCACCTTCCAATAAATGTAATTCACGACACGCATCGAAGAAAGTATCGTATAAAATACCATTGAATTTTATCAAATATTGGAAGGATGTCGGTCCAGGAAAGTTAACCAACAAAAAACGCAGAAAAAAAGCATTCGCGTTGCTTAGGATGAACTCTTTATACGCGGCCTAAAGTATTTGCCATAACTAAGTCAGCGAATCCTGGGATTGGAACGCCTCGTTTCCATGGTTACCAATTTTTGTTTGTTTATTCCATGTAAAAATTTTAGGAACATCAGTATACATTAATGTGTTTGCGAACTGACCAACAACATCTTATCGATTAAAAAGGTTGAAAAATTCAGTAAGAGTTGTTTTTGGAGCTTTTAAAACTTGTTGTAGAGCAGTCTGTTCCGTGAAATAAACACGCTGTCCATTTTCAAGATGCACAGCCAAATGTATAACAGCAGGATCCCTTTCATGTATAGGAAAACTAAAAATTCGCGCCAAACAGCTTCGTTACTACTAATGTATCGATCCATTTGATAACGTGTTATTTCGTCATTGTCGTTTACATTTTGAACAGCAAATATAGCTTTATCACTGCCCTTACGAACGTATTTACAAATGTACTTGATGGACTTCACCGAACTCCATAACCCAACGTTTATGTGTGCTTTGTAGGTTTTGCATAGCAATGGTGAATATGGAACCACCCAGCAATTATCAATGTCTATTCTTACACGGTTTGACAGACGTAATTGATATGATTTGCCGCCATTGTCTATGTCTCTACGATGGTAAGATGGATAACCATCGAAAATGGTGATAGTGTCAGTTAGACATGGTTTTGGAAAACGCTTCGTACATTTTCCATTGTCCATAAATGGTGACGTCATTTTTAGAGTACCACATGGACCATGGATCATGTTAGTAGTAACAATGTCAAACAGTTCTTGATCAATATTCCGATCCGGAATTTCCGCTGAAATAATTTTATTAATTTCTTCTGGCCGTACTTTATCCATCAACCAAATCAAAATATGCGCATGTGGCAAACCTCGTTTTTGCCATTCTACAGAGTAAAGCCAGCAACGTGTTTCGCCAAATACCGATTGATGTGTAATCAAATTCATCAAAGATTTTAATTTTTGTTTGAACACACGTGCAGGGATGACATGGCGATGCATTGACGTTTGACCTGACAACAACAAATTTTTAATTTCATCCCAGTATAGATTACACGTAAATGTGAAGAAAAGATCCGGCCGGCTGTATACATGTACGTAAGTCATGGCGTCTTGAATATATTCTTGCATATGACGCGGACTGCCAGTGTATGATGATGGAAGAATATATGCGGTACCGATGTTGTTGATGTCATTTGTTGCATCTACGTTACCGATTATGGTGTCACGTAAATGAATTTACTCTTTAGAACGAAGTTTTGCTTGATTAAACTTTATGTATCGTAATCTCTCACTTTAGATTTTCGCATACATATCAACAATGTACTAATGAAATAGCTGTCGGTATCGGAGAATGTTATTATTTTCATTAGCACCAATCATTAACCGGTATGCGTAGAAGTTCAACGCGCTAACTTTCTTGATTAGTTCTACACCGGTCGTTGGATTCCTTTCTTTAATATTTAAATGATAACCATCCTCTCCTTCCCAAAATATCAACGGATACTGCAATGCATCGTAAGAACGATGATTGTCTTGGATTATTTGCACCGTATTATCTCTGCGTTGTATGCGTATATCTCGACGTTCAAATGGGTCACCAGCCATAACAACTGCAACTTCATTAATAGTTGGAACATTATATGTGCCTGCGTGCTCTCCATATGGTACTTTATATGCTTTAATGATAATGACGTAGTTGTCGTTTTGCAGTCTGTTGGAAATAGTCTTGAACAACCGTACCAATTGGTTATGATTTAGCAAAAATGTTTCCAAATTTTCCACACTTTCCCGCTCTTCCATCTGCTCTTTATGGTTGTATACGCAGCGTGTATTAGTTTGTTGTTCCTCATCACCCATAAAGTAGATTAGTAAAAATTTTGGATCAGCATCAGGCATTGGAAGCAATGAACCAATTTTATGGTACACTTGACCTTTAATCTTAAATGTAGATTCAAAATTGCGACCATCTTCATTATGAATAACTTTGTGACACCAAATGATGTCATTTGGAAGCAAGAAATGAATTTACGAATTTTACGCAAAAACAATTTCGATTGAGATGTGGCTCCAGCTAATAGTGTTTTCATTGGTCCCGATGGTGGATTTAATGGTGGAAGTGAAACTTTTCCAGATGCGCAACATAGACCAGCTGATTCACCTTTCTACTTGACACTCTTTGTCCATATTACCGATCATGATTAGTACATGTGACGAATAGTCGATTTCAGGGTCATATTCGAACGCAAGACGATTGAGTGATGCTCGAGTCAATGCTCGATGATCTTGCACCCGCTGTTGATCACGTGCTCATGCCAAGCCATTCCAATCTATGCTAATCCATGCTAATCCGTATGACAATCTATGCTAATCCGTATGCCAATCAATGCTAATCCATATGATAATCCATGCTAATCCATCCGCCATTTATACGAGCATCCATGTGCCATAAAAATTTGTAAACATGTGCTATTCACATCATAGTACTGGGTAGTTATAATTAAAATGTGTGTGTATAGGATATAGACTCCTATGCTGCATAGTGGATGTACCATAGTGAAATATGACTGCCTGTTATGTGTTAGATTCAATTCAATGTGCCAATCTGCTTGCATGTCTGCAAGCTTAGTGTACTTTGCTAGGGCTTTGGACCTACGAAAACAGCAATGTGGTTATACCTAGAGTTAGACTGGTGACCCCCCTCTCCCATGAATAAATTACACAAATTACCACCAGTAGGAACACATAGCTCGCTCGTAGACGTGCCTTTCGTTGTCTTAATGTATTAGCACGAAGACGTTGAATGTGTTGCTCTAAATTTTAATTTGCACGTGTATTTGCAACTTGATCTCTTAAATTTACATTATCCGTCGAGTGTTGAACTGTTCTATTCAATCGACGATTATGGACCAATTGCGCATGTTGAGTACGTCAACCAATATTTCTTGCTCTTCCATGAAGACGTGACATTTTTCTGTAAAAATAAAATACTGTAAAAAAAGTACACGACTAATATGAGTAACTTCTTTAAGATTAAATTTGAATTAATAAACAGGACTGAAAAGATTCGTTGTATCAAATTTTAGATAAATTATGTATAATTTTATTTTTATTTATTTTTTATTTAATATTTTCGATAAATAATATATTTAAAATTAAAACAATTGAAAAAAATGTGTTATGAAATCAACGAACTATATAAATAAATTTGTAGGTTAGAATGTTTGTTAATCAACGCGCGAGTAAATTTGATAGAAAATCATGTAAAATACACACTTCAATATTACACTATTATTGCAAAATGTACAGTTTTTTACGTATACTTCAAAACCTCTTTTACACACTGATCACATCTTAATGTAATATTTCAATTAGCACGTGATTTATTTTAACACAATAATAACACAAAATTTTCCTGAATCTGATCGCAGCGCCAACTATCGGGACACACTGAAATTAAAATAAAAAAATTTTAAATATTCGACACTGCGATCGCAGCGCTGTCTGCCTGATCCAATGTAAAACATTCCAACCGACATTGTCCTGTTTAAACGTTCTTAATCCAAAACTATTATTTTTTTTAAATAAACTATAAATTAAAAATATAAAACTTAAATTTTAAAAATACTTTAAACTATAATTGCTATAAGTAATTTTTATTTTATAAATGTTATAATTTATTTTACAAACTAATATTTTTATTTTCAAAGTTGCGTTAAATACGTCATAAGTTGCATAGAATAAAATTAAAACTGACAAATTAAAATTGTAGGTTATGTTGATTGATATTGAATGCACGTGTATACATAATTAAAAGTAATGAAAAATCGTGTAAAATAGTCACCTCAATACTGCACCTCACAAATTTGCACAATGTAGCTATATTTTTAATTACACTTTAAATGTTATTTCAATAAATAATAATAATATAATATTATCAATAAGCAATTCTATTTTAATTTTAATTTAATAATAACAACACTAAGCACCGACGCAAGTAAACGATAGGCTATGCGAAAATGCAACAAAATAAAAAAATTCATAGAATCAGATCGCAGCACCAACAATCGGGTCTGACTGATATGCCAAAAATTAAAAAAATATGTAGGCCTTTATATAAGTATTCTGACACGCGATCGCGGCGCTGCCTACCGGATCCAATTGTGAACCTAAACCATCCAAAGATTAACAACACATAAATAAATACATAACACACACATATATATATGTAAATATGTACTGTGAACCTAAACCATCCAAAGATCAACAATAAAAAAATTAATTAAATAAACATTTTCCAGTGGACTAAATTGGAAATCTAGACCATTCTCGAATCCACTGGAACACACACGAAAAATTTCATCAAATTCGATCCAGCCGTTTAGTAGGAGTTCAGTCACATACACACGGACAGAAGAATTTTATATATATATATATATATATATATATATATATATATAGATGAGCTAAGTAAATGCATGAAGAATCCATATCGTATGAAGTTTCGCTGCGATGAGTGCCATGTTTGGTTTACACGTATTGACAGTTTGCGACGGCATGCGAAAAAATGTAAAGGTGAAGTCCGTGTGCGTACTGATGAACTACCTGCAGAAATGTCTACTCCTCGCTTTATATTGGAGACTCGTATGCGTACAAGCACAAAACCAGATGTTCAGCAACCGAATGTGATGAGGCCTGGACATGAATCTAAACCTAGTGCTGTGCTTGGTGCAATACAGGTAAATGATAATGGATTCCACTTGGCTGGTTCTGTATTTCGTGAAACCTTGAAAGACTTCTATTATCTAAATACGTTTAGTGAGTCGAAAGGCATTATCAATCTTCATACTGATAAGGATCTTTAAAATATAAATTGTGGTGTAAGTGCGTATATGGCAAACCATATCCGTTTGAGAACAAAGTGAAGAAATGAGCATTCAAGACAGTGAATACTCCCATTTACAATTCGGACGATGTGAAGCAGTCTGTTAAACATAGAATCGAGAAACTCTGTCGGGAAGAAAAAGATTATGTAAGTAGAGGATCTGGCTGGTCTCTGTCTTCAGTAAACCGATTGGAGTTAAGAATTAGTCAGTTCAAGCCAATGCAGAACCAAATGTT
The DNA here is from genome assembly GCF_032445375.1 of Bacillus rossius redtenbacheri. NCBI lineage: Eukaryota > Metazoa > Arthropoda > Insecta > Phasmatodea > Bacillidae > Bacillus > Bacillus rossius. The sequence goes on along the minus strand of NC_086331.1, from coordinate 81,795,062 downwards.
TATAAGATTACTAAAGGTGTTTTTAAATAATATTATATTAACTAATTTTTCGTACTTTTGCGTACTTGATTGAGAAGATTCTCAAACGAAGAACTGAACGATCCTACGTAAAGTGGTGATGCTTCCCACCTTGTTTTAATTCGTGGGTAGCAGATATAGAAACTGAGAAACCCAAGAAATTTGTATGTAGTAGAGTAGATAGAGTAGAAATTACGTAATAATTTTTTTGTTTGAAATTTTGTTGTTTTTCCCTCGAATCTGTCACTTTTAAGGTAAATTTAAATAAATTATATATTTTTAAATCGATGACAGGATTCAATTATTATTTTAAATTGTGATTATTTTTATGATTTTTTTTATTTTTCCCAAATATATTTAGCTAACTACGGATTTTCAATATGGGGGCCAAGGCGGTCGACAAGATTGTGGCTATCGCGACAGTTGACTGTCTGTTAATAAATAATTACTGCACTCTAGCGAGTAAAAATCAAATCAATATTATGGTAGTGTATTCAGTAGAGCAGGTTTATTCTATAGAGTCTTTTTCATAGTAATAATTAATTAAATAAATATTTTAGAGTGTAAATTACTTGTTCGAATCGACCAAAGATGTATGCAAGTTCTGAAATGAATTGAGTCAATCATTATTTCAGTAATCGATTTATTTTGTTAATATTTATAATTTTTCAAATATTCTAATTACAAATTTTAAATATGGCGCCCATGATGACCCACAAGATAGTGGATGTCAAAGTAATAAATAATACTGCACTCTAGCGGGTAAAAATTAAGCTGATATGGTGGCAGTGTCTTCTAGCAGACAGCATGTGTAGTACATGACTTTAGTGCTCCTTGTATCAATAACTGAAAACAAGATGGTGGCAGTGCTCTCTAGCAGACTATCGCTCCTGGTATCAAGTATTTAAATAAATATATATATGGTGGCAATGCCCTCTTCAAATTATAATAATACTTGTTTAAATATATATACATAATTATTTATTTAAATACCTTATTTATTTTAAGTCTGTCAAAAGTATCGATGGCTGAGCGTTCAAAGGGGTATGTTTTCCAACCCAGAGGTGCGGACTATCATGACTCGAAATTACGACTAGTATAAACCTATAGACACACGCCACTTTAAGATTGGCTTGGTAGCAGCACAGTTAAAGGTGTTATGTTGGTAAGCTGCATTTCGTGGGTTAAAATCCACCCACATCAGGAATTTTTATATTATTTAAAAATTTTAAGTATTCACAATAAGTACTAACATAAAGCGATTTTAACAGTAGAAGTAGCCAATACCGAGAAATACATAAAATATGGCTTTTGGCGACGATAGTACGCCTTGCAGGCGTAACTAGCACAACTAACGAACCAGCAAACCAGTGGGTAGGATTGTGGATGAAAAATGTGAATGTTGCCAAAGATGGACGACGATCTCCTTATCATAGGCAACGAGCGGCAAACACACACGAACATAGCCGAATCCTTACGACTGGCAAGCCACCACCAAGCCACCACCTAAAATCTCAGTCCCATAAGAAATACATTAGTCCAGCATCGGCTATTATATAATAATTAGGAAGAATATTAAATCGCAGCCACATCATTAGCTGTGAAAGTACGCCAATGCCTGCATAGCATGAACACATGTGTAAAGCTGCGCTTTCTGCTGGCGCGTAGCCGGGCAAGCGCCAGGCGAGGCGAGGCAAACACGACTCAGCGAGTAGTGGGTTCGGAGCTCCGATCTGCTTGTCTCTTCCTCCCCCTGGGAGCGACAGTGTCGCCCTCCTGCTGTTTCGGAGCCGAGTGACACAACATTCCCCTTCGAAGGTGTTCTCGAAATTGAGCGCCCAGCGGCGCGACCCCGATTATTATGCAGCGCTCTTAGGGCGTTCAGTTATTAATGTTTATGCTATTGTGAATTATGTATCAGTTTCAAGTCATTCTGAAGTAGGGACGTTTCTTTGGACCACTGGAACGCCTTTAAGGGCTATTTCAAAAAATTTAACTCGATACCGCCCATGCATTTGTTGTTCCAACACAAATATTTTCAAAAGATATTCACTTTAATATCATGGATGCAAAATGTGAGGGGAGGTATCGGGTTGAAATATAATAAATAGCCATTAAAGAAAGCAATGAAAAAACGAAGAAACCACATGGTGAGTGAGACCGAGCCTAGTGTTGAGGCAAAGGTCCGGGTTTTTTTCATTGCGGTTATTTTTGTTAGTATGCTTTAACAAAACATCCTGTACATGCAATTTTTTCGCCCGATAAGCTTCCTCGTCTGAACTACTGTCGGTGCTTTATAAGGCACACATGAAATGTTCAATTGTTTGAAAGGTTAAACAGATGGCATGTTTAGTTTTCCCAATGCACGAGTCCGTAAAAAGAAGCTACCATTCCTCACTTTCTGCGTTCTTGTTTCTTGTGCAACTTTTTCACATGTGTTTGAAAGAAATCCTGGTGTCAACTGTCATGCCATACCACTGTTTTTACAGTGTTATCTTATTTCTAATCAAGAGTCTGGGCAAAGTAATTTCATAACTTTTTTGTGTCACATATAATCAATTTTTTTGCTTAGCTTGTGTAAAAAAAACGTTTTACAAAACTTACAGTAGATTCAGTCCAACAATATTGTGTAGTATTTAGTAATGAATGTATTTATATTTTTATATTGAAATATATTTTTTTAATATTATAAACAAATAACTGTTTTCAAATATCAAAAAATAATCAATTAGATATTTTTATGTTCATTAAAAATTAACTCACTCTGTTTTTTTTTCAGATGGCCTTTCTTCAGAATCGTTCTGTTTCATTAGTAGATATGTACATAGACAATTCGGAACCATCTGAGAACGTTGGCCAGATTCACTTCAGCTTGGAATATGACTTCCAAAACACGACACTTATTCTTCGGATATTAACGGTAAGTATGTCTCTTTTGTACATTACAATATAATATGTATTTTTGGGACGTATGTTTTCCAATAGCAAGCCCACTCGACCATTATTACCTATGTCAAGGGTTTATGCTACGTCCAATTAAACTAATATTTTTTTCATCTGGTGAAGTAAGTGGGTGAAATTTGGGGAGGCGGGCCGATTTCCTGAGACACTTACGTTTTCAGAGTACATATTTCCCTGAATTTTCCATTTTTGGAATCATTTAATATTCTCCCAATTATGGTTGAAAGTCACCGTTTAGTGTCACACATTCAAGGACCGCCACTTAAAGTGTGAAAGTGTGACCACAAGTATGAACAAGTGCTCCTGAAATAATATGGTTTCATCCCAATATTTAAGAGATACGAACAGAAATAGTAAATTACAAAAATGTTTACTAAACAACTTTTTCCAATACTTTATATATATAATGTTCACCCGTGATGCATGATTAAAAATGTAATTTCATCCCTTCTTAATTTTTGTTTTAATTTGAAGTGTTCTCCCTTTTATCTTACCACCTGATGATTTACCATCTTAAATTTATTTTAAAATGAATTTTTATTAATAAAACAAAAAAATGGAAATTATATTCTCGTGCTCAAACCCCTCATTTTCTTGGATATTAGTTTCCTCCTAATATTCTTTCTTGACAGCAAACATCTGAATTAATTTAAAAGTTTTTATTAAAATATCTTCAAAAGTTCAAAAATATTCACTACCAAACATCGAAAAATCAATTTTGTGGCATCCAGATTCTGATGGAAAACTTAACCTGAGTGTAGGGAATTGTGTAGAGCATCTGCGTAGCCTCTGCATGAAATGGACGCAGAGAGTAAAACATTCATCCTAACTTAATTCAGCGTAACTAAGCCCGCGGCCTGTGAAACATAGGACACGTCACCACACGCTGGTTTCCAGCAGATTTGAGTGCCATATAAATTACTGGTGACAGACTCTGAATCAAAACAAGCAACAGTAAGAATTTTAAATAATAAATTTAAAAAATATATATATTAGTTTAAGTTTTAGATCTAAGGTCTATAAGCTCATTATTTATCAAGCAATTCCTTCCAAATCTAAGTGCTCAAAAATGTTCTTCCACTGAAATATCTGATTTGAAAAGTTTTTTTTTTTGTTTTTAGAAATACTCACAAATATTTTTTATCTCAATGCAATTATTTTCCAGGCCAAAGAGCTGCCGGCGAAAGACATGACAGGAACAAGTGATCCTTACGTTAGAGTGACTCTTCTGCCGGACAAAAAACATCGTCTAGAAACAAAGGTCAAGAGACGGACTCTGAACCCTCGCTGGAATGAGACATTCTATTTTGAAGGTGAGTATGTTGACGTAGCAAGTTTTTTATCCGTCATACCTGACGCGTTTATATTTTACATCGGGAGGGCAGATCGTATGGTTTTAGGAAACCCAATTCTGTACTCACAACTCTAAGAGACTGTTTATATAGGGAGAGCAATATGCTGGGTGGGAAGTACAATGTAGCCGTTCCTGTAAAACGTGCCGAAAAAGAAGCAGCCGTCGCGTCGTTTCGAACGTCTAGCGGCACGCAACCCGCAGCACACGCAAACCGAGTTCACAGCAGCGTCATTAGACGACTAGCTCCATGGCCATGATTGTATAGATGGTGTTCGCATTGCAGCAGAGCAGAGGGCCGCGTTCAGAGGCGAAAAAGACCTCTTAGTTTTTCAACTGAAACCTATTTACAGCCGGTTGTGGAAGTCGAGGGGATGACTCATCATATCGTAACATAAGATGCAACGCTCAATGGTGGAAAAGGGGAGGGAAATAATTAATCAAATAAAAGAGACGGTTTATCAGGTTTTTAGTGGCCAATTTTTGTTACCTAACGGGGTCACGCACCGATGATTGCTCTAAAAGCGATTTAGCTATTGAGTTTTCCTTAAAAGAGTTGTTGCTTAACGGTGTTTTGTTATTGCATTATGCCTAACTTTGGTTGAACCCCTTAAAATTTGCTTGAATATCACTCAAGAGTGACTTTAACGACGGTAATAGTTGATTTATTACACATAGGATGTGAGTGCATGAAACTACTTGAGAATATTCCCCTTTTTTTGTTAGATAATTTTTCACACTTTCAAAAATCATTAGTTACGTACCATTTTGATCAATATCAATTGCAAAGAAAAATTTTCTGGACCAATTTCATTAAAAAAATTTTCTTTAAAACGTGAATCCGCAAATAAATCATGGCAAGGAAATTTTTTACAATGTTGTAGTTAATGATAAATTAATTACTCTGGAGCTATGTGGTGCAGTGTTGAAATAGAGGACGCACATTCCGCAAGATCTGAGTTTTAATCTCGAACCTTGCCTTCTGAATTATGTTTATAAACACATAACATTAGCTATATACTTCAATTTGCTAACGTGTTATACCTACTCAGAGAAATGAACTTATATTTTTAAATATTCTCCCTTTTTAATAACAAAACTAAACATTTTGCAAAAACCTTTGACGAATTTTTTTAGTCATTAAAAATTGGTATCACATCGATCCATACTTCCTAAGAATATTGGGCATTTAAATGTAGATTTATTACATGCAGACTACTTATACTATAAGTATTAACTACTAGGCTCAGATTCAATGCTCATAAACTGAATCTTGCCAGTGCCTGAAATAAAACCCCCGACCCTCGCAACGAAGTGTGACACGTCAATGGTCCTCGGATTTACAAATATTACCTTAAAAGAAGTGAAAACGTAATGATAAAATACCGGATAATATTACATTCGAATCTATTCAAAGCAATATCGAAGGAAGTTTATCGAGTAAATAACTCATTCGACTTCTGTAACAGACACAACTACCCTACTCACTTAAGATATATCACGATGGAACAACAACACAGTTTAATAACTTTAAATTTTTCAAATTAAAATAAAAACAAAAAAAATTAAGCCAATAAATTCAATCAATGATAGTAGCTGATGTTTACCATTAAGACTATATCTTTCAAGTATGGGCGATGTGACCAACTTAAGTATGGGCAATATGACCAACTAAAGGCTCGGTCTCACACACCATGTTGATTTTTTTCATTTTCTGGTCGTTACTTTTATTCAAGAGGTATTTCTGACATTTCAAGACAATACATCCATTGTATTTGTTGTTCTGTCGCTGAAATTTTCTACTGATATTGATTTAGTCTAATGTAATTGGTGTAAAACGTCGTGGAAGTAAAAATATATCATGAACACTTGAACAAATGTTTAAACCCATTATATTACACTTGTTGAATATCTGTTCGAATATTGGTTACCGAACAACTAAATGCAAGAGATGTATCAGGCTAGAATTTCACGAGCTCTTAAATAATATATTATTATTAAAGCTAAAATTAAAACAATAACATGGTGCGTGAGACCGAGCCTTAATGATGCGACAAAAACAACATCTCTCACATGACAGAAACTCACAGTGACATTGCACAGTAGTGCTTCGCAAAAACCTTCGTGTCTAAGATGACCAGGAGGCAACAGAAGGTCGATAATAAATGAGTAAGGTAACAGCCTAGAAAGGAAAACGAAGGTTCTTTACGGCATCAAAGCCGACATTAGTAAATACGGGATCACTGTTCCACATTATCTCATTATCTTTTGACAAATAAGTGTAAGTGTTCCATCTCATCAACACAAAAAAAGGATCCTGGAAACAGTGCACAGACCCCACATATTCATGAAAACCACGGGACATTTTTCGCAGTATTATCAGAATCAATGGCAGCAGGAAAAAAAAAAAACAGTTTTCAAACATGAAAGCTAAGGCATAAAAAATTGAATCGGCTTTTAAGTACCTTATAGCTAAGAGGAAACCCAATTTTGTAAAGCTATTCAGTGCTAGAAGCAAACAATCATCAAACTATGACCATTCTTGGATCTCATGATAAGGCCAACAATATCATATGCACCATATACCATGGTGCTTGGGAAGGATAACAAAATCCAATACCTTAAATACATTCTAAGGAAGCTAGTATAATTTACTATCATTACACTTGGTATGAATTCCCAAACGTCATTATTTTAGTTTGGCCAAGCAGATTGGCTAAAATATGCTTAGTGGTTTATTAATTTTCCAAATTAATTACCAATAACTTTGAATGAAAATAACTCATTATAATAGGTAACAAAATGGCAGATGCAACAAACTTGTGGGCATTTTCTGCTTTACTTGTGTAATTTAATAAGTCATTAAACTCTCTATAATCTCCCCCATTGACTTCTGCCATAGTTTCCATATAGAAAGGAAAATTTAGCTAAATGTACTTTATACTGACATAGGACTCGGGGGGGGGGGGTTTAGCCTTAGCACATCGGCATTAATTTCTTTGGGGGGGAAGGCTCAGGTAGAATATCAGCAACAGTTTTTCAGCAACAAAGTCTTCAGTGCTCTTAACATAAAGAATTTTAAAATGAAAAGAAGACTGCCGAAGAAAACATAGACCAAACATCCCAAGCTGGCGAGGATGACCAAAAAATTTGCTCGGTGCCCATAATCAGTATATAAAGCTATTCTGCATAATAAAGCAACGATCTTAACTCATAAATGACAAACACACATCATGAACTCGTAATTATTTTCCGGCTCAGAGAAAGCACGACTGGCAAATGTATCTTTTAGGTGGCAAGGATGTCTTCTAGTGTAATGGAGGAAGTTTCTTCAAGATGAATCTACAGTCTAAGACGGAGAGACGGAAACAAAATGATATTACATACGGGCCTTAAGCTTCAAGAAAGAATTCTCTTGACTTTAATTTTAGAAATATTTTTCTCCTTTTCAAGGTATTCAATTTCACCATAATAAATGTGAAGTCGGGATTGGAGTACTTACACAAAATACCCTAGGAAGGCTAAATGTTTCGGCTATCCTTTGATAACCAGGTACGGTGGGAATACACTTCTAGGGCAGTCTTTTCAACATCTATAATAAGGGTAGCTTAAAAAATTTGAATTACTCATGAATCCAATGTAATTTTGACTCAAGGAGATCTTTTACAATGACGACAACCTCAGAGAGTCTTTTAATATCATTAACGTATCGCAAATTATCCAAATATAGTTAAAAATTAATTGTAGACCATTATGTAATTCTCGTAATCAAAAACAAAATTAAAATTGGAAATCACTGAAAACATTTTCCAAAACTAAACTTACGAACACTGACTTCCAGAAGACACGTATATAGGTATGCAATTATATTATTATACCCTTTAAAATATGAAGAGAGGGAGCTTGAAATAAGGATGTAGGAGGCGTGGTTGGAAGTTGGTATTCGAATCACGTATGATATTTTTTCCTTCCCCATGTGCTGCAGGGTGCTCTTTACAACCGGCACAGGAAGATAATTCACCACAAACTTCTGGTTTGGAGGAATACAATTATGGACTAGCCTATACTCATTGCATTCTTATCTAGACACCATGAATGTGGGAGTAAAATAAACAGACATAGAATGTGAAGTTTCTTCTTTAGGAAGGTGATAATTCATGTGTCATTTAATGCCACACTTCAAGTGCCTGTTTTAACTAGTAGGGCCGGAACAAGTATAAAATCTAAATATTGGTTTTACATTTATTATATCTTCATTTATAATAGAAGAAAACATCAACACAATACTTTACATACAAGGGACGGTGGGCGTTTGCTTCACCTTTTTAAAAAACTTAATCTCGACTTCCTAGATGCGATTTTAGTAACAACCACGACATGTTGCTGGGACAGAATACAAGATAAACAACATGTTATACACAGTGAAACCAGCCACCGTTTACTTTATTATGTTACTGATTGTTTCCATGGAAAGTATTTGCACCGCTTACTTCTATTTTGTTTGCAGGTTTTCCCATTCAGAAGCTTCAGAGTCGTGTCCTTCACCTGCACGTATTTGACTATGATAGATTCTCTAGAGACGATTCTATCGGAGAAGTATTTCTACCACTTTGCCAGGTAGGGATATCAAAATATATCAAATATATTAGTATTAGGTACAGTGATGTTTTATTTTTCAGCTGCAGTCCTAAACGTACTACTGCCCTGGATGCTGATCATCACAAATATAACATAATTGTGATAAAACAGAACATGGATTTTGAATGTGTAAATATCTTAGCTCTAAATATACGAAATTTGGTAGGAGTGATTTAGTGAATAGAACGGAAGTCGATGGGAACGGAAATGTGTAACCACGGCGCTGCCATCTGTGGCGGATGGCACAGAAATCACCAAAAAAAAGTTGGCGGACCCGCGTAATTCATCCGTATTTATTATTTTCGTGAAAATCTCAGAATTTACACCGCGCATAGGTATTTCGAAATAAAACTTTATAATAATACTAATATCCTTTAATACTTTAGGGTATAATTTATAGTCATAAAAATAAATGACAACTTAAAAATTACGCATTACAATTATGACAATCCTTAGTAAACATTGAAATGCGCAGCGTTCATAATACTGTAGAGACACAACAAATTGTTAGCCTGCATATATTCGACACCATGAAAAGAAGAAGAAATTCGTGGTGAACTTTTTACTGTTAAATCTTCAATATGAATCAGTTCAAACAGCAATTTGGTCAAGGTTTGTTCGTAGGAAGTATTTACAGACTGATTTTTGTTGCTAAAGCAAAAAAAAATACATATATTTAGTGTTATAATGTGTGTTTTAAAATGTTTCAGGTTAATTCTATTTTAATGTGTATATTGGGCTGAACTTTTAGTTTTAAAAAATACTTCAAAGATAGCGCCGTGCTCTTAATGCTTTAGAGAACCAACAAAATGTAAAATATATTTTATGCTATGTTTATTCTAAAACAATTTTCCTAGCTAACAAATTATAGATATTTTTAAATTTGTGATTATATCATCTAATAACTATTGAAGTTTACAAAATGTTTTCTAGGATAGTTTCCCTACCATACAGTTTATTTTGGCACACCAATACGCTTATTACAACCCCTGATGTTCGTGAAAGGTAGAAAATACGGTTGAATGTTGCCACACGTGGGTCCACCATCTTGATGAATTCGGCTCGTGGCTATAGCAGTTTCTGCATGCATGTGCATTGGACTTTAAACCTGTTAAATTTCCATTGTGTGATGCGTGTTTAATTTATTTCATTTTTGGTGTATACTAAAATTTCACCCTCAACGTGCCTAAAGAAGTATAACCTCAAAACCACAAACGATGATAATTCTAATCTAAGGGTAAATGTCACAGGTTCAGCGTTGAGGCATTTACATGTGACGCGTTTGGTACTCCTGTTGTTCGGCTGGCCCTGAGAAATCAGATCAATATTACCATCTTGTTAAACAGAATTATAGTTAGGTCTAAAAATAGGTAAAAATTTTACCTTTTTCCTTAAAATTAATACTTTTAGTATATTTTCACGCTCAGCATTATTTTAAATAATTCTACGTTAATTTTCGTGTCCGAGTTTTGTATTATGAGTTTATTTGCAACATGAGAACAATTGAGTTTGCTCATTACCGAGGTTAGATGTTTAGAATCACTGGCGAGTACTGAAAGACTCGCTCAAAGTTTTTTATGTAATAAATGTGACGGACTTTGACTAAGACCCATTATACACTTGTAGCTTTCCAATGAATGAAACTTTTCAGCGTAAATCACTGGAATCGCATAATGGAAGTTCTGAATTTAAGTCCCAGTTCAATCATCGTGATTTCGGTTTTCCATGAATTCCCAATGATCAATTCGGTGAAAATTCTGGAATCCTTACTTGCTACAGGTCATGGAGGACTCCGTAACCATTCTATAACAACATCACCCTCGACAAAAAAAAATCAAAGTTTACTAATCAACTGTTTCTCTCCTCATACACGAAGCATACAATGTTATTTTATTAATGAATGAACGCATAGTCTATGTGGCCATGCAGTTAGTTGTTATCTTAGAGTAAAGGTGGATATAGACGATGCGTGCAAGCTGCGCAGTAGCACTTTCGTGGCCCCGGCACTGAATGGTTTATTTGCCGACAGAAATATAGGAAGGGTGTGTCATGGCGGATGAAGCTGGTGCTTTTATGAGGTTAGAAAATAGCAAAACACTTTGTATGTCCGAGTTTCATTGCAGTGAGTGTTTGAAATGTCATTACTGGTTCATTTAACTATGGTCTGCATATAATTATTACTTTAAATTTAAAAACTTTAACATAAACGTGTGTTTGTTGGAGTTATATTTGTAAACAACTGCACGTTGTGCTGTTTACAGCAGCCGTAAGGGATAGTTATGTTACTAATCTTAAGCTTAAGCTATCCTCGTGCGCGTAAAACAAGAATCTGTTCATATACTTAATTAGTATATTGTTGTTACCACAAGTGCAGTCAGTAAGAACTCACCTGCGATACATCACTGCAGTCCGGACGTTCATTCTGTAGGAACGTATCTATAATTAATATTACAAATAGTTTGTAATTTTTTTCACTACTTTTATAAATGATCAAGTGGGTAGTACAGGTTCATTGTTAAGAGTTTTAACTACAACTTCTCGAAAGTGGCTAGTTACAAATTATTCAGAGGTATCTGTAAAATTTACAGGTTTTAAGTTTACTACTTTAAATATTCTCACACAAGAAACTTCTAAACGTACTAACAAACCATTCACATAATTTGAAAAAAAAAAAAAAAAAAAAAAAAGTGGGGGTTGTCTGTAAAGTCGGTTGACGGACGATAATTTTACGTGATAACGTCATAAGAAAACATTGATGAAAATAAACAATGGAAACCACATTAACTTTTCACTTCCCTTTATAAACAATTGACAAAACAGTTCACGTATAGGTTGTGTGCTGCCGCTGTCTCTCTTCTACTCGGACGCATCGGCCTGTGGAGTGGAAGAAAGATAGATGCGTCACAAGCCGATGGTGCCTCTCTATCGCTTATTCGCGTTCTCGCTTGCACGCTTGGCTCAGGCGGAACGTGACAATGAGTCATGCATTTCGTGCGTGCAGCCGGCGTTCATCGATTTATAAGACGTTATCACGTCAAAACTCAGAAAACACATTCTTCTGCCTTGCACACGACTGTTTACTGTGTTTGCAATGGACACAGAACTCTTAAGTTAAAATCCAGCGTAATATCTATTTATCTGGAATTATATGACGAACCCTTCGTTTTAATGAAACTCGTTATTTGTTGAAAATACCAAAAGGTATTGTTATTTCTAACAATGTGTAAACCAGAAATAATATAAGTTTATCAGTATTATGGTTATGGTCTGACGGCAAATACATTAAATTCCAAATTTAAAATGTCGTTTTCTGACTGAAAGCCACCTAAATTCCTTAAAAAGTTACACTTTTTTGCAGGGAAACAAAAATCAGGGTTTAACAGAGGAAATACTTTATTTTACAAAGTGGCTAAACGTTTCCTCAGAAGTTCATAGGGAAATTTTATTGAAAAAAAGACGCCTCTGCTGTTTGATTATTCTCATAGTTCTCTTCACTTTAACTACCCACTAGGCTTCGGAAACCTGTTTTATTCGAATTTTTCTGTTTTTGTATCAATAGTCTTAACATCAGGCAACTCTTTTAAAATTGTATACAGACTGGATTCCAGTGATTAGTAAAACTGCGAGGCAAACATTTAACTGTTTAACCTTTAACTTTTTAATCAGAAATCCTGCCCGATGGTTTGCTAGTTTTTCTAGTGTCGCCTGCGAGGCGCACCATCGCAAGATGCCATATTTTATAGTTTTTTTTGTGGTATTCGTCACTACTGTCGTAAATATCGTTTTATGTTAGTACTTATGGTAGTGCCTTAAAATGTTTAAATAAGTTAAAAATATTTCGTAGGTGGGTGGATTCAAAACCACAACCTTCAGATTATCAGCACATTTATTTGACCACTCCACTACTGGGTCAATAATAGTTAAAGTTTCTTTATAATGTAAACTGATGTAATTTAAAAAGCATTGACAGCTCAGACATCAGAATTAGAAAACATAGGCCTTTGACCATACGCTCATCAAATCATTTACCAGATCGAGAGTTAAATTAGGTATATAAAAAATAGCACATATTCGAACTTGTATTTTTATTTTGAAGGAATAACAGCATCACCTGCTAGAGAGCGTTGCCACCAAATTTATTTTCAGTAATTGCTACTAGGAACTCTAGTTAACATACATCGTCTGCTAGAGGGTGCTGCCGTCACCTTGTTTCAAATACTCGATACAAAGTGCGTTAGTACACACAATGTCTGTCATCAAAGTGCGTTGCCACCATATTGGTTTAATTTTTACCCGCTAGAGTGTAGTACTATCAGACTGTCAGTTGCCACGTAATCCGACATCTTGTCGGTTGTCTCAATCGCCATATTGAAAATATGTAAATATTGAGGAAAAAATTATAAAAATAATAAGAAAAATCGCTCATTAAATCAGTGATTGAATCAATCGATTCGTGATCAATGCAAAAAAAATATTTAAAAAAACACTAATTAAAAAAAATTCAAAATCCTAAAAGCAGCTACAATTCATAATATAGCATCATTCTCTAGTTATCCGATAATGACATATTGACTTCAATCTTATAAATTCGTAATTATTAACCTGTAAATTCAGGAATAGTTCCAATACCATTAAAAATTTCGATTTTAAAAATAATGATTGATTAATTAAATTGATATATTTAATAAAATTGGGTTGATTAAATTGATTATTTCTATATAGATCAGTCTTAGGTCCAGGATATATTAAGTAAAAAAAATTCAATATCACATGAACAGCAGGAAAGAGGAGAAATGAGTTAGCACATTAAAAAAAAGTCACTACTGTGGTAAGTAGCACGTGTTCGATACATACCATAAGCATAGCAGCAACTTGATAATTTTTATTTCATCATGTAGGAAATTGTATATAAATACATATGAAGTTAAGAATATTCACATACTTTTGTCCTAAATACCTAAACACGAGCACATAAGCCAAAAGATTTAAAAAAAAATATTCTTGAGGCTGGACGAACGAGACTTGTAATGCCGCTGTGGGCAGGAAGACTTTGACCCCTCGCACGGAGAGATTCGCAAGCTTGCAAAAGTGTGAGGAGGCCAGCTCGAACCACGCAGCACGCCACTCCCAGGCCATTGTACTAACAGTAAAAACGTTGCTGAAAACATAACCCGGAACATGAAAAGAACTTGTTTGGAATCACTTCAAAGAACGAAAAACGGGAACGAGAGTAGAATACTAGACTAGAAATGTAACATTTTCCCACCGTAAAATATTCTAGTGCATGTGATACAAAGCATAGTCGAAGCCAGACCATATGCCATAAAACAGGCATCGCCATTAAAAATAAGAAAAAAACAAATCTTCATATAGGCCAAACGAATCCGAACAACGAGACCTTTCTTTTTCGTTAATCAGCGAAAAAATTAAACAGCTCATGTACAATGCCATGCGTTTAGACCAAACATCGCTGAACCACGAGGCTAATTATGATCTGACTACATAATTGGCAATGTAGATTTAAAAAAAGAAACACATTTAGAAGCACATTAAAATAGGAAATACATTTAGAATCATATTTAAAAAAGGAAGCACATTTGGAAGCACATTTGGAAGCACATTAATAAAAGATAGCACCTTCGGAAGCACAATAAAAAAAGGAAGCATATTTGGAAGCACATTCGACAATTGAGGCACTTTTAAAAGCACATTCACAAAACAAGGAAGATGTATTATGAAAACTCAGTCTTCGTTAGGAATCATATTTTGATAAATAAAGCAATTATTTTTTGAAATAAAAAATATAAGTTATATTTTTAATTTTTATACATATGCAGATTAAAAAATCATTATTGTATGTAGCCAGCTTCACCCAGTTATTTTGCTATAAAGACTATTTTGTTGTTGTGCGTGCGGTTTCCTCCACTAATCGATGCCAGTAGCACTCTCAGACTATCGTTTTCTATGTTTGGATACCTCCATGACATGTAATTAATCTCTTATGCTGCAGTCATCTTCCTGAAATTTTTATTATCAATAATTTTAAGATCTCTGAAGTCTTTTGTTTTATCGTCAGCCTCAAAGTCACTGTCACCATCATAATAGCTATCAGTGTGAGGCCTTACTTAAGGCGCTCGAGTTTAAAGTCGGAGATCGCAGAAGGGAGTACCAACTAAATGCAGTGAGAAGTACGGTCCCTAGGCAAAAAAGAATGACCTGGATAATAATTGAAAACATCACTGCCTGTTTACTATTTAATATTTCCGCTTGGCATCGGCTTGGTACATTGAAATACAGAACCATTAACACAAATCTGCAGAAGATCTAGATCTCGCATTAAAGAAAAGGACATCTAAAGTAATCACATATTATAAACACTATATTACGGGTAATTATACAAATATTTAGAAAGCATTAGTTTTTCCCTAACAGGTCCGTTGATTACAATCCTGGATGACGTAATTGTCTATAACTGTTGTTTAGGCACAATTCCCAATGTTTTGGTCAAACCGGACTCTCGTTTCGACGTAATTATGCGAGTCTCACATCCCGCACCACAGCAATGTGTTAAGTCTGGCTTGCAGTTTACGTAAATTCTCGCGTAGCGTAAAAAGGAGAAGTAGAGTTTATTTCGCCACATTACGATTCAAGAAACTAGCAAGATAATGAATTTGAGTTTATGATCAGTCAAGTCTCTCTGCTCATAGTTTTTCCTTAAAAAACCAACCCGGTGCCCGGTTGTTAATAGCGGTTGCGTCGAGGCTTACTTGTAGTTGCGCAGCATGGTGGACGATAACCCGGGCTGGGCACTCGTCGATGCGTAGGTGAATGGAACAGCCTTTCCATTTTAGCAGCGGCGCAACACGCCTGCACCCGCGAACCGAAGTCGACTCCACCAGCCGCCAGCACCGTCTCCCCGCTCGCCAGCCGCAGCCCGTCGCAGGTTAACGCGTCACCATGACGTCATAAGGCTCAGCGCGCCGCGCGGTGTTAGCTCGCGGAAACACACACAAGCGCAGCGCCGCGAATGTCCGTAATGCTTTGGTTTTAATCGATCTTCAAGACGAAATTGAACCAAGTGCCAAACAATCTATCATAACATATTATATAATTAATTACCAAATTAAAAGGACGTTAAAACAAACAAATAATAAAAGTAAAGTTAATGGAGGCGTGGCAAACGCCTCAAGTGTCATCATCAATGTCCAACACATTTTCATCTTCACCTGGATTACTGTAAGAATCCGAAATTTTTGATATCGAAGCTTCTTTATAGTCTTAAAGCTTCCTTTCTAAGTGTCAATCATTTTTCCGAAGTACGAAAGTTCGACTTGAATTTGGGTCTAATGCTTGAATGTTTATAACATTTATAATATATCTGTAATTGATAATTTCTAACGGCCCGGAACCTCCTTCCCCCCCCCCCCCCAAAAAAAATTAATTCTGACAGTTGTAATTTTGTAATTTCTAAGATTATCAAAAGAAAATAATGAAAATCTTAATTAACAATAAAAAGGGTAAGCTTTAAGTAAACTTATCTTTTTTATTTATCACTACAAATACGATCCACCTTCCTAGTTCTTATTGTGAGAAGTAAGGCTTTTTTTAATGTTTCTCCCTTGTGTACCTATGAGTATACAGTTGTTACTGAATATTTACAGGTTCGAATCTCTTGGTCTTGATAACACATGTATTGGAGATTCTTGGTCCTGTAGTAAGCATAAAACATGCTCCGTTTGTCTTATTGCTTGTAATTAATTTTATCGATATTTTAGGTCTGAAAGTTCGAAAACTTTCTTGACTTATTAAAATATGTTATATTAGCTATCGACGAAGAAGGTCTTGTGGTTCGTAAATGTCTGGCT
Source organism: Bacillus rossius redtenbacheri (assembly GCF_032445375.1). Taxonomy (NCBI): domain Eukaryota; kingdom Metazoa; phylum Arthropoda; class Insecta; order Phasmatodea; family Bacillidae; genus Bacillus; species Bacillus rossius. Next base: position 81,778,229 of record NC_086331.1, on the reverse strand, counting down.
TATACGTCTAACATTTTACATGACCTGGTCTCGTGGTCTGTAGACACTTGGCCTATACGTATAGCATTGTACATGAACTGGTTGTAATGTATTTCATGCATCGAAAAGAAAAGACTTCTATGTTAGGCAGCGCGATAAAATATTTAATTCGTCCAACAGGTATCTTGTGTAGAGTTGATTTTCGTAGAGTGAATGATTAATAAACTCCATAAAATGTAACGAACAGAATTTAAATGTTTTTTAAGCTTTAGTTAGCCTTATCACTGGCCGAGCTTCAAACCAAAGACGGAAGGAAATTATCGCGTCAATCAGTATATTTATTGCAGATATTTTTTATGAATTTTAGAATTTTTTTCCGAATTCTAATTCAATAAAAAAATCCAAGATGGCGGTCATCTGGACTTACTGGAGGTTGGTAGTAGAGTAATTGAATCATTTTTTTAGGATTTATCACCATAATTTTTTTAATGAGCTTTTTCCTGAAATTATGGTTTTTCATCGCCCAGTTATCGAACCAAGGACAGGTATCGATAGAATCAATCAGTAAATTAATGAGCGTTATAATTGATTATTTTTATAACTTTTTCTGAATTTCTAGCTAAATAATTACTAATTTCCAAGATGGCGTCCAAATCACAATATGGTGGGCGCCACAGTAATAATAAATTATTGCTGCACTCTAGTGGGTAAAAATGAAACTAGCATGTCGGCAGTGCAATTTAGCAGATGAAAACAATTTGTCGGATCCAAGATGTCGGCCTCCAACTGACAAAAACATTATGGCTGCCATGACGTCATACTGGCTGACGAAATATTTCACAGAAATTAGTAGTGGGTGGTCAGTCTGCTGGCGGATTCAGTGGAGGAAATATCCGTCGTAATTTTTTTGCCCTCGCCGGGTTCGAACCGAGGACTCCATGGTGTAAGTGCGTTTTTAAAATAATTATTTATTGAAATTTGATTTCTTAATTTTTTATAAAGTTTAAATTTTTTCCCATTAAAATCTGATACTAATTATGGATTTTCAAGATGTCTGCCTTAACGAAATTTAAATGGTTACATCATAATTCAAAATGGCGACTTTAACTAAACTGCAACGATGACATCATACACATCTTAGATAGCGGGCTTAACGAATCGTGTAACGTTTCCTAGAATCCAACATGGCGATCGTAACGAAATGTGCAACATGTTTTTAAATAATATTTTATTGAAATTTGATTAATAAATTTTTTTATGAATTTTTAAATGTATTCGAATTTCTAGCATAAAAATTACGGATTTTCAAGATAGCGGCCGTAACAAAAATTGTAGCTGTAAGGTCAAAATTAAAGATGATGGGTGTGACGTAAGAAATTATTTTTTTTAAATTTTTATTAAGAATATTTTTAGTTTATATTTAATAAATACATGTTTACTCACGCCGGAAATCTAACCAAGGACTGAAAACTGAAGTATCTAAACATTTGAGGTAAGCAATTTTTTAAAAACATTTTGAAATTTTTTTTTTCGAATTTTTTTGGTTGAAAATTAAAGAATTTGATTTTTATAGTCAAGTTCAAGGACCAGGTTCTGATATTAGCGGCTTATGATGGCTTGCTTTTAGGACTCTTAAGCCATTTTTAGAATTTTGGGTTCTTTCTAAGGCAAGAGTCTTTTTAGGTTTTTTGAATTCCCAATTTTTTAATTTTTGAGGAATAAAACGGGAAATTTTCCCTCAAAATGTGAATATTTTCCCTCGAAATACGGAAATTTCTAGGAATTTCGAGTCATTTGGAGTCATTTTTAAGTAATTTTGAAGGTCAAGTTCATCCAAGATGGCCGCCGTAACGTCACAGTACAAGATGGCGGTAGGCTCCTGGCACCTCAGCCAGAAGCCAGTCCCAGCGGGAACATTTATATACTACTAGCATTGTTGTTAATGGCGTCACATCAAACTGAGGATCTCAGGATGCAACTTCCTCGAAGAAAATTGTTAACTTTATTTTTAATTTAATAATATCCACATGAGGTCTAACATAAAGCCATGTTCTACGACACTAGTAGCTAATACCGGGAATATATATATTAAATATGGCTGCTGGGGGCAGTAAGCCACACTGAAAGTCCACTTTAGTGCATTCTATTTAACGAATACACAGTTAAATAACGGAAAGGATTGTGACCGAAGCCGAAAGCGAGCCTCGATTTTTTTTTCCTAACCTAACTAAAACTAAGTGTATTTTGGAGGGGTCCGGGTTAGGGAGGGACCTAGGTGCGTCTCAGGCCGAAGCCTATACGCCTAGTCATGCTGGGATTAGCCATGCAGGGAGAGGGTCGCATGCATCATGTGCTAGGAGGGGATTGGCCAGCCATGGCAGCGATTGGCGCCATGACTAACTCCCCTCGCTCTTAAATCTAGACTATAACTAGAGATAGGTTGGGTCCAGATAAAACCTGCATAGACACAGGGAAAACCCTTGGCACATTCATGCGGTATGCAAATTGGCATGCATTACGTGTAGGAATTTACAGGAGACAGAGGATGGTCTGGATGAAGTGTTGGACAGAGTAGAAAAGAGTCTACCATGCGGGGGTTGGGCACTTGGACTCGTGGTCCGCTTTGCTATTTGTCCAGTACTGGATTTAGTGACCAGGGACGCAAGCGCCCCTGGTGGTGAGTGGTTGCACTGACCACTCACTCCGCCGCCAGTCAACACCTAAAAAACTAAGAAACTAAGACGGAAACAGATAAATGACTTACAAACTAGGCATTTCGTTACGAAATATGCAAACACCCAACTCAGGGATGGACGTGCAGTGCTTAAGATAAAACTAAAATAATAACTATAAATATTACTTTTTATTATTATTATTATTATTATTACTATTATAGAACTCCCGATCCTAGACATTGTGCGGCGGATATTCCCGATCAAAACCGAAGATTCACGAATGACAAGCCATCGAGCCATAAAGCCATTTTCTCCTTAAGATATATGTACATTAGGATCGTATTACCATGATTATACTGCTATGCTTAAAATTATTTTTTGCGTATATGTATTTCCTTGGCGGATCTCGTTTATTAAAATTAAATTTATTTTGATCCATTGCCAGCCTGACAAGAGTGCTTCCAATTAAGCAAGCCAATAGTTTTACTAAAACCATTGTAAGCAAGCATGTAAAGTTGATAACTTTATCACATGTTGTATTAATACTGTACATTCAATTTACACATCCTTAGTAACCAAAACCTTAATCTCCAATCTGATGAAGTTTGACAAATGAATTAATATGTTTACTTGTACTAATAACAAGCGTATTGAATAGTACAGTACATTACCATTGAAGGAAAATACTTATTTCACACAATTTATTGGCTTTTTTTCAACAGGTGGACCTATCTGAGAAGCCTTCTTTCTGGAAAGCACTGAAACCTCCCGCCAAAGACAAATGCGGTGAACTTCTGACCTCGTTATGCTACCACCCCAGCAACAGTGTTCTAACGCTAACGCTGCTCAAGGCACGGAATCTGAAAGCAAAAGATATCAATGGGAAATCTGGTAAGCCTTCTTTATATATATATGTATATATATATATATATATATATATATATATAACTCTCACAAAATAAAAAATATATATTGCATACTTTTCGCATAATTAGTTTACAAAGTTGTATTTTTATTGTTTTTGTGCAGGAGAATGAACTGGAATATAAAACTGGAACTTTTTAGGTTTAAAGTCAATTTTACTGGCTGCTATGTGATATGGTTTAATTTATTTCAGAAAAAAAAATTACCTGGTTCTTTAACTCATCAGAATATTTATGGTTTTTAAAGGCAAAATAAAATATTTTTTTCCTGAAAATTTTTTAAACCGTATCACGCAGTAGCCACCAACATTGCCTTTAAAATAAAAAATATATTCAGTTATTTTTTTCTGTTTCGTTTTCCTTATCCATACTGCACAAAAATGTTAAAAATTTCAACTTTTACAGGTAATCATGCAAAAAATACGCAATATTTATATTTTTCATTTTTTTTTATGTTCGGCCACTCAAAAATCCTACAAGTTTTAGCCATGTTAAACGTAAACACCAAATAATGACCTGGAACGGGACATGCACCGTACGCACTCTGCCATAAGGCGAAGTCGTTAACACGAAATAAAGTAATTGCACATTTTATATGTTTTTAAAGTGTGAAACACTATTTAAAGCATAATGCCTGTATGTTTCAAGAACCGTTTGAGGTGGCACTACACTTAAACATCGAAATCACATTCAGGACGAGCCAGGTTCAAATTTAGGTCCGTCCATTTGGATTTCAGTTCCTTGCGTTTTCGCGAAATCATTGAAGACAAATACTGGGACGTTTACTTACAATAAACTATGGCTGATTACTTCCCCAACTTCCCGGACTGGCACAGAGTGAGTCAGAATTCGACCAACAAACTTTGTTTGCACGTTCATTAGAAAAGATACTTTGACTTATTGTGTAAAATGCTTCCCAAGACCATAGGCGTGCCCAGACATTTCCATTAGGGGGGGCCCTGCTAAATTTTTAAATCAGAAGCTGAATTAAGAATGTTAAATACCTAGCCTAAATACAATCACTCATTGCCGTGTTTATATTTTTGTGCAGTATCAACGAGATATGTTTACTAGTTAATATTTATATCCGTATAATTTTAACAATCTTGAAAATATGTTTTTTTTCCCCATAGATAATGTTTAAAGGGTACTTACACATTTTTCCCTCTCGAATTTTCCAATAGCTTGGTCCAGATATACCTTGAAATGAACTTATTTTTAGTGAATGCAAACACAGCAATTCAGGCAACAGAACTTTAACAAACCTCTTTTTTTGCTTGGCCATTTTAACGGACCTCGTGTTTTAAATAAACTAAGGCGGCTGTATTTCCAGAACGATAAAATGTTTAAAAATATTGATAATTAGCACGCTGCAACAATGAAAAACAGTTTGAATGTCACAGTGCCAGGAATATACGAATATTAACGAACGCATTAGAGAAAATGCCGATCTGAGTGATTACATTAGGGGGGGCCATGGCCCACCTAGCCCCCCCTGTAGGCACGCCTATGCGGTGATATATGCCTTTGAAGTTGGAGTTGAACAACAAAACATTTATTGTAAATAATAAAGAAAGCATCTAAGAGTGAACACAAAGCACCTGGATATTGTTTAAATTAAAAAAAATTTCTACAACCACCGCAGGAATTGTCCTTGTCGTCAAATGATTTCATTAAAATAATAATTTGGAGGTAACACTCGATAAATCTGTGTGGAAAATAATGGCGTTGCTGGACCAGGCTGGGTCAGGTGTCAGGTCAGGTCAGGTCAGGACACGTCAGGTCAGGTTGAGCCCGGCCCTCTTCGGAGGCTCATTTGCTAGGCTATAGTGCCTATACTAGTTACAGTACCGTGCGCCTTTTTTTTTCAATGTTAAAAATTTAAAACTAATTAAAAAACTTCCACGAAAACATATCTCTTCTTGCCTTTTTTCACTGATCCAAAGAGTATTTATTAAAAATGAAATAATATAGTGAATCTTGTATTGGCTAGTGTAACAATGGCTCTTAATTGCTATTAGTATTTATTCACCTTTAAGTGGGGCTTGTAAATTGTGTGTAAACACTCTTAAGCTATGCAGACTATTTGTAGGTACAGCGAAGACACTTCAGTTAAAGTCACAGCTGTGTTAAAGGAATTTCAATGTCCTATATGACAGTCAGTTATATTTATTGCTTAGGATATTACAATAATTTTTCTTTTCTTTTCAGATCCATATGTAAAAGTATGGCTTCAGTTTGGTGATAAAAGAATTGAAAAACGAAAAACGCCGATTTTCAAGTGTACCCTTAATCCAGTGTTCAATGAGACCTTCAGCTTCAATGTTCCGTGGGAGAAGATTAGAGAATGCTCTCTTGACGTGATGGTCATGGACTTCGATAATATTGGTCGGAATGAGTTGATTGGCCGTATATTACTAGCAGGTGAGAACACATAATTTTTTCATGGTACATTGTCTATCGTCTTTAATGATCAATATGTCATTTGCTCAGAATCACCTTATATGTTTTCGGGTTCCAAGCACGCCCGCACATGTACAATGGTAATTGCTTCTGAAAAAACTGTCTCAAAAAATGCTCTTTGTTTTTAGCATATTTTCCTAAGGAATTCATGCTTAGGAAATCATCTTTTTGTTTGTATGCAGGTCTGTTTATATGTATGTATGTAATGTAGTCCATTTACATCTATAATAATATTAAAACTGTTCGAGGCAAAAAATCTGATATGATGAAAAAACTATGATTATGGATATTTATATTATTATAGTTATAAAAAAATTTTTCTGGTTGTCTGTTTGTCTGATTTTCTGTTTGTTCGAGCATCACTTGAAAACTACTCGACATGGATTTTGATGATTTTTTTAATAGAAAGTTTTATGGTTAACTTAAAAACTAGACTATATATAATTACAGAAATCCACCCATAAGGAGATGAAAAGGAGGTTACTATGATTCTAAGATAAAAAATTATACCTATCTCTAACACTACTGAAGCATAAGAAAAAAATACTGGATAACAATAACTAACATAAGAAAACTTCTAAACAAAATTATTATATTTTGCAAGATTCAAACCTTAAGGGGTGAAAAGGGGGTACGTGTGCTATACAGATAAATAATTATATCTCAGAATTTAATTCAGCGTAATAAATGAATTTTTGTACCAATAATAATACCAACCAAAATGTTTATATTCTGCGTAATTCATCCCCTAAGGTGTGCAAGGGTAAGTATGTTTTTAAGATTAATATTTATATCTCCAAAATTAATTATGATTGCAAAATGATTTTGAGTAACAATAATATACGAAAACTACCAACCACAAATATAATATTTTACGAAATTCTAATTTTAAGTGGTGAAAAAGGGATGTGTAGAAGGAAATAGAGACTTATGGTGCAATGTAATTCTTACGGGAATGTGGCTTGGTCGCTTACTCAGTTGTGGCTTACCAATCGTGAGGAATCGAACATGTTCGATCGTTTCGGTCGCTGAATGTCTATGACTAGGAGGTCGGCGGCCATTTTAGACGACTCCACAACCACCATCTTGGATCCACAATTTTTGAAAATCAGTAATATTATCAAGCTGGATATTCAGAAAAAATTCCTAAATTCAACAAAAATTCGCTTATTAATATTATTATTGATTCGATTGATTTTCAACCTTGGTAAATTCCTTGCTAGATGCAAAATTGTAATTAAGGGTAAAAATATATTTATTTAATAAAATATGGTGGAAAAATCGTAAAAGAGGTATATTTTCATCTATCAGCCTCCGATTGATTCGATTGATTCCTGTTCTTGGTTCGATCCGTTTTCGATGCAAAAAAAAAGTTTATTTTAGGGAAAAAAAATACCTAATAAAATATTGCAATAAATACTAAGATAGGCATTAACACCTCATATCCAGCCTCCAATTGACTCGAACGATTACTATCCTTGGTTTTGTATTTGGTAAATACAAAATAATTATTTTAGAAAAACTAATTTAATAAAACATGGTGAAAATCATAAAAAAAAAAAAAAAACCCTACTTGAATTCCTCATCCACAAGTCGTCAGTAAGCTACCGATGTCATCTTAGCCACATACATATAGGAAATTCGTAATTATTAACCTAGAAATTCAGGGGAGATTCCAAAAATCATCAAAAAATCCAGCAATTAATTAATTTACTGATGCGATAAATATCCGACCTCGGTTCGATCCTTGCTCGATGCAAAAAAATATAATTTCAGTTTAAAAAATAATATTTATTTATTTTGATTTAACATTGAATTGACACGCTCAAGGGAAAAAGCAAAAAAAAAAAATATTACAAATAAAAAAATATTACATAAAATAGACAAGTACGAACCAGGAAATTACTAGAATTTCTCGATTTCTACAGTATTCCTAGAAGGCGAAGCAAGTCCTTGACGTGTTTTCAGGGCAGTTCTACATGGAAGTCGTTTAATAAGCAATGTACAATCAGTGGCCAGGAAAAAGCAGTCGATGGTCAGCCACATCCAGTCGGTTGTCTAGGAACGTCAGATAGGTTGACCAGACACGTACGTCTAGTCGGTTGGTCAGGCTACCATGTTAAGTTGGTGGCAAGGTACGCCTCGCAAGTGGCCAGGCACGTCTATTCATTGGCCAGGAACGCACGTCCAGTAGGCCACAAGGCGCATACAGTTGGTGGCCAGGCACGTATTCGACGGTCAGGCACGTCCACTAGGTGGAAAGGCATGTCCAGTTGGTGGCCAGGAATGTCTATTCAGTGGTCAGACATGTATTTATTGGTCAGGCACATTCTGTTTTTTTAGCTCGACACATCCAGTTGGGTGTTAGGTACTTCCAGTCTGTGGTCAGGCAAACACGATCTTTTTGTAGCCAGGCATGTCTATTCAGTGGCCGGGCACATCCAGTAGTTGTTGGCTAGACACCCCAGTATGTGGCCAGGCACATCAGATTGGTTGGACAAGCATGTCTATTTGGTGGTCAGGCACATTCAGTCAGTAGCCAATAGTTGTAATATGTAGACACTTAATATAACTTTCAAACAATTCATGTACAAAGTCAGACATGTTGGCCAAGCATCTCCAAACAAAGAGTGGCAGGGTGCATTGTCGTGATGAAGCGCGCATGCGCAAATTACGTGTTAAAACTATATTGATTTAGTTTTTGATGCAAAAGGAGTGGTTCTCAAAGAGTTCGTAACCTCAAGGCACCACGGTGAACAATCGAAAATATTCAATAAGCTGTGATGAGCGCTCTCCGCAGACATAGAAAATGTTTTTTCCCAATGCCATTTAGAGTGAAAAAATTGCTGAAACCCATGTATAAAAACTCAAGGTTCATACTTTGAAGGAGATAACACTGAACTGTAATTTTTTTCAATAAATAATCATTTTTGAAAATCACTCTCCTAACTTTTGAACAGCACCTCGTAAATTAATTATTCGTAGCTCATGAAACGTAGATGCTGGGGCTAGGATTTTGTTATAACAGATTGGATAATTTCGCTAAGTGCCGGGAACCATTTACTGGTGACAGGCGACCTGCCACTATATCCCTTCTGGAGTGAGATCCGACGTCCCCTCTTGCAATTAATTAACGAAACTGTAACCCACTTGTGTCTTACATGTTTCTATATGTACTTAAATGCAAAATCTTGGAAGCACTGAGCAAAAGTTGGGAGCGAGCCCTAAATCCATAGCATCTCCCAGAGGTGACACGAGTGGAAACAAGACAAATTTAGAGCACTCACTGGAGAACAGGTTGAGTGTTTGAGGATCGACAAGGCAAACAAATCTTAAAGACTACGGTGTTAGTTTATAAGCATATTCATTTTATTGTTGACATGGGATTATATATATATCAGATAAAATAATTTCTCTCTCTTTTTGTTACACAGAAATTTACATTATTACAATGCAGTCTTACTTTATACTTGTTTATATGTCATTTCAATATAAGTGAAGTTACTCTCTCGTTAAGTTACCAAATGATGCAACTTATCTTAGCCCGGCCGGGGATCCAACGGAAGTTAACATACATTATAAAAAGTAGGATACAATATCGAATTTTAACCATACCAACTCCACTTGTACCCTTATATTAAATTATTTCTGAAATTACATTATTATTTAATCATGCTAAGCCAGATAAATTTCGATACTGCTGTCATTTACAATTTTTGTTGTAACAAAACAATGTTATTGACCTTAACAGTGATTACAGACTAATTTCATAGTTCTGTTGGCTGGCGCATGTCGTCAAGAAGGAGAACAATGGTGGCCGAGAAGAAAGAGAAGCCTGCTGCAGGGTCGCTGGTGGAAACGGTTGCATCTGTAGTTGAATTTGGTACTCGGGAGACGCCCGGGGTGGTACTTAAACCCACTGCACAGAAGCACAGTGTAAAATTAGGATATTGGAAGTTTTCAACTATATAAAAACAAAAGGGGAACGTCAGACATACTATTGTAGAATTAAGCGTAAATTATTACTCACCATCGTGGGTTCCAACTCGCAGATTAATCCATGCAGGAAATGTGACACGACCGCGGGTGTCAAGCAAAACTACGATGCACTTCCGGCACTACCGAATACTGCTTAAAATCAATAATGAAAATACAATTTTTCGGGAACAATCCCGGATCACAAGCGACTACATACTAAGTAGCCAACTGGAGAGATCACTGGAAACAAAATTTAACTAGCGAAATAATTCGCGGACGAAGTTCCAGGACACGATCTGGGCTCGGTCGAGACTTATTTCATCATGGGAAGCGCAGTACATTAAAATGCCGAAAGGCGCCTGGGGGCAATGAAGAGTGGGGGATCCAGGGCTCTGATTAGCTGGTACCCCGTCAGTTAGGGGCCTAGGCATCAACTGGGGGGAGGGGGGCATGTATGTTTTGCAGGTGGACGGCAGTCAAGGGGCAACTCGTAGAGGGGTGTAACAGGCTGGGACAGGGGGGCACTCTCGTGGCGAGTTACGGAACTAAGTGCAGTTGGTTGCCGAGGCCGCCACGAGAGATCGCGGTGGAGGCACTGCACATAAGCTAGGACCAAAGGGGCGACACTGGCGCTCCGAGACGAGAGACTGGGGAAGTAGACGGGCTCGTGGTCGAGACATAGGTCGCAGAGAGCGCGAATGTGCCGCGCTCAGGCAGGTAAAGACGGAATTGAGATCTAAACTTTATTTCACGATACCACCGAGAGGTACCGTTTGCGGTATGGCTGCGAAAAGGAAGACCTTGGTAGGAGCACTTCTCGGAACAGGGATGGTGGTTAAATGGGGGGGGGGGGGGGGTTTATGCACAATTAGTGGGAAAGCGGGGCTCCGGCCCGAGGCTACGTGCCTGGCCGGGGTGTAACTTGGGCCGAGAGGCCTGACCTAACTCGCCTACCGCAGCTGAGTCTCAGGTCGGAAGCCGACCCTGAGAAGTTTGCCGAAGCACAGAACAAAATGTGAGTTCGTGACAGAATGGATCAGGAGGTACTAGATAACACGCCAGGGCGTGTTCTGGACGGTGGGAACTAAAGCTTGTCCAGCATAGTCGGCTGGACACAGTTATCCTGTGCTGAGGGAGCCTGGGAAAGGAATGCCAGCAACTTGGCAAAGTTTAAATGGGAGTGAGTCTTAGAAGGGAAAAGTTTAAATATGACAAATATTTAGGAGAAACAAAGTAAAATTAAATTGAAGCAAAATGTTTTTGTAATGGTAATCCAAGGGATTTTTTGACACATATATACTCCCCCGCTGAGTACCGGAGGTCAGGGTTATCGACTGGCTAAAATAAATATATAGATAACCTGTTTATTAATGACTTATTCCTAAATAGGTTATAACCTAAATGCCTTACCAAATAAATGATTTAACCTATGTATCTTATCAATTAAGTGACTTATTAACTAAGTGGATCCACTTATAACTAAACATCTTTTTCAATTAAAATATTCTAACGATGAACATGTTAGTGCTAGCACTCTTACATCTAATAGCATGTTTTTTTGGGGGAACTAAAATACTAGGACCTAGGATTTTTGGTTATGTTCTCAACCTTGACGTTGAGTGTGGCATGCTGTGGTTTAGAGCTGTTCCTTCAATAGGAATCTTCACAAGGGTGCACCTATTTCATGTGAGGATGCACCTTTTTTAAATGTGAAATATTAACACGTGTTCTATATTCACCAGAACTGGGGTCCCCCAATGCGACAGTTACTGGTGTCAAGAAACGTTGGATTTGTAGAGGGCCAATCCAACGGAAAGAAAGTTTAGCTGCTTTCTTGTCAACCGCTTTGCTTTGTGGATGTGCTCTGCACATGACTAAGTCACCTACCCTGTAGGGGTTAGGTGAGCGTTTATTGTTGTACTTTCTCCTGCTTGCCTCATGGGCTAAGATGAGGTTTCGACGAGTTCTTTACCAGACTTCCCTTATGTTTTTGGGATCATCCAGTAGTAGCTCTTTTAAAGACCATAGATTTGAAAGAGGTGTGTTGGGGCTATATGTAAACATAAGCTCAAAAGGTGTAGTATTATGTCCTTCATGGTGTGCATAGTTGAATGCCATCTGCAACCATACTAAGTTATGATCCCAACTATCCTGCGAGTTCGCATTGTATGCAATGAGAGCAGACCGGAGGTTCCTGTTGAATCTCTCCGCATGCGAAGGCTGGGGATAGTAGGGGGATATGTTGTTACATGCTGAATGCCATGGGAAAAGCACATATTTTTGAAGATTTTTGAAGTAAATGTCGTGGCATTATCTGATACTATAATAGAGGGTAAACCAGATATTTTAAACACATGATATCTCAATGTCTTAACTGTGGTTTCTGCAGTGGCTTTTCTAAGTGGTATCAGCCACACAAACTTAGAAAAGGCATCGATGCAAACAAGGAGCATAGAATTTCCTGCTTTAGAACGGGGGAAGGGTCCCACAAAATCAATAAACAGTTTTTGCATCGGCCGTTCGGCCACATCCGAAGACAAAAACCAAGCTGAGTATTCTGGGCAGGTTTGCTTAATGCGCATAATTTACATAATTTTACCCTTTCGGCGATGTCTTTGTGCATGCCGTCCCAAGTGAAATGGCAGCGTATGCTTTGGATAGTTTTATAGGTTCCTAGGTGTGCTCCAATGGGCAAAGTATGATAATATTGGAAGATCATGTCCCTGAGATGTTGAGGAAGAGCTATTTTGAATGATCGGGACTGCTGTGTGCGCCGATGTAACAATCCTTTTGATAGTTTGTAATATCGCGGGCCTTTTCCTGATTTGACTTGTTCAATGATGTCGGCCAAATGTTGATCTGATATTTGATGGGCCTGTAAGTTTGAAAATGCTAACGGAATGTCTGTGAGGAGGGCTTGACACACAATTGGATTTTCATCCTGCGGAGCAGGGGTGGTGGAGGGATTCTCGAACATCCGAGAAAGAGTGTCAGCCACAATATTTTGCGATCCTCTTATGTGCTGAATAGAGAATTTTAGTGAAGAAATTTTTGCTATCCATCGGCCAAGTTTGCCTAGTTGTTTCGGATGGCCTAGAAGCCAAGCGAGGGCCTGATTGTCAGTTTCCAACAGTAACTCTTTGTGTTCAAGATATTGGCGAAATTTGTATATGCCAAAAACTACTGCGAGGCACTCTAGTTCGTAGGCTGAGGATGCTTTTCTCTCTTGATGTGTTAAGGTGCGCGAGGAAAATGCTATAGGCTGCCTACAACCATCAATTTCCTGTGATAAGACGGCGCCTAGAGCTATGCTAGATGCATCTGTTTGCAGTATGAACGATTTAGAAAAATCAGCCATGCGAAGCACTGGAGGGCTGGCAATAGCGTTTTTCAAAAAATTGAATGCCTTCTCCTGTTTGAGACCCCAATTAAATTTTACAGTTTTCTTTCGAAGAGCATTTAGTGGTGCGGCATGCTCGGCAAAATTAGGGATATACTTAGCATAGAAATTAGCCATTCCAATGAATTGAGCAATGCCCTTTGTGTCTTTGGGAGGTTGAAATTCAGCAATCGCTTTGGTGCGGGCCGGATCAATCGTGACTCCTTTACTTGAAATAACATGCCCGAGGAAAGAAATTTCAGAAACTGCAAACTTGACCTTTTTGGTGTTGACTGTTAGTCCTGCTTCTCGTAATCTGCCGAGAACTTCTGAGAGGTGTCTGATGTGTTCTTCAAATGACTCAGAATATACTACCACATCGTCTAAATAATTAAAAACAAATTTAAAATTCAGGTCGCCTAATACCTGATCAAGTAGGCGAGTAAGTACCTGAGCACCTGTGGCTAGTCCAAATGGGACTACTTTATATGGGTACAGATTCCATGGAACACAAAATGCGGTGATGGGTTTTGAGTCTGGGGTAAGTAAAATTTGGTGGTAGGCAGAATTTAGGTCGAAAACACTGAAGAATTTGGCTTTGCTAAACCAATGGCAAGCAGAATTGAGGTCCGGTAGAGGTGTCATCTCGATACTTATCTGCTGATTAATCTGGCGATAGTCAACTACAACCCTGTGACCTTGACCTTTGGGAACCAAAAATCCAGGTGAGGCGAAGCTAGAGGTCGAAGGTTCCATTACATCTTTGTCGAGCAAGTCTTGTATGTGTTCTCGCATGATCTGCATTTTAGGGCCTAACAACTGGTATGGGTGCCTTTTTACTGGGGTTTTATCCAAAAGTTTGATTTCATACCGAATTAGATGAGTGCGGCCTAATTTATTGGTCAAAACATCTGAAAAATTCTCGCATAAATTTTGAATAGAATTTTTCTGTTCTGGATTGAGATGGTCCAAAGGTAATATGTTTCCATCCTCAATGCCAGCGTGAATTATATTGACTCTACTTTGACTCGTTAATTCAGGTGGCCCAAAAGGAATAACTACTTCATTATTGAATTTAAATTTAAAATGGCCAGCTTGCAAATCAATCACTAATCCAGTCTTGGCAATAAAATCCGACCCATAAATCAAATCAATAGCTATATCATTTGATACTAGGAAAGGGAAAGTCCAAGAAAACAAATCTATCTTGACCTTGAGAATAGCTATCATACTAATTTTTAATGGTTGTTCAGAAGCGGTAAAGCATTGTATGTTTGTGGAATGGGTTCTTTGAATTAATTTGTTTTTCTGTAATTCGCGAAAACGATTCTCCGAAATAAGGCTGCAGACTGATCCAGTATCAGTCAATCCTGGAATTTCGTGTTTACCAATTATTGTACTTGCGTAGGGCACAACAGTAGGACAATTTGCAAAGATGTTGTGACATGTTCTTTTACCAGGTTTTCTAGGGCAAACACAGGTCTTGCAATACTGTGCTATAGTTGCAGAATTTATTTCCTGTGTGAATTCATTTTTATTTTGGCTCGGAATTGGTGTTTTTGTTTCTTTGTGGGTATTTTTGTTTTGCACGAAGACTTACTCTTTTTTCTCCTTATGTCTTGGGGCACGGCTTTTGCCTTGGGAATTTCTTTCCTTACCAAAACTTTCCTTACGATTTTGTGGTGTCTGGATTACCTGTTTTTGGTTAAATTTAAATGAGCAACATCTTTGAGTCATGAACACTGGTGGCTCAGAGAGGTTCCTTTCTGGCCACCGCCTTATGGGTTTTTTGGCATATTATTGTTGTTGTTCTTGTTGTAATAGTAGTTGTTCCTGTACTTTGTGCGGCACTCATTAATTGTGTGTCCCGACTTTTTACAATACCTACAGAAAGGTATATGGTTTTGTGGGGGTGAAACTTCTCCTGCGAATTATTATGACTGTGTTGTTTTTGCTTATCAGCTGCTGTTGTATCTTTAGAAAGTTCTCTGGGGCTGTGCAAGTATGATGCCTGATTCCTCTGGTAGTCAGCAAATTGTATGTTTGTAACATTAATGCATAACTTATCTAGGTCGGCAAAATTAACAGGACGGGCCTGAAACACAGAACGAGAACGTTCCTCTGGATTTATTCCATCCACAATATTACTGACAATCTCTGCCTCTGACACGTCTAGCTTGAGCACTAGGGCGGCCTCTTTAATGTCTGAAATGTAATGTGGCAAAGCTTCACTCTTTCTCTGGAGTCTGCCAAACCATTCCAGACGAATGTTATTTAGCAGGCGGGAGGGAATGAAATAGTTTAACACATCTGTGTGATATTCATCGAATGTAGAGTTCGGCTCTATAGCTAGTGAAGTGCGCTCGCTGAGGGGGGGCTGGATGTAGGGAAAAACAATCTCCAACAATTGTCTGTCGGGAATATTTCCTTTTTGGCGTAGTTTCAACAGATTTCTTAAGAATTCGATCAATTTATCAGGGTCCAATCCATTAGTTTCTGGGAAGCCTACTAACAGATGCTCTACTGGGTGAGCAATCTTTCCATAGAATTGATAATCACAGCCCTGAGGGGCTGTTTTCGTTGTATGTGGTGCCACTGCAGTAGGCTCCACGCTCTGTGCTTGTGTTGCAGGTGACAGATTTCTGGAGGGGTGGATAATGGTGGGTAGTGGGAGGTAGGTAGTGGAGGGGCTGACTTGTGGAAGCGGAATTTCATCCTGAGAGGAGGGTAGTTGGGTGGTAAAAAGGATGGTGGGAACATTTTGTTGGAGGGGTGAAATGTGTGGGAGAAATGAGGAGGTTGAAGGACGGAACTCGGGTGTGATTCGAGGTGAAGCGAAAGCTGAAGGAAACTGACCATATGGATTATAGAATGTTCCAGGTGTGGAAGGAAAATACATTGGTCCAGATGGGTAGTGAGGATATGAAATGACTTCAGGAATAGGGCGAGTGTATGTCACACTGGTCACTGCATGTGGTATGGGGGCCACATTGAAGCTGTACGGGGGGTGCACACTAATTGTGGGTTTAATGACAGTAGTGCATGATAGTGTATTCGGAAATAGGCTGTCAGTAAAGGAAACTAAAGGAGTTGGAGATGATACAGTGGTAACATTGCCTAATGGTCGTGCGGTAGTCTGAGAGGGGAAAGGGAGGGAGGGTAGAGTCAATGATACTGAGCTTACACTCTCCTGTGTTTCAGTAGGAGCTGGCTTAGATGACTCTAACTCGGGTGGAAAGCTTAGTGTCTGGGGAAGGCTTTGCGCGAGGTTTTCATGAGTTTGTGGCTCCGAAATGGTGCCACTTTCAACATGCACTGCTTCACTTTGACCTAGAGAAGTTACTTGCTCTTTAGTTTTTTGGGAAAAGGCTGACACTTGATTCAAACATTTGTCGATCTCCTGGCGATATACCACATGTAATGTATTGGCTGATAAATGAGAGAGGTTCTGGCACCTTCCAGCCACATGTGTGAGTCTCGTGAGCATACGCAAAATGTTGGTCGCGCTATTTTCACTCTCGAGGGTATTTATATAAGACGCAATGTCTTGAAACTTAGAACAACAAATATTAAACTCCTTTACATTATCAATAGTCAAATTGGAAGGACTAGCGGGGATTTTGCTTTGGCAAGCGGCTCTCAACCGCTTTCGGAGTGTTATAACATCTCCTACACCGGATTGACCACGAGTCTGGAGCTCATAAATCAGATCCTCGCGGGGTAGGTACTCTGGAGTAATTATGATAAGGTTTGCTGTGATAAGATCAGAGCCTTAAATCGTTAGGTATTAAAACTCCCTCATAATTCTAGACTTAATCACTAGACACTTCAAACACTCTTAAAACTAAAGCTTATGAAAAATGGTGTTGTACTTATTATTATGTTATCATGAATTGGCCAAATTCAGTCGCACCCTGAGCAACACCGAGTATTGAGTGGGGGAATATTTTGCACTCGAAAGATACAATAACTGATGCAGTTTAAAAGTTAGTAGATACACTACTAGTGCATATTTTAATCACCCACAAGGATGGCAAGTCAGTGTCCTCGTGGTTATACCGGGGGAGGAGATGTTGGAGGCTTGAGGCAGGAACGGATAGCTTTATCTTACAAGGTTGCTTGACGTCATGAAGGCCGTCCGTCGCCGGCTGGAGGAGGGGGGATGAGTTGTTTACAACTGATATGTCACACACGACTGTGGAGCACCCGGCATAGATGAACAGAGAAGGGGGGGGGTTAACACAACTTTCGGCCCAGCTGAAGGGAAATGGTTGGCGCCACTGACAAGATGGCGGCACACTAGGAAAATAAACTTAAGTACCGGTATACCATAAGGGACTCTCAGCGGACCAGAATTAATGGATCTTAACTTCAGAGTAAGACGGAAATTAAAGCAAAATATACAATAAGAAGTTAATTTAAAAAAAAAAATATCTTTATTATTATTAGCAACTATTTGAGATAGAAATCAAAATATAAAGCACCAGCGAACAGTTTACAATAGCCATACACAAAACATATTAAATGAAATTACGAAAAGTAGTTTAAAAAAATTATTATTTTCTTTTGATACTAGATATGCTTATAACACCCGTAATCACGGCCGTACATAGCCTACAGTAACCACGCTTTGCTACCATTATGTAACCCACTCGTGTCTTACATGTTTCTATTTGTACTTAAATGCAAAAGCTTGGAAGCACTGAGCAAAAGTTGGGAGCGAGCCCTAATACCATAGCATCTCCCAGAGGTGACATGAGTGGAAACAAGACGAATTTAGAGCACTCACTGGAGAACAGGTTGAGTGTTTGAGGATCGACAAGGCAAACAAATCTTAAAGACAACGGTGTTAGTTTATAAGTATATTCATTTTATTGTTGACATGGGATTATATATATCAGATCAAATAATTTCTCTCTCTTTTTGTTACACAAAAATTTACATTATTACAATGCAGTCTTTCTTTATACTTGTTTATATGTCATTTCAATATAAGTGAAGTTACTCTCTCGTTAAGTTACCAAATGTTGCAACTTATTCTAGCCCGGCCGGGGATCTAACAGAAGTTAACATACATTATAAAAAGTAGGATACAATATCGAATTTTAACCATACCAACTCCACTTGTACCCTTATATTAAATTATTTCTGAAATTTCATTATTATTTAATCATGCTAAGCCAGATAAATTTCGATACTGCTGTCATTTACAATTTTTGTTGTAACAAAACAATGTTATTGACCTTAACAGTGATTACAGACTAATTTCATAGTTCTGTTGGCTGGCGCATGTCGTCAAGAAGGAGAACAATGGTGGCCGAGAAGAAAGAGAAGCCTGTTGCAGGGTCGCTGGTGGAAACGGTTGCATCTGTAGTTGAATTTGGTACTCGGGAGACGCCCAGGATGGTACTTAAACCCACTGCACAGAAGCACAGTGTAAAATTAGGATATTGGAAGTTTTCAACTATATAAAAACAAAAGGGGAACGTCAGACATACTATTGTAGAATTAAGCGTAAATTATTACTCACCATCGTGGGTTGCAACTCGCAGATTAAAACATGCAGGAAATGCGACACGACCGCGGGTGTCAAGCAAAACTACGATGCACTTCCGGCACTACCGAATACTGCTTAAAATCAATAATGAAAATACAATTTTTCGGGAACACTCCCGGATCACAAGCGACTACATACTAAGTAGCCAACTGGAGAGATCACTGGAAACAAAATTTAACTAGCGAAATAATTCGCGGACGAAGTTCCAGGACACGATCTGGGCTCGGTCGAGACAGAAGGATGACTTCTTTCATCATGGGAAGCGTAGTACATTAAAATGCCGAAAGGCGCCTGGGGGCAATGAAGAGTGGGGGATCCAGGGCTCTGATTGGCTGGTACCCCATCAGTTAGGGGCCTAGGCATCAACCGGGGGGAGGGGGGCATGTATGTATTGCAGGTGGACGGCAGTCAAAGGGCAACTCGTAGAGGGGTGTAACAGGCTGGGACAGGGGGGCACTCTCGTGGCGAGTTATGGAACTTAATGCAGTTGGTTGCCGGGGCCGCCACGAGAGATCGTGGTGGAGGCACTGCACATAAGCTAGGACCAAAGGGGCGACACTGGCACTCCGAGACGAGAGACTGGGGAAGTAGACGGGCTCGTGGTCGAGACATAGGTCGCAGAGAGCGCGAATGTGCCGCGCTCAGGCAGGTAAAGACGGAATTGAGATCTAAACTTTATTTCACGATACCACCGAGAGGTACCGTTTGCGGTATGGCTGCAAAAAGGAAGACCTTGGTAGGAGCACTTCTCGGAACAGGGATGGTGGTTAAATGGGGGGGGGGGGGGTTATGCACAATTAGTGGGAAAGCGGGGCTCCGGCCCGAGGCTACGTGCCTGGCCGGGGTGTAACTTGGGCCGAGAGGCCTGATCTAACTTGCCTACCGCAGCTGAGTCTCAGGTCGGAAGCCGACCCTGAGAAGCTTGACGAAGCACAGAACAACGTGTGAGTTCGTGACAGAATGGATCAGGAGGTACTAGATAACACGCCAGGGCGTGTTCTGGACGGTGGGAACTAAAGCCTGTCCAGCAGAGTCTGCTGGACACAGTTATCCTGTGCTGAGGGAGCCTGGGAAAGGACTGCCAGCAGCTTGGCAAAGTTTAAATGGGAGTGAGCCTTAGAAGGGTAAAGTTTATATATGACAAATATTTAGGAGAAACAAAGTAAAATTAAATTGAAGCAAAATGTTTTTGAATTGGTAATCCGAGGGATTTTTTGCCACAAAACTAACTTAGTATAATTGTTTTTCTTATATGCGTTCAATGCTAGTTTCTTTCCTAGTCTTAATCACACGTGCTGACAGGCAGCTTGTAGGTTGACGAATGCTGTAGGCCGCTGCTAGGGGCGCATGTGCCCCTGGCACCAACTCAGACGCACATAAATATTAATGCGGGCCGTTAGGCTCAAGTACCTGACCCCAGCATGGTTGAAACTTTACTGCCCCTGACCAACTCTTCTCCTGGACCATCCTTCTTGTCCTGTATTGAACCTACCTGCTTATTGCTTGCAATAGTTTACCCCGCATGAACAAGGCCATGATTTTCCCTGTATCTATGCCGGTTTTACCTTGGCCCAACTTAACTAATTATAGTCTAAATCTAAGATAGGGGAGTTAGTCATGGCATAAATTTTGATGCCATGGATGGCCAATCCCCAAACAAAGCACTCTATGCATGCTGCCCTTTCTGCATGGCTGATACCCAGCATGATTAGGCAGGGCCATTCTGAAGGATGGTGGGGGGAAGTACAGGGCGGATAAAATCCTCTGAGTCCGGTCACCGGTCACCAGAGGGGTATGATTAAATTTCAATACTTTTTAGCAGGACGAAAATTACAAGTGTGGAGCTATGCGATTTGCTCATATCATGAATACAGTCGTGGCTGCGGTAACTTTGTACAAGCAAAAATGCCTGGAAGAAAGTTATGATAATAGACTACAAGGAGAGAAAAAAATATACATCTATAAGGTATTTTGTTTCATATTAGACTAGGAGGAGGCTTGGTTATCGCTTGATGACGGGATGTTCAAAATCTGATAAAGCAATGAAATCTGGTGGCCACGACATGTGGATGTTGTATGAAGGAGATGTAATTTCAAAATAATGAATGGAACAGCGTCTGTTGCAGCCAGTAACTCAGATTTATTTAATCTCCTTGATTTGTCTATCATGTTCTACTCAGTTGTAGCATGTTACAGTGGGCAAAATGCACACATACAGTTGGCGAAGCATAATCGTGTTATATATGTGTGTATGCATTTTTTGATCCAGTTGTATACAGTTTTCTCTGAATAATATTAAATGACCTGTAAGTACAAAGATTCAACTTCTCACCCAAGAAACAGTGGTGAGCATTACTTATCATTAAGGTTTAGCAAGTTACAGTGGGCACAATGCACACAAACAGTTGGCGAAGCGTAATCGTATTATATATATGATTTTATTTTTTATTCAGTTGTATCCAATTTGTTCTGAATTTTAATTAAATGCCATGAATGCACAAAGATCCAAAATCTCACGCAAGAAAAAGGTGTGAGTATTGCTGAACATGCAGATAATAAATAGGGTAACATAAAAAAATATTTGTTACGTGAAATATTAAATATACATTGAGTCTGATTTTGTTCGGAGTTTAAAATGTGAGAGCAGATTTGTCAAGCTCATCTATACGTGCCATTTTTTATTTTATCTATTTATTTTTTTAAAAAAAGCAATCACGTAAAATGCATCGTGCTGAATTTTTTCAGAAAATAATGGACTACCCAGCGCTAAGTAAAGCATCAAAAAGTAGAAAAGGCTAACAAAGTTCAGCCAAATTTATTTAATACTGGGTTTATGTTATCTATTGCAAAAGAAAAAAGTAAGGAGGCAAATAATTCCTTCGAAAATCCTCATTGTTCTGAAGATTTGAACTCATCATTGTTTACTGATGTTCAAACTCCTTTAAGTGTCGTAAAGCTAGAAAAATTAATGATAAATTATTAATTTTTAAGTTATCCTATAATAAGTTTGTAATATTTTAAGTTGCTCATTATTATATAAATTATTATTATTTAAAAATAAAATGTTTTCCATTGTTTTTAAAGGGTATAATGGGATGAAAATTATGTTTTATTGAGAGAAATATTCAAAAACTTATCTTTAAATGCTGTTAAAAATCACTTAGTGTTGTTCTATTTTAATAGCATTATAATCTCTCAAAGGTTTGCAGTATTTTGATTTTTTTAAATAGCGAGGGGTTTTAAGAGTTGTGAATTAAGTAAAAGGGAAGGGGACCGACAACATTATTTGCCCTGGGCCCTTAATTTATCTCGATAGCCCTGTAAATAGGTAAATAGACTTCGGCTTGGAAGCACTTAAAGTATTCCCTAACCCAGACATCTCCCAAAAAAAAATACACCTTTTTTTAGTTATATCAGGAAAAAAAATAATTGTATGTATGTTCAGAAACAAAACATCAAAATTTAGTGGGTTCTGATGAATGGAATACTTTATCCATAAATTAAGAATAAAATATAAGTTAAAATTATCATGAGCAGAGGCTGTATTAATGTTAAAAATTAAATATTGTACAGAATCCTGCATTTAGGTGCGAAGTTTCAGTTGATAGAGAATGAGAAGGCAACAGTGATATCAAGGCCTTCATATATTTGCTTTTTTTTAAACAAGCAATAATCTTCCCAAACTCATTTCCCAGAGTTAAAAAATAATTCTTAGATTAGACCTGTAATTTTTAAATTCTTTGTAAGAATTTTGTTAACCTGGCATGCTATGTCAAAACGAAAAAAAAAATCTTGATGACCATGGCATAAATGTATGTGCTGTGTTGCGTACCTTAGCTTGCCGCCATTTCGAGATAACTCCCCTGCAGCCGGGCCTGCAACCCCTGCACTTCATAAGCATCTTACAGAACATCTCTCCTTTTTTATAATAATTGGATTCTAATGTATTAGAATAAACAGAACAAGACAAAAACAGAACAAGACATGCAAACACTGTCCTTCAGTTACAGAGTGTTCACCAAGCCTTAACTACAACTTGTACGCATACATCTGTTCACATGTAATCTTTCAACAAATTGGGTTTCCTTATATAGCGTTTGTCTTTCCTGTCTCCCTGCTTCACCTCGCTGTGTCCTAGTCCGCGGTGTTATTGTCAGAAAAGCCCCTGAAACCATCTTTCAGTAAATCAGCTTCTGAGTCAGTATCTTGTGTCACTCGATTTTCCCTCAACACTTCTTCTTGCTGAATGTTATTGCCTCCAAATACTTCCTCCTCCTTCCTGTGTGAAGCTAGGTACACCTTTACTCCCTTTCTGGGTGCAACACCTATGACATCACTGGTGAATGTTTGAGGTACCTTGTTGACATAATCTCCCTCATCTCCCTTCTTGGTGTTATAGAAATGTGTCAGAATCAGAAACCATCGATTTCTTCGGTATTTGCCCCCATCAGTTTCTATAACATAGGAACGTGGCTGTGGACCAATTTTCACAGTGATGCCATAACTCCTAAGAGTTGTGATCCAAACCTTGTCTCCCCACTCAAAAGCAAGTAAATGTCGGACTCTGTGTCTCCGGTCATAGTGAGCCACCTGTTTCTATTTTGCAAGTATTTCTCTAGTGTATGCCAAACAAGGTAGTATCATTTCATCCAGCACCTCTGGAAGAACTGGAAGTGTAGATCGCAGTCTATGACTCACCACAATGAAACCACAATCCAAGGGTGTGGTTCGATACGACAAAAGCCCAAAGAGGTATCCTCATTATTCTTCAGTAAACTCTCAGCATTCTTCACAGCTGCCTCAACACAGCCATTGGACTGAGGTTAATGTGGAGAAGATGTAATCATTTGGAACTTGTAGATCTTTGCAAAGCTTTCGTAATTACTCGAAACAAATTGTGTACCCTTATCAAACCATACTAGTTCCAGTATGCCAAAACATGAAAAAATTTCCTTTAATCCATTTATGACTGCGTCATCTGTCAAATGGAACAAAGGATATATTTCAAAATATCTAGAGTAATAGTCCGTGACAATTAGGTACCATGCATCACATTTAAACAGATCTACTGTAACGACTAGCCATGGGTGTGATGGCCTTTATGTTTGGACAAATGGTTGTCTGGGATTTTGTCTTTCCTGCACACAACTTGGGCAGTTCCTAATCAAGTTTTCCAGTTGTGAGGGTACTCCAAACCAACATAACATTTTCGCTCTTTCTCGACATCTCGCTTTGCCCAGATGACCTGCATGAATACATTCCAAACAGTGGAGTTGAAGAGACACTGGAATGACCAGTCTAGTATATTTTATCATGAAAGAGTCTGCACAAGTTATGTTGTTTTTATATTGCCAATAAGAGATCATGTATTCTGGGACCTCATTTTTCTCGAGCCAATTGTACATGCAATAGGACTTGTGCATGCATTAGGACTTAAGTTGTTTGCATAACTTATCAATCTGAATAGAAAGCAAGAATGGATCACTTATTGGATAGTTATAGATAATCTGGTGTTCAAAGGTCCCTACTTCTCTCTCCAGATCCACTTCTGTTCCATCTTGGTTGTCCAACCCCAGGGGAACCCTCGACATACAATCTTCCACGGCAAGCTGTTTGCCTGGAATGTACCGAACTCTGTAATAATATATCATCAGTCTTAGATGGAATCATTGTAAACAGGGTGTTAACTCATCTATCTCTTTTGTTTACAGGATTTGAATGAGTGGTTTGTGGTCAGTTGCGAGTGTTACTGGTAGTCCCAAAATGTACTGCTTTAACCTTTCCGCAAACCAAGTGAGAGCTAATGTCTCTTTCTCCACTTGGGAATAATGCTGCTCTGTTTCAGAAAATGTACAATATGCATATCCTACAACTTCCTGTTTTCCCTCTTGGTCCTGCATGAGGAATCCTCCTAAGCCTCTAGAGCAGTGGTTCCCAACCTTTTTTTGATCAGGGACCACTTTAATTTCATTATCATTAGCAGGGACCACAAGGTTAAAAAATAATCTGTTCCTGGGGTAATATTTTTGCTCAAAGCTACACACACATCATCACTTACTTTCAGTCGATTCCTGGATTTGTTTTTAATGATCAGTAATGCAGAAAATCCTTGTTCGCATAAATAAGTTGTTGAAAAAAGCATAAGATAGCGCAAAGCGATTTCTCTAATTTTAGTATATAAAATTGCTTTCTTACACCAAAACGTCTCCAAAGAATCAAATTCAAACGCGTTCTTACAGTTCCTGTCATTTTGTAATTCAATAAGTTATTCTTGGATTTCTTCTGCAACTTCTCTAGCGTTAGTGCCAAAAGTGTTGCGTTTCAGTTTTTGGTCCACATTAGCTTCTGTATTGTTATATTTTGGGAAGTAACGGTTGAATTCATCAACCAACATTTGCAAATGACATTTGCGATTTTTTGTATGCTTTCCCTAAACATGACATACTTTTTGTCGTCAAGGAGTGCCTTCAATGTTGCAAACGCACTTTAATTGCCCTCGCCAACTTGACTAATCCATAACTTAAGTTTGCAAATAAAAGCACGAAGTTTATCTTCAAAATTAAAAATATTTGCAACGCCTTCTAATTTTCTGTTTCCTGAACCTTGCATTTGCAAGTTAAACTTATTTAAGTGTGTAAAAATTTCCACAAGATATGCCAAATACATCTGGGATGTCAAATCAGAAAACTGTACTAGTAAGTCTTCCATTTTTTTCTCACCTAGAAACAACTCAATCTTTCCTCTCAGCTCGTATAATCTTTTCAGCATATTGCCTTTCGACAATCAACGAACTTCTGTGTGAGAGAGGAGGTTCTCATGGTTTGAGTCCATTTCAGTGCACAGTTTTTTAAAAAGGCGTGAATTTAAGGCACTGCTTTTAATGACATTTACTACTTTTATGACCAATTTCATTGTATCATTAAGGCATTTAGGAAGAGTCTTGGAAGCTAACACCTGGCGATGAAGGTTACAATGTGATGTTAATGTTGACGGATTCCTCTGTTTGATTAACGTTACTAGACCGGAATGTGATCCTAACATCGCAGGAGCACCATCCGTACAGAAACCGACTAGCTTTTCCCACATAATGCCATATTTCTGGAAATATCCAGTTCCTATTCATGACGTCGATACCTCTTGATGTCATTCCCAGTTCCTGAGAAAACAACAGTTCTTCTTTGATTATGTTGTCGTCGTCTAAAAAGCGGACAAAAACAAGTAACTGTGCACAATTAGAAATGTCAGTAGATTCATCGCACTGCAAAGCGAAGAATGGTGACATTTTAATTTTTGAAACAAGTTTCTCCTCGATATCATTTGACATGAGTTCAATTCTAGCTTACACCGTGTTGTTCGACAAAGGTATAGCTTGTATTTTTTTTTTTTTTTGCTTCTAACCCTAAAACTTCTTCGACGGCTTTGATCAAACAAGGTTTCACAAGAGTTTCACCTATTGTGTGAGTCTTTTTTGATTGTGCTATTAATTTCGATATATTAAACGATGCTACTAATGTTTTTTTCAGATGATGCATATCTTGTACCACTAGGCCCGAGTTTGATTTTTTTTTTTTTTTTTTTAATTCTCCAATTTTCCTTGAAAGAACTCTGGTGGTCGGTCAGAAAAATTTGGATGAATCGTTTCTAGGTGACGTTTTAATTTCGCTGGCTTCAAGGCTTCGTTCGCCAGAACAGTTGCGCATATAACACATTCTGGTTATATTTCTCCATTACTTTCTATCGAAGTAAATCCAAATTTAATGTAACTATTATCATATTTTCTCTTAGGTGGCATTTTATGAAAATAAAACCAAAATGCAATAGAATGTACACTGTTATGCTTATATTATGTTTTATGCCAAGTAAAAGAATAAAAAATAATATAGCTAAATTTTTTCATAATTCATAAAATAAATCATTAAATAAATAAATAAATATAAACTGGCTTCCAAAAAATTCTAACCTCGCTATCATTTTTTTACAAACTTAAATCTTTACTACACAATTTAAAAAATAATGTTGTCTAATCGTAATTGGTAGGTAGGTACCTTAAATTTTCCTTAACCCTCTTGGTGCCAGCCTCAAATTGTCTAATTCTATGACGGTTATACTAAAAGTGCCAAGTCATTTTTAAATGAATTACATATCTGGAGTTAAATATTAATAACTTTTTTACCTTTTATAACTTTTTACCTTTAATAACTTTTTTACCTTTAATAACTTTTTTTTACCTCTAAGCATGGAAGTATACATTTTTTACATTTTATAAATAAATTATTTTTTGTAATATTTTAAGATTTAATAAAAACAAATAATGCATTTTTTATTAATTTTATTTTAAAGTTCTCGTGAAAACGTTATATTATTTTTAATGGATTGGCGTGCGAATAGGGCATGGTTATCAAAGTAATATTCTTGGCACTAAGAATGTCGTGGGAAAATATAATCACTACAACTATTACAAAATTGATTTTCAACGCACAATAAACAACAATAAAGAATAACTGGCACTTTATAATATCCACGAAACTGCTTATTATTTTTTGATAAAGCAACTTAATAATTTGTTTGCCAGAAATATATAATTTTTGTAAATATTTGCAAAATAAATTTTTATAAGCAGGAACACATACCTACTTATGTAGAAAATAATTAACACTTATAATTTCCAAAAGAATAAAAATAAATTTAAAAAAAAATAAAAGTTGAATTTCTTACAACGGGAAGTTAAATTCAAAACGAAGAAATGCGCACAAACGCAGTACCAATCTGTTTCACATGCTGTTCGAAAACACAACACTGCTGAGCAAAACAAAAGAAAACGTACGATTGACTGACCGGCTTGCGCCATAATGTTTAGTCAGTTGCTTGCCCTTCCCCCGGTCGCCTGCGCGCCGCGCTCGCTTTTGTTCACCGACGCGCGTTCATTCAAAGTATGAAATCTTTCACGGACCATATTTTAGCTCTCGCGGACCACTGATGGTCCGCGGACCACTGGTTGGGAACCACTGCTCTAGAGCTAGCATCTGCACCAACAATGATTGAAGCTGTAACATCAAAATATGGCAGTGTGGATGTTTGACTTAACAATCTCTTAGCTTCTGAAAATGCTTCCTGCTGTGATGGCCCCTATGCAAATGCTACATCATCCTTCAGAAGTGCAACTGAAGGTGTAAGCAATCTCGACTTCTCAGGGAGGAATCTAAAAGAAAAATTGACAAGGCCCAGAAACCTTTGAACCTCTGTTTTGGTTGTGGGCGCTCCAAATCGTCGAATAGCATCAATCTGGTCGGGGTCAACTGACACTACCGCAGCACTAATGACATGACCCAAATATTTCACTTGAGTTACTCCAAACACACACTTACTATTGTTAAGGGAAATACCTGCAGCTTCAAGTTTCTGAAATACTTTTTTCAAAATCGTATCATGTTATTTCATACTTGATGCAAAAATCAAAATGTCATCCACATGGAAAGTAGTACCCTCTATACCTTCAGCAACATGACTATTCTACTAGAAAAATATTCAAGTGCATGGTAGATGCCAAAGGGTAGCCTCTTGAATTAAAATTGGAGTTACAAATGTTGTAACTGAATTGGCTTATCCAATGAAACTTGATAAAAACCAGAGATTGTTGTAAATTACGGATGCTGAACGATTTTA
Source organism: Bacillus rossius redtenbacheri (assembly GCF_032445375.1). NCBI lineage: Eukaryota > Metazoa > Arthropoda > Insecta > Phasmatodea > Bacillidae > Bacillus > Bacillus rossius. The sequence goes on along the minus strand of NC_086331.1, from coordinate 81,749,612 downwards.
TTGTCGTTCACATTACAAGACACTATACACAGTTCGGCCATACTTCTACACGAAAAGCCGGAAGTTATTAGAGGCCAAAAAACAAAACAAAACAATCACATAGAACAACATAAGAAACACACTACAAACACAAGTCTGTTGATTACATAGCTACCAATCCAACAGATTTAATATCTATGAAAAGTACTTTGCCCTCGCTAACTGCAACAGTGTAACTTCCACGCTGTGAATGGGGAAATGTGGCCTCTGAACACACCTGTTCAGCTCTGAATAATCACCACAAATACAGACAGTGTCTCCTTCAGGAATAACCACGATAGGTGCAACCCATTCTGTGCATACTGTGACTTGCTCTATGATATCCAAGTTCAGCAGGCAATCTAACTCAGCCCTGAGTTTACGCAAAAGTGATAAGGACACAACTCGAGGGGTTGGCTGAACAAAGGGAGTGCAGTTATCCTTCAGGACTATTTTAATCTTCCCAACTGTTTAAAGAGACCTGGAACTTCTTTTTGCGGATCTATCTGAGACTTTGAGGGATAGGTTATGGTTACAAAATAATTGTTGCTCTCTGTCACAGGACACTGGCTCTCTAGCTCTTGCATGGATGCGAAATGAATACTGTTTGTTACCAAGCCCAGAATTAATAACTTTTTTTTTTTTTTGAAAACCCACAATCTGCAACTTTATGAACCCTGCTCGACCCAGGAGTGGGGTTTGAAGATTAGACAAAACAAATACCTTGCTGATGTGTTTAATCCTCTGTGCTCTAGTTGAAGCTGTAAAAAGCCCAAAACCCCCAAATCCTTACCATCAGGTCTTTTCAGTTTGTCCTTACAGGGGATTACAAAGTACCTGTATGAAACCGGTACCATGCTGCCAGGAATGCATGTAATGTCTGCACCCATACCAATAAGAAAATTAAATTTTCTCTCAAAGTTTACAATCTTAATGTTCAATTTCCATGGGATATGCGCTTCTTGTGTAACCCGGACTGAACTGCAGGTTTGTCCCATTATGAAATGATCCTGACTGTAAGGAATAGCCCTGTCACAGTCTGACTCACCTTGATGATCCTGTTCACGGAATATCTTGGAAGCACTTTAAGCCCATCACTGCCCAATGACACTGTTTGTCATTAGCCGTCCGTGTAGGACATCAGAAACGATCATGCTTCCCCTTACCCCAAAACCAGCAGTGTGCTTCCCTGAATGGAAATGTGTTTGTGAACTTCGTGGGGCCCGAAAACTTGCCCACAGCCGCGGGCTTCTGTACAGCAGCACTAGCCGCCTTATCCCGGCTGCGAGATGGTCCCCATTGAGTCTTGTTGAGTTCCAGACAGTCTGAACTCCTTTGTTGCAAAAATTGTGATTGCTGGCTTTGTATTTCAGCTTGTCTGGCTATCAGCACTGCTTCCTCAACCATAGAGAAGGTCTCAACTGAAATTGTTCACTAATTATCACATCTTTCATTTCCACTACAATTCTGTCTTGAATAAGCTCATTTTTTAATGCATCATATTCACAAAGTCAGCCAAATTATGATGTGAGGTTATGAATGCATCCACTGTGTCAGGCCCTTGCACACGGGAACTAAACTTGAATCTTTCAAATATTATATTTTTGCATGGCAGAAAATGATTCTCAAAAGCAGTTAAAGCATCCTCGTAGCTGGTAGGTTCAGGTGAAAAAAATTATTCCACAATTCTGCTGCTTCCTTGCCTAAAACATAAAGAAAAATATCATTTTTCTCCTTATCTGTCCTTTCAATGAAACCAGAGACTGACATGTACCTTGAAAAATGCTGTTTCCACTGCTTCCACAATAATGGCGATGTAAAGTCGAAAGCTGCCGGAGGCTTGATACTGGAGGTACCCTTAGGTTTGTCTCGTGGCCAATTGTGCGGATATGTCATTCTGGCCAAGTTTGCTTTGTTTTGCTGTACCGCAGTTTATAATTTTACACTGTTAGAGATCCCACTTATGCTCTTACATAACATTACGTTTGCTTAAAAAGAAACATATTTTTTGGCACAGCGATTTATATATACCTACCCCACCGATAATGATATAGAAATACCACAATTGAACAGCGAGCATTTTCGATAGGTACAGCAGTTCTGAAAGCCATTTCCATTGTGCATGTGCGAGAATGCACGGAACCTGAAAACATACACAATGATTGTGAGGTAATAGATATATTTATCCATTTTTAGTCAACATTGAACGGATGCATAACCCTTGATGCACAATTCCTATGTTTATATTACCCACCTAGGGTAATCAGAAAAATAATACATTTTAGTATTGAAAATTGTACTAAATCACTTAAAAATCTGTATTATAATGACTAGAGTGTTAACAACTGAACCATTGGTGGCAATACACTAACACCGCTCCGTCTACCGCCCTGTAAAGATTGCAAGTCCGTAAGGAAAATAAGTGGGTCTCAGGGTTCCGTTCGGCCAAGTGACCGAAGGCGTGTCGACATAAGAACTCCCTGGGTTGTTAGGGCTCCCCATGACGCCGTATTAAATGAAAAAAAGAATACACGGATACATTATAGTGGTTTTTTAGCCTTGGCATGAGAACACGGTGCTATCGTACTCCTGACCATTTCTGTTATCGGATAGACGTCTCTGCATTAACGGCACTGATTACGTTGCTAGTGAAGGTCTCTTCCCGAAGAGTGACGCGGCGGACGTTCCCGCGTTAAACAAAGTCTCTGAAGCTAATACTAAAGTACATACATGAAACTCCGAAACTTTACTTAAGGCGTAAATGTCGTCGTGTTGACTGTGCGCGTGATGTGCCGTACTATACTGACGACATGGCGGACGTCTCCACTACATGCTCGTTTGCGCGCGAAAGTGCTGTTTCCGCGTGGCGTGGAGGCTGCCGGCCTGTGTGAGCTCCCGACGGTGACTGCCTGTCTCCCCAGCGCCGGGCCGGAGGGAGCTACCAACTCCCGCCAAAAAGGGCAGAGCACGGGAAAAACAGAAGTGGTCAGTCTTACGACATAGTCGCACGTTGAACAATTTTTATTTATGAGAAAAGTAATTGATAGCTGTTACAAGTTTTAGTTTGTCCCTGAAAATAAATACATAAACCCTTTTGCCTAGTTCGGCGGAAGCGTCTTGCCACACCCAGCGGAGTGATACTGTCAACGTGGCTGGTAACGGCGCTATCTTTGTAGCGTTCGCGCAATGCTCACATCTGCACTACACTGCGCGCACGGGCGCGTTCGTCGCACACGCTTCTGGGTAGGCGTTGATGATGCATAACGGCCTGTGCGACGAGAGGAGCACTGACGGCTGGCGTTAACACCTTAAGAAATAAAACCCAACAATTTTATGGCGTTTTGTTCGTTGGTTACTTGACAGTGACGAGTTTATTTTACCGCTGTGTACAACTTATTAAGCTAGAAGTTACGCTATTAACCTATACGTGATGTCAGCCAGACAATATCTAATGACTTTGATGCTGGATGGGGTTTTTAAAACTTTTGAAAAAATACCTATAACTCAAAACTAAGACAATTTTTTTTTTTTAATTTTGGTGTTTTGATTCAGAATTGATGTTTAGTTCTAGGACATTCTGTAAATTTAATGAAGAGCAGGTAATGTAGAAGTGGGGAGAAGGTATTACCTGTTTAACATTTGTTTCTGTAACCCCATTAGTAATGCATAAATGTGTAGCACAAAGTAAAAGAGCTTTACCAGTTCCATGTTAGAGCTTGAGCATTTTTTTGTATTCACACCATGCTATGTCATGGCCCTGTCGCTCGCCGCAGGCTCTCGGTCCCTGAAGGTTGCAGCTTGTTGGCTGCAGTGGCTTAGCCAGTATTTGTGTATGGGGGGTGTTGAGAAGCATGCCCCCCCCCCCCCCCCGTATTAAAGGGGGGTGGTCCGGGGGTCCTCCCCAGGGAAAATTTGTATTTTAAGGTGTAAAATAGTGCTATTTAGGCAGTTTTCGTTTCTTAAATTTAAATATTGTAATGGTAAAAATTTTATTAATTTTAATATGAAATTTGTTTGGGTGATGAATAAGAAATTAATTAAATATTTGGTGCTAAGGGGGGGGGGGGGGGGGGTTGAACCCCTAAATTCTCCCCCCCCCCCCCCCTGGCTACGCCGCTGGTTGGCTTGCTTGCCATCTTTCTCAAGGTCGTGACTTGTTTGCTGTCCTAGTCTCCACCTGAACTACCTCGCTGACGACCTGTTGCTCTTGGCCCACCATAGGATACAATTCACATTATTTTTTATAACCGAGAGCTTTTTAATAAATACACCTAGTTGGGAATACAATTGCTGCATATTGCAAAATATAAACTTTAAAGCACAATCATGAATGTTATTTGTGACACAAGAATGTTTCGAGATGGGATTGCTGCTCACTAAAGGGGTGTATTGTATCTATGGTGCTTTGTATTAGTTTACTCCCCTCTGAATTTATTTACATGCTCATCTGGTAACCACTTCAGAAAAGGCCAGTGACATCAAGGAGTGCTTATATATTAGATCCATCTTGGATTTTACAACAGTTCCCTTTTGTTTGCTTACATACTTAATTCAAAATAATTAATAATATTGCATTACACCGTTTCCATAAAATATAAAAAACCTAAATTGCTGAAGGCATACAGTGATACTTCTTGCTGGTTATTTATAACTAGTTAAATATAAGTTCTTAGTAATGACTTTTTTAAAAAAAAATTTAATTTGACTGCTTTTCGCTTTTTTTTACAGGGAAGAATGGATCTGGGGCCTCAGAGACCAAACATTGGCAAGATATGATAACAAAACCACGTCAAACCATTGTTCAGTGGCATCGTCTGAAGCCAGAATAGATGCCAAAATGTGCCAGGACCATAATAACTAGTGTTGAATATATATACATATATTTATTATTATTTGTTTATGTTATTGAATAGCTACTCCAACTGCAATCAGAAGGAGTTCATTTATAATTAAATACAAATTTTGCTTAAGTGTGCAAAAAATAGTTATGGAAAAACATTTTCCTTTACTAAAAATGCATTAAGTACATTTATTAAAATTGCTATGTAAACGACTTTGTGTTAGCTTAACAAACCAATTGCTAAATGTTAAAACATTAGTTTAATATGTATAGTTTTCTTTCACTCTATCTAATATGTTTTATTAAATTTACTATTTCTTATTTTTATTTCACTCTATCAAATACCATATTTTATATTTACTATAATTTTTGTTCTGCTCAAGTGAATTTCTGTTTAGCATGAATTTAAAATCCAACAAGTAGATGGATAGATAAATTAAACTCTCTCACCTTCTCGCTCTTTCTCCAAGAAAGATTTAAGTAAATCTTTTATTGGAGATCTGACACACCAGAATACATTTTTCAGAATGTTTATTTTAGCATTGCATTCAAAACAAATACAAAAAAAAAATATTTGTTTTTCAGTGAGAAATGTCTGATAAAACTGTTTCGAGTATCCTGAAATATAAAGAATGTGTAAGCACATATCTAGGAGAAAAGTAGTTTAGTACATTTTTGTGGTTTATAGGACAGATGTATACAATTACATAAGAGTAGGGTGTAATAGTACACAAAAAAATTTAGTTGCCATTGAAAAAATTCAGTAATCTACAATTACGAAAATCAAACTGCACGTGATCAGTTCTGGTTCGTGATTCATAGGTTTAGACATATGCTGGCCCAGAGGACTAGAGCTTGAAGTATTGCCCCAATGACACAAAAGAAACAATGTGAATTCTTATAATCATTCAGTGGTCTTAAGTGTGGATGACAGTTGTACTGAATTATGTTTTCTTTTCAAATATTATTTTACTGCTGAGCATAATGCCCTGAGATTACCGTGCCATCAACCTTTAATGGCAAAATATCTGCATGTCCAGATCATAAATTTCCAGATATTCAGTCTTCAATCTACCTATCTACTTATAGATTTGTTTTAGGCATGTTTATTACATATCAAAAATCCATATATGTTGACTGCTGTAAACAAACTCTGGTAGCAGCCTACGAAAAAGTGGGTGATAAACAAAAAAAAGCCTAATATGATTTCTTTACTAATATCATTACATATAAGTTTGGTTTAAATTACTGCTTACTGAAACATTGTGTGCAAAATTAATTTCTGTGAATTAATTATTTTTAAACAATTAATGTAATTTCAAAATCTAGCAAGCTTCAGAAGAAATTGATGAAATTTATTATATTCAAGCGAGAAAAAAAATTTCAAGGAATATTTGTGAAATGAAGGTCCGGTGATGTTATCAAGATGCATATACTACTTAGGTAAAATTTTAAGGTTATTAAAACATAAATATACACTTTTGAACTTCAAATACATTTCTTGTATTGTTCTGGTAATTGGAAAATTTGACAACTTAGATATACACTGTGGAGCACTAGTAAAATGCAAAAGTGTCTCTAAATTAGTGTACATAATATTGTGCCAGCAATCAACAAATTAAAAATGTTACAAGATAATGAAATTTTAAATTTGCAAAAAATTTGTTTTAACAGAGAAAAATTATCATATTTTTTAAGTTCAACAATGCAATATTAACAATGTTTATTAACTAAACTATTATCTCAATTCTATAAAATATTGGTAAACATTTTTTAGGAATTGCATGAATAGTTTCATTACATTTATATTTAAAAACATTATTTAAAAATAGTTTACCAAAGTTATAAGATTAATTATAGGTTGGATGAGCACTACTTTATGGTGCATAGACACTAAATACGAGGCATGTTTGGAAAGTAACCAAGGCTTACTATTGAACTGTAAAAGTAACAGAAATATTATCTTTAATGAACCAATTACCTACTTGAAAATCACATTTCATATACTATTTTTAGACATAGCTTCCACCATTATTTAGATAATTCTATTGCATTAATATATTTGGTATTTTCTCATTAAAAGAGACTTTCTTGAAATCCAAAGAAATCTGCAAGAAAGTGACATCACAAACTGTTCCCATTAATTATTTTTTCACTTAATAACCAAAATAATCACTGCTGAGAGAATGCTAGCCACTCCATGTCATATCATGCATTTTTTTCTTACTAACAAACATTTTCTCTCCATCTCATTACTCATTAAAATGTCCCTGTAAACTTCACTAACCTGCCAATGAGTTTCAGGAGCAACCACATTTTAAAATTTTAAAACTGGAAATTTTACGAATTTGCATTCTATCAAATTCAAAACACGAAAATATTTTTGTAACATGTTTGTGTCATGTAGGTATTGAACTGCTATTAGAAAAAAATTGTATAAACAGTTTGACTAAATAAAATTAATAATTTTTAAACAAAATAAGTACTTGAACTATAAATGACAAAGGGTCTTCCGCAACATGTTACCCTCATGTGAAGAGTTACATGTAACTAAATTAGTAAGCACTGTGGATCTCACTATTATCTTGGAGGTCCCGTAGTGTTAAGCACCTGCACCTATTCGTATGACGAAAAACTTTAACGTTTTAAATTGTGTGTTGGCATAACTCTAGTGATCACTTAAATTTTAAAAGAAAGATATTAGATTCATAATGAGGATGATAAACCTGGAATAATAGTGCACTACCACGCCTACATGAAGCAATAATCACAGTATTTTTATGTCTACATGTAAAATATCAGTTTTTAGAACACAGTCATGGGCTGTTACTGTAATGAGAATATAATTAAGCAATTACTGCTTATCTGTGCTGCATTGTTTCACTTATATACTTCCCGAAAATGCCTCCTAAATTGAGTTCTAATGAAATGGAATTTTGTATGTCATACATGCTTTAGAAAAGAATTTTTAATAAATATTTAGTCTTTTTTACAAATGTAATGATTAATATAATTTTTGTGTATTTATGATTAGATGGTAAACTTTATAATTTTATAATATGTATCACTTACACATCAATGCTAATTAATAGTTTGCTTTTAAAAAATTGGGTTTTTGTGCTTCTGTTTTAATAAACAACTTTTTCTCTCTGGTCATGTATTGTTTTAGGAAAAGGATTCTCAAGATTATCGACTAATGTGCGTGCAGTGGATTTGTTCATTTTACTGCGTGCCTTTGTCATGAGACTCACTGGCAAGTTAAACATGTAGAGCACAAATTATTGCCTTGTAGGATAAATAATTAACGACTCCTTAAATTAAAACATGTCTCTGTAAAGATAAGCAGTGAAGGATACTTGCGTTTTATCAGTTTTCAGAATATAGTCATCGGCTGTTACTGTGATGAGAATTTAATTAAATATTGACTGCATTGCTGTGTTGTATCGTATTACTAATAGGATTCTTCATGTTGTTGTAAGTGTAAATTGGTATTTTAGTACATAGCAATCACTTTTGTATAATTTAAATACTATAAAGTTTGCATAGTGTGTGATAAACTGATAAAGTATAGTTGTCAGGAAATTTGTGGTTTGTTTCTGCAGAAGTTATAAGTAGTCTTATCTGAATATTAACAGATAATCTGAATGGCATGTTATCTTTCGAAATCTTTACGTCATGAAATTGATTTCAAAATTGTGTTAATTTTTACTAAATATTTTTTGTTAAAATATATTCTAAAAGTTGTGTGTTTATTATTTCAAAGGATTTTCTATTAAAATTTTTTACAGAAATGTATAATACTTCATTTTATATTTGTGCTTCATATTTTATTCAATGTAAGTATAGTATCGAATTATTTAAAATATTATTTTTAAAAAGGTTTGTTGTTGATTGTGGTTAATGATATATCAAAATGTAAATTATTACTATACAGAAATACATAGTTATTTTTGTAGTGGAATATATTCAATCTGAGAAAAGCCCCAAAAATTTCCTGAACTGTCAGTATAAAAACACACAATATTTTATAAATGTATAAATATTCTGAACGTGTTGTATGCAGCTCAAAGACTTTATAAAATGTACACAAATTACAGTAGACTTTTCATGTGAGTTTGTAGTTAATTGTTTATATTTTTTTACATCAAATAATGCATCACTTAAAGTAATCATCAGATATTTATGTCAAATTTTTTTACCTATATTAAAAAATTTTATTTCATTGTCTTAATCTTTCTCACATCTGCTCTACTGCTTTAATTAAATGCCAGTTTTCCTTCAAATATAAATATTTTTGATTTGTAGAATACATATTATATTTCATTACAATATAATTGGAAACATGTTTATTCTATTTTAAAATAAGGCTTCCGCTTGCTTATGTTTCAGAATGTCTATGATCTCACAATGTAATTATTTATAATTAATGTGATCTTCACTCTCCTTAATATTGTTAAGTATTTTTAGTTTAAACTATTTTGGTTGCTACTAACATTGTTTAACTTTACCAGAAAGATAATTTTTGCTATCAAAATCTATATAAACAATATTTTAAGCTCATATGTTATCATTATAGTAAATGTTGTGAATATATTAACGTTTGTTAACTCATAACTTGCTAATAATCTTGCAACAGATAGTTTTATCATGAGTAGCTAACAAGTACTGTTTATTTAATAGTTATGTGGAAACAAGTTATAAATGCATTAGAGTTCTATGATGAAGGCAAATAAAATGCATCATTGTAATTAAATATGCAGTTAATGTGAAAACTCTGTAAAAAAAAAATAGTTTGTACTATATACCAGCTGACCACATTCTTATTTTTTTTTTTTTTTTTTTTTTAGAATATTTTGCTGGAAAAATCAAAGTTAATTGCTGTTACATAATACCACAAGTTCTTTTTAATTTCATTGCTAATAACGGTGCCTATTAGCGATTTGAAGATATTTGGATATATGTGCCATTAATAGTTCATAAGCTATATGCCTAGGTATATTAAAAAAAAATTAACAAAACAAATTCCTTGAACTTCAGGTTATAATTAAAAATTTACTGTGCCAAAATGACATATACTTGACAATAAACATACGGTTCCAGCTCTTTGTAGAGTTATGGAATCTAATGCGTAGCAGCTGTTAATTGTAGGTACTAATTATATTTTTTACCAGTTAAAAAAAGCAACAAAGTTTTAAAAGATTAAACATTAAACATTAAAAATAAAGGTAATTAAGATTTGATTATTTATTTGTGACAAGTATACCTAATAGATATTTGAGGTGTTTGCTTACCTAAAATTTTTTGTAGAATATTCTAATTGTTTAGAAGAAATACCTAGGATTTAATATTGTGAAGAACATTTGAAATAAAAAATTTGAATGTATCTTTCAGTACTTTCCAGCGATATGTAACATCTAACCTATCATATCAAAAACTATGTATTTACAAAACATGTATTTCAAATACAACACTTATAAAAGTATTGAATTTATATTATATATTGTTATTTTGCAACATATTTATAATGTATTAGAAAAGCCACATGATAATGCCGCACTGTTCAAGACTACTGTTAGCGGAATGAACGGTACACAGCTATGTCTTCTTTCTCTTTCTCCCTTTCTCTTTTTTCAAACGCCATGGAAATGTTTGCGCTCGCTGTAGCGCCAACTGTACGCCGCTCCAAAAAATTGAATGGCGCTTGCTTCTCCCTACTTTTTTTTCATTTTCGTCGCATTCATTAAATTACCCACACCAAAGGCCATATACGGAGAGCTAAGATGTTACAAATTATAAAAAAAAAACACTACTACAAAACACCAAGGATGCTTTAACACTCTAAACGTGCACAGTTGAACTACTTACTTGAGCACAGGCTATAAATTGTCTTTATTTTGTGTGTTAAATCATTGAGTTGATAAATCCTATTATCACACAAAGTTGGCCTATATAAAATCATCAATATTTATTTTACACTATTGCCATACAAATAACTCGAACATATCCCAAACACCACCAAAATCTTTAAGTGCTCTTATCTTCTAAATTATTCGTATTATGGAAAAACTGAGTAAATTTCTTCTCATTTTAAAAACCGAACTATATTTCTCTTTAACAGGATGTTTAAAAAAAGTACTTATATCACTTTTTCACTGGAGTAATTCATTGGTATGTTGATATTCTTGAATGTATTTATACCCTTCTTGCTCCTGGGTACACTTTAGAGAAGGGGTTATTTTTAATTTTTTTAATTGCCAAAACCTTTTAAGTATTTATTTAGGAAAAAAAAGATAAAAGAATTTTCCCCATTTTAAAACCTAACTATAATCCTGTTTAACAAGATGGTACTATTGATTTCTCAAAATAAAATTGAATCGTACACGCTCCTTCCTACTTCCTGTTACACATTTCCTTTCCTCGACTTCGTCACATTCATGAAATTACTACCACCAAATGCAGTATAGCGAGAGCTTAGATGTTACACATCAAGAAAAAATGTTATCTAATGTATGGCAAAAAGATTTTCCCTTGAGATTAATTATTATTTATTACTTTTCAGAGTATGGGATTTTCTAATAGTACCGGTGGTTTAGGCCTATATGCCAGCAAGTAAGTTAGAATAAATGGTTAGGTACACTGCCCATGGTGTGTGATATGATGCTGTAAATATTCAAAATAAGCACCATGGACACCAGAAAAAAACCTTAAGACCTCTATTAATGGTTACACACATTAAATATCAAGAATTTAATCTTTCCGACAAAAAAGTATTTACAGGGATATCATGATCCACTAAGAGATGCTTGAAGGCTGTGGTGATGTCAAAAGTATGAACTTTGCTAATGCTTTAAATACCATTTCACATTTGTATTGCAAGTGTCATATTACTTTTGTGACTTTCTCATCTTTCTTGAAATAACAGTATAAGTATAGGTTGATTTAATGACATCTAGTATTTTTGTGTATTTTATTATTTTTATAATCCTTATATAAATTGTGATAGTAATTTATTTGCTAGCATTAAAATGAATAACTGAATATGGAAGAAGGAAAAAAGACTACTACAAAACTAAATACCATTCAGAAATTGTCTTTTGCATCTTCTTAGTCCTTATATCAGAACATTGTATATATTCAAAGAATTCTGAACTACATACAAGAATTGTCTTTTGCATCTTCATAACCCTTATAACAGAAATTTGTATACATTCAAAGAATTTTAATGACATCCACAATGCGTGTGGTAGTAAATAACATTGATAAAGCAACTTTTCATTAGCCTTTCCAAAATATGATTTGTCATAAAATGTGGGCAACTGGTATACATATGTGTTTATGGAGAAATACATGTGCAATAATTATTACTGCGATTATTTTGTAATAAATGTTTGTATGTGACAATTGGATGTTTTTTTACACTTCATTTCATAATACTAACTGACCTTTAAATGTTCTTACTCATTAACAGCCAACAGTACATAGCCATATGTTCATCAGTATTGTGTTAGTTGGAGTAAATTGTTATCTGTTTGTTGTAAAGTTATTAAAACTTGAGATGCCAGGGCACTAACAAGAATAAATTCTCATCTTAACATTAGTAAAATAATAATTTTATATAAATTTTATAAAATATGTACTGACACCAGGGTCGCTACCGTAGGTTGGCGAGTGTGCGTCGGAGTATTGCAATGGGTGCCACTGTATGATAAAGAGCAACACAGACCCAACTAGAACTCTACGGACCCAACTAGAACTCTATGGACCCAACTAGAACTCTATGGACCCAACTAGAACTCTTGGCTCAAGGACTTTATGTAGCCCAGATGTGGCAAAATTTGAGACATGACCTTGGGCAAAAATCTGGTCTGTTCTTAGTGTGTGACACGCTACATGTTATTAAATACACGGGGTCTTGCGATGTCCCACAGGTGTAGTATTTCAACATTTTATTTTCTCCTTAAAACACAATCCAATCATCTGTTTGAACACTATTCTCTCTTTAGAACACAATCCAATCAACAATATATTCAGTTGTAGCAATTCATCTCCGTTCCTGACATCGTGCTAACCTTACAACTTTACATATACCACACTCTCCAACCTCAATTCACCGTATTTATTACAATTTTTCAAACTTCGCATGTACAGTCTTACACTTATTTCAATGACATCCCTACTCTCATTACATTTACAAATCCAGTATTAGTCTAAGTTTTAATTGTCAGCCTGACATCGTTACTGTGATATCCATCTCTGAACTCTCCACTACCTTGTTTCTCACCACTTCAAAACCTCTTAACGCCATCACTCTCACTTCCACTCACTTTGGCCTATTCCTGGTTACCCACTGGTGAATTTACATACTCACTCCCAGAACCATCACTGTCCCTCTACCTGGCATGTCCACTGGTATCAATCGGGATGTTGATCAGAGATGATTCCTCCTTTAAAGGGGTATTATTCAGAGCTTTTACCATTTGATTTTAACACACTGTTATTACTGGTTTACACCACAAACATTACATTTCCTAATTTTGTAACAAATTTTGCAGGAAGCCAGGTAACCACCCTTCCAGTACCTATAGTACTTGATATACACTGGGCTACAAACTCTTAAAGCTATGTGTCCTATTGCCCCATCCATCTTTGGCCTGCTCTTTCTGTTCCCTCTCTATGATGTCATTATTTCCAGGAATCAGAAAGTTCAATCTTTTTCGTAGCTTATGTCCTAACTTACGTTCTGCTGGTGAGTACACAGTGGTAATATGCGGAGTGATATGACATAAACAAAAATTATTGTACTGCTCCCACTATGTTTGCACCATTCAGTATTTGTTTTTTTTAACTCGCCTTGAATGTCTTTACACTATTTTTTGCAGCCCCATTAGATTGAGGTATATATATTACCCCTTTATTCTCAAGGAATGTTTGCTATTATCCAAGACTTAAAGATAAGTCCATTATCTGTCACAATTTACCTTGGCGAGCCCAATGAACAAAAATACTGCCGGAATGCAATAATAGTCCTGGATGACGTAATTTTACTTATCTCAGAAACATCAGCCAACTTTTAATAAGCATTAAGTACCAACAAAAACATTTTAACATGAATGGGACCATAAAAATTTGCATATAACCTTCTATTGGGCCCTAATGGCTAAGACCAGTTACATACAAAGTTCTGCTTTTGGAGGATTTGCTTGAAATTGTGTACAAGCATTATAAGTTATGACTTGTTTTTCAATTTCTTAGACTAAGACTGGTCACCAGAAATATGACCTTGCCAAGTTTTTCATTTTTACTGTGCCCGTATGGCCAGTATGCAAGTCTGTTAACAATACTCCTCAAAGTTTGCTTGGAATCACCAACTAATGGCCGCACATTAAACAATTTCTATCTACAGTCAATTCATGTCTTATATTCTGATATAGTTTAAAAACTTCTGGCAATTTGGTTTCTGCCCTACCAAAAATTTACAACAGAAAACAACAGAAAATACAACAGAACTTTACAACAGAAACCAACTGAAATACAATAGGATACAACAGGATTTTCTGTTGTATTTAATGCGGGAATTGGCCGCTTTCTGTTGTAAATCTTAGTGTATTTCAGTGGTTTCTATTGGTTTTTGTTGCAAAACATTCTAATGGATTCTGTTGTTTTCTGTGGGTTTTATTGTATTATGTTGGGTCGTTTTGTTTTCTGTTGCAAAGAGTTCTGTTGGTTTCTGTTGCATTTCAGTGTTATTCAAAGTATTCTGTTGGGTTTTGTTTTTTAATGTTGTAAAGAGTTCTGTTGGTTTTGGTTGTATTCCAGTGTTTTTCATTGTATTCTGTTGGGTTGTGTTGTTTTCTGTTGCAAAGAGTTCTGATGGTTTCTGTTGTATTCCAGTGTTATTCATTGTATTCTGTTGGTTTTGTTGTTTTCTATTGCAAAGAATTCTGTTGGTTTCTGTTGTATTCCAGTGTTTTTCATTGTATTCTGTTGGGTATTGTTGTTTTCTGTTACAAAGAGTTCTATTGGCTTCTATGGCATTCCAGTGTTTTTCATTGTATTCTGTTGGGTTTTGTGGTTTCGTGTTGCAAAGAGAGAGCTGTCTAGGCTTGTTTAGCCCGCATGATATATACATTTCCCTTCTACAATCGTTCATGTTACAACTTTACATATTGCTATCCCTTTGGATGTTTTGCATTTACAATATTATTTACAAGGCTACGAAACATACTTACACTACACACTTAATAATCTTCACAAATATTTACAATCATAACATTTCTTAACATAACTATAATACATTGTCTGTTCATATTTTACAAATGCCATCTGGTGACGAGTGGTGGCACTACAATGGCCATGGCCGGAAAATTGTGCCGCGGACAGGACTGTGACCCGGGTTTTTGTTTAAATAAAGAGGAGGTACAACGTCAATCTGTTGCAAAGAGTTATGTTGGTTTCTATTGTATTCCAGTGTTTTTCATTGTATTCTGTTGGGTTTTTTTGTTTTCTGTTGCAAAGAGTTCTGTTGGTTTCTGTTGTATTCCAGTGTTGTTCATTGTATTCTGTTGGGTTTTTGTTGTTTTATGTTGCAGAGTGTTCTGTTGGTTTCTGTTGTATTCCAGTGTTATTCACTGTATTATATTGGGGCTTGTTGTTTTCTGTTGGGTATTGTTGTTTTCTGTTTCAAAGAATTCTGTTGGTTTCTGTTATATTCTAGTGTTTTTCTTTGTATTCTGTTGGGTTTTGTTGGTTTCTGTTGTATTCCAGTGTTTTTCATTGTATTCTGTTGGGTATTGTTGTTTTCTGTTACAAAGAGTTATGTTGGTTTCTGTTGTATTCAAGTGTTTTTCATTGTATTCTGTTTGGTTTTGATGTTTTCTGTTGCAAAAATTTATGTTGGTTTCTGTTATATTCTAGTGTTTTTCATTGTATTCTGTTGGGTATTGTTGTTTTCTGTTACAAAGAGTTATGTTGGTTTCTATTGCATTCCAGTGTTTTTCATTGTATTCTGTTGGGTTTTGTTGTTTTCTGTTGCAAAAAGTTCTGTTGGTTTCTGTTGTATTCCAGTGTTTTTCATTGTATTCTGTTGTTTTGCTGATAATTTTGAAGTACATATGTAAAGTCTAATTACCATCACCATGTATCCCGTACATTAATACTGATATAATATCAATAGGTAAAAGTTCTCTATCGCGTATTCAAGATTATCACTTGGTCCTGTACATTTTTATCCCCCGTAACCTGAATAAATATTATAATTTATTTTATACGTCACATTACGTGCTATCGAACGTAACACATTGGCAATTCGCACCTCCATACTGCTAAAAAAAATCCCTGCAAGGATTAACGCTTGGGCTTGGGTACACAATAGGGACTCACGTTTTTTTTTGTTATTATTTACGTTGCATCAAGTAAAACAACAAAGCACATTTTTTATTTGGATATATTAAAGCAATGTAACATAAATAAAAACAAACAAAAATTTACATTATTCTCTACTGTGCATCCAAGCCCAAGCGTCAACCCTTGACGCAAGCCTTAATGTTTAGTAAATCTTATCTATAACCCCTAAATATATATTAAAAGAAATTATTATTTTTTACAATTTCTTCATTCACTTTCGTAGCAAACAAATGTCACATTCGTAACCTTGCAGTGTGTCCCAGCCTGTACAAAGAGAGTGAGCCATAAAAATGTGTTAAATAGTTAATGAAAAATGTATTTAGAGAAATGTTATTATCCAATGGTAACTTTACACTAATCAAACTCGGTAAATATAATATATAAACGATAAACAGAAACGTTTTTCTTAAATTCCAAAAATTATGTGGGTAATGCCGATCAGTGGTGGTAAATGTGATCACTGTAATCGGCATTACCCCCGAAGGCATCCGCCATGAAACAGGTTATGTACAAGGGAAAAAAAACAATTATACAAAAATCACTAAAGAACAGCAAGAAAAATAAAAAAAACCAACAAAACCCAACAGAATGCAATGAAAAACACTAGAATACAACAGAACTCTTCGCAACAGAAAACAACAAAACCCAACAGAATACAATGAACAACACTGGAATACAACAGAAACCAACAGAACTCTTTGCAACAGAAAACAACAAAACCCAACAGATAACAATGAGAAACACTAGAAAACAACAGACTCCAACAAAACTCTTTGCAACAGAAAACAAAAGAATACAATGAAAAACACTAGAATACAACAGAAACCAACAGAAATTCTTGCACCAGAATACAACAGAACCCAACAGAATACAAGGAAAAACACTCAAATAGACCAGAATCAAACAGAACTCTTTGCAACAGAAAACAACATAATCCAACGAGAAACACTAAAATACAACAGAATCCAACAGAACTCTTTGCTACAGAAAACAACAGATTACAATGAAAAACACTAGGATACAATAGAACTCTTTGCAACAGAAAACAACAAAACCCAACAGAATACAATGATAAACACTGGTATTCAAAAGAAACCAACATAACTGTTTGCAACAGAAAACAACAAAACCGAACAGAATACAATGAACAACACTGGAATACAACAGAAACCAACAGAACTCTTTGCAACAGAAAACAACAAAACCCAACAGATAACAATGAGAAACACTAGAAAACAACAGACTCCAACAAAACTCTTTGCAACAGAAAACAAAAGAATACAATGAAAAACACTAGAATACAACAGAAACCAACAGAAATTCTTGCACCAGAATACAACAGAACCCAACAGAATACAAGGAAAAACACTCAAATAGACCAGAATCAAACAGAACTCTTTGCAACAGAAAACAACATAATCCAACGAGAAACACTAAAATACAACAGAATCCAACAGAACTCTTTGCTACAGAAAACAACAGATTACAATGAAAAACACTAGGATACAATAGAACTCTTTGCAACAGAAAACAACAAAACCCAACAGAATACAATGATAAACACTGGTATTCAAAAGAAACCAACATAACTGTTTGCAACAGAAAACAACAAAACCGAACAGAATACAATGAAAAACACTGGAATACAACCAAAACCAACAGAACTCTTTGCAACAGAAAACAACATAACCCAACAGAATACAATGAAAAACACTGGAATACAACCAAAACCAACAGAATGCTTTACAACAGAAAACAACAAAACCCAACACTTTCTGATCCAATATCTTTCACAACAGAATCCAATAAAAACCAATGAATTCAGTGGGCTTTGACAACAGAACCCACTAGAATACAATGATGTATTTTGTGTGTGTGTGTAAATTTTCCCCAACAAAATACACTGAAACCCAATGAAGTCAGTGTGTTTACAACAAAACCCAACAGGATCCAATAAAATACACTGAAATCTCATCTGTCATACAACAGGATACACTGAAATTCCTGTTGTATTTTATTGGTTTCTGTTGTAAATTTTTGGTAGGGTGGCAAACCCTTTAAAACAAATTGCATCACTGTATTGACACTGATATCCTTCTTGGATTCATCTGCAACCTCCTGAATGGTCTCAGCTGGTACCTAATTTGCAACAAATTATATGAGGACAGGTCTACTTCAATTTTAGTTTGAGAAACATTACAAAGTGGCAATTTAGAAAACTAATCTGCCCAATACTAGTACCAAAAAAACAGTTTTATTGTATATGTAAACCCTGATAAAAATTACTACCCATATCTGCAGTCTACTATCTGCCATGGATGAAATTCCTTTTTAGGAGCAAATATTGTTACGAGTAGTTTGTTGTCAGTTACCAAAAAAAATTCTCTTTGATACAAGTACTGATAATATATTTTCACCCCAAACATAATTGCTAAAGCCATCTTTTTCACTTTAGGACTTCATTCTGCTTTTTTTACAGGCTCTAAAATCATAGGCCATAGGTCTTTCAGTTTCATTCTCACGAACCTGGCTGACTTCAGCACCTAGATCAAAACTGCTGGCATCGCAAGTTACAATAATTCTCAGCTGTGAATCATACTGTGCCAATACTGTGTTGGACGTTAAAATCTCCTCGATTTCCTGAAATGGACTTTCACATGCCTCTGATCACACACATTTGACATCCTTTTTTATTAGGTCATACAAGAGCCTTATTTTTGTAGATATATTTGGTACATATTTAGAGTAATAATTTATTGAACCCAGAAAAGACTGCAAATGAACTAAATTTTCTAGGGACTTGTGCATTTACAATGGCCTCCACTTATCCTGATCCACAACATAACCAAGTAATTTTTCTACAATTTTTTTTTAGGAATTCACATTTGTTTAACTGGAAGGTTAAACCATAATCTCGCACTTGTTCCAAAACCCATTCATTTCTTAGCTGTTGTTTCCTCTCTTATTAATATATAATCGGATGTTGATGGGGATTTACGTGATTAACTAATTAAGCACATTGTGGACGTTGTGGACCGCGGACATTGGCACCACCACGTGGATAAGCACGTGGTATTTCATTTCTTATTTATTTTTATTTATATTTACCAATACTCAACATTCATTCACAATTCACCATCTTACATCATACATTGTCTACCATGGGTGCCTACTACTGCACCCATAACACCTTCCTCTTTTGCATCATCTAAAGTTCTACTGTACTTGTTACCCTTTGTACATCTGTTTTAACTTGACCCTCCTACCACTTCTGGTCACATATTGGCCTTTGCTTCCAACACAACAGCTCTCTTTCCTTGTAGTTATCCCAATGGTTTGTTTTCCACTGCCTGCCAAGTCTATGTCATCTCTTCCTGAATTATCACTTATTGTTCCTTCAATGCCCTTGCCATGAAATCCCCGAAAATCTTCAGTGTCTGTATCCGTACTTCCTCTCCTGCCCTCCACTGTAGGTCTTGACTGACCTCCCTCATCTATTTCTTAGTTCGGCTCCCATTCTATTCGGCCAGTTCCTCTGCACCGTGAAGGGTGCAAGTGACATGTGTTTCTTCGGACCACTCTGCCACTCCTGTCTTTCCTCACGAGGTATGACCTGGGTTCATGGCATTTTAATATGATTTCAGCTGGTCCCAGACACTGTCCACTTTCTATTTTGATGACCAACCTCTCACCTTCTTGAAGTTTGACTTTTGTCTTCCGCGCTGACCTGTCATAGTACTCTTTGAACCTAGCCTGCCTGTCTTGCAAGGCTTCATAGATGCCCTCCTGGACGACAGGTTGCAAGATGGCTGTAGTGATGGGCATGGTAGTTCTAACACATCTACTGAATAGGATTTACGCAGGTGATGCCTGTAACCCCGAGATAGGGGTATTGTTGTACTCGTGTAAGAGGTCCCCGTGGTCAGTACCCTCTAATGTGCTCTTGCGTAGAATCTGTTTAGCAATTCTCACAGATTTTTCTGCCATCCCATTGCTTCGATGGTAGTGTGGACTACATGTAGTCAGAGTGATACCATGATTTTTGTAGTACTGCTAGCACTCATACGATATGAAAGGTACATTATCCGTAATGAGGACTTTGGGAAACCCTTGAACATAAAGACATTGTGCATTGTGTTTATGACAACTGCAAAGGATTCCGTAGCCAATGGTCGAACATCAAGCCAGTGGGAATAATAATAAGTTCTAAGAAGGCAGTTCCCACTATTTCAAGGATATCTGCACCAACTTGGAAATAAGGCAGTTTGGGTACTTTGTGTGGTATGAGAGGTTCCTTGCTCTTGTCCCTCTTGAATTTTTCACGTGTCCCACACATTGATACGTGTTCCTCTATATCGGTCACCATTAGGGGCCAATAGAATAACTGCCGTTCTCTAGGCTTATTTTTTTCAACTGCTGAATGACCTTCATGCACCAGTTGCAGCACATATTGTCGCAGTATCACAATTTTGTTTCCAAGGAATATTATTCCATCTTCTATGTGTAGTTGATCTTGAACTTTGTAGTATTCACCATAATCCCCTGGCAGCTTACTGGGATGCGGCCAGCCGTCCTGGTTCATTTTGGAAACCCCACAAAGAATTTAATCCCGCTTAGTTTCTCTTTGAAAGATCAATTTCATACTTACTGTCACTCATTGCTGTAGTCTAGGAGACCCTATCTCCCTTATGTTTTTGTTCATAACTGCTAGCAAGGGCCATGGTCAGTTTGAACATGTACTTTCCGACCATAGATAAAGTCATGAAACTTTGTGGCTACAATATATATGGCTAGAAGTTCCTTCTTTGACTGAGAGAAGTTAATTTCACTGTCTGATAAGCTTCGTGAAGCTGTCGTGACTAGCTGAAGGTTACCGGAACTTGACTTCTGCAAAAAACAGCAACCTAGCCCATACTGTGATGCATCGCTCTGTAAGGTGATTTCTTTGTCTGGGTCAAATAATCCCAGTACAGGTACATTAGCAACTTTCTGCGTCAGTTCATCAAAAACTTTCTGATGAGAAGGTAGCCATTGCCAGTCAAATCCCCCTTTTAGTAATACATACAGAGGTGCTGTCAGTGTTGCCATTTGACGAATGTAATTGATCATCCCCAGTATTTCTTGCAATTCTTTCCTGTTAGAGGGTTTTTTAAAATTAATCAGTGTCCTTGCTCTCTCTGGATCCACTTTCATGCCTGTTGCTGAGAAAACATGACCAATGTATTTAACTTCTGTGACTTTGTATTTTAGTTTATCCATGTTAAATTTTACATTTCGAGCCCTAGCTTGTTCCACAACTTGTTGAACAGCTTCATCCTGTTCTGCCTCAGTATTCCCCACGCATAATAAATCATCAAAGTATATTTCTGTGTTAGGTAGGTATGTCTGCAAAATTACTCTCAACTATATATTGAAAAAGTTCCGTTGCACTTGCTATTCCAGACGGTAGCCGTAGATTCCGATAGATCCCAAACGAGCTGGAAAAGCAACATTTAAATGATGCTTCTTCCCCTAATTCCATTTGGTGGAAATTTTTCTGTAGATCAAATACAGAGAAGTATTTTTTTCCTGCCAGCTGCTCGCAGATGTCACCGAGTTTGGGAACTATATGATATTGTCATTTTACTTGTTTATTTAGGTCCATCGGATCAAGGCATACACTAAGTTTACCATTGGGTTATTCAGTGACCACTAGGTTGCTTATCCATGCCCGGCATCGACCTCATCTACTTTTTGAATAACGCTCTTTGTCTCAAGCCTATCACGTTCAGCTTTGAGCACCCCTCGCAAGGCTTGAAGTACTCGTCTAGGAGAACAACATACTGGGTCTGCTCCTATTTTAGTTATGATCTTACCTCCTTGAGGAAAGCAACCCAGACCACGAAACACATCTTCGTTTTGCCACACAAAGTTGTCCTTTGCTGTCTTGTTGTCAACAGAGTGAACCCGTTGCACCAAGTTGAGTTGTGTGTACCCTGGTAGCCCGAGCAATGGCACAACATCCAAGTCCAGTACCATAAAGTCTACATAAGCTATAGTCCTCATAGCTTGGCACTGCAGTGTTACTTTGACGTCCCTCGGCTTCAGGTCCCCGTTTTCCCGTTGAAATAAATGTCCTGTTATGCCCGTACTGCCCTCGTCGGAGAGGTGTGGGTCCAGGCCAACGTGGCCGGGACCGGGAAAGGCGGGACCTGGAGGGAGAGTGAAGTGATTGCGAGGAATGTTGGTAGGTTGTCGCAAGCAGAACACGGCATTAACGAATTTCACGAGCCGTCTTTTATTAACGCTTATAAAGTCCTGCCGCAGCCTGGCGGAACCGTCGCGGAACAAGTGCCCTACCACGGCGACACGGACTCCCTGATGACGGGGCGGTTCTCAAATACGTTTCGGCGCGAATCGTAAAGTTTATTAATGCTAGGCTGACTCAGTGAGAGAGGGCCCGAAGACGGAGCGCTGTACATACGCGGCCCGTTACGTAATGTTCCGTGGACGGCGAAAAGTTCAGAGACTCGTAGCACCACGTTCGCGTTGTAGAAACTGCCCGCTAGACACGTCTCCCTATGACTCGTAAGTTAACAATGCTAAGCTGATTCGCGGTGGCAGCTCAGCTGCCGTGACCGACTGCGGACTGAGCGAACGTTCAATCCCGAGCGCAACGTGCGCGGCTCGCGGAGCAACGAACACGTCTGTCTCCGCTCGAGACCAGGACGCGACTGCCTCTCCCCGCTCGCCCGCGGGCCGGCGCCCGCGGGTGGCGGGGAGGGAGGGGAAAATCGGCCGGCGTGGGAGAGAGCTCCGTCCCGCGGCGCGCCAGGCTGCAATTACATACTACGGCGAAACGCTTCAGAAAAAGTTATTGAATTATTTACAAAGACATACACGAGACATTAATTACACAGCGAACTTGCACAATGAATAATAAATAAAATAAGTTAATTACACACATTCAAATCCCTTAATCGTTTACAAATATATACACACTGAAATAAAAGATAAAGTCACATAGAAAAAACACTCGTTGGCATGCTAGGGCGCACGCGGGTGCGTCCCTGGCCGTCGCACACACTGGGGTTCACTGGGGGGGGGGGGAAAACAGGCCCCCTCAGGCCCGCGTCGGTGGCCAGGTACGGCCTCTGTATCTGGGAGGGTACGACGACTGTCGTCATATGCCCCCCCTCTCCCGAGGCCGTCCTGGCCCCCGACGCCGACCTAGACCGGCAGCCGCGTCCGCGTCCGGCCACTTGTCTGGTCGTCGGAGCTCGTCACGTCATTCCGTCCGGGTCGGGCAAACTGGGGCAGGAGCTGCATCACGCTGCAGCGTAACCCCCCGTCGGTCGTTTGTCTTACGTCTCGGGGTTTGCGCTGACTCCCCCACTCGTAGTCCCGGAGGTAGTGGGGGGCCGTCTTCTCACGCGTGGACCGGCGCAACGCCGGTCCCCTCCCCGCGTGAGCGATCATCCTCGGCTCCCCGGAAGGCAAGTCCAGGACCACCTGCTGGGCCCTGTCGACATCGCCCTCCCCACTGAGGAGCCGGACCGTTACCCCGTCTGTCACGTCCTTGCTCACGTCCGTCCCCGTCACCCGCCGTTCCCAGGAGTGGACGTACCTCCGTCCACGTCTCTGGGTAGGCTCCGGCAACGTCACCACTGGTTCACTCAGGTCGACCAGGTCGCCCTGAGCAGTGTTGTCATGTGTTACGTCCTCGATGAGTGGTCCATCAGTGTCGTTGGCGTAGGCGCTGACGTCATCAGGCGGGAGCACCCGGTCCACGAAGCGCTCCAGCTCTGCCATGCTTGCGCCACGCGGACCCCTTCCGCCCCTTATGACGGGCGTCCGTTCCCCGCCCCCTCTTGCCAGTTGCCAACCACCGTTCCCCTTTTGCTGTCCCCCCGTAGGAGGCTGAGTCGGTGTCGTCGTGGGGGCCCGTCCATGTGTCGTGCCCCAGGTGTCGTCGTCCCTGTCAACGTTCCTGCCAACCCCCCGCAGTGACCTGGGGTGGGCGTGTCCTCGTCGACGTCCCAGATCCGGCTCCGGTGGCGTCACCACGGGGTCACCGAGGTCGACCAGGACTCCTACTGCGACGTTGTCATCGGTCCTGTCCCGTGTGTCGTCGTCCCTGTCAACGTTCCTGCCCACCCCCCGCAGTGACCTGGGGTGGGCGTGTCCCCGTCGACGTCCCTGATCCGGCTCCGGTGGCGTCACCACGGGGTCACCAAGGTCGACCAGGACCCCTACTGCGACGTTGTCATCGGTCCTGTCCCGTGTGTCACCGTCCCCGTCAGCGTTCTCGCCTGCCACTCGCCGCGACCCGGGGTAGGCGTGTCCCCGTCGACGTCCCTGATCCGGTTCCGGTGGCGTCACCACGGGGTCATCGAGGTCGACCAGGACTCCTACTGCGACGTTGTCATCGGTCCCGTCCCGTGTGTCGTCGTCCCTGTCAACGTTCCTGTCAACCCCCCGCAGTGACCTGGGGTGGGCGTGTCCCCGTCGACGTCCCAGGTCCGGCTCCGGCGGTACCACCACAGGGGCGCCGAGGTCGGCCAGTACACCTTCGGTGACGTCATCCTAGGCCTCGTCACCATCCACTGGTCCGCTGTCGTCGTGGTCGTACTCGTCGTGCGGGTCGCCTATCAGTCGAATGTCGTCCCTGTGCACCTTAGTTGTCCGTCCGTCGGCGCGACGCACGAGGTACGAGGTGGTGCCCAGTCTGTCTACGATCTCCTGTGGCCCCGCCCACTTAGGAGCCAGACTGGCGCAAAAGCCCCGCTCGCCAGCCGACAGGTGATGACACTTAACAAACACCTGCTGGCCAGGCTCTAGTCGTGCTGGGGGCTGGTGCGTCTGCGGCGTACGTCTAGTCAGGTAGTCAGCTTGGCGACGTCGGGCGTCTTCGCGCAGATCGTCCGTGGTCATGTTGTGCAAGTCGGGGGTTGCGCGCGCTTCCCCGGGCAGGGCGAGGTTCCGGCCCTGCACCAGTTCAGCGGGGGAATGGCCCGTGACCGCGTTCGTCCGACGGCGCAGGCAAAACAGCAGCGTCGGCAGGTGCAGGTCCCACTTGGTGTGGTCCTCGTCCAACCGGATGCGCAGCTGAGTTTTAATGTCCTGATTCCGCCTTTCGGTCGGATTCGCGCGCGGATGGTAGGTGGGCGTCGTGTGATGCTCCACCCCCCAACCCGCGCAGGACACTCGCCAGCTTCTCCCCGTGAACTGCACCCCGTTGTCCGTCAGCAGGACCGCGGGGTACCCGTATCGCGGGAAGAACTCGCGCTCGAGCAGGGCAATCACGGTGCCGGCTTTCACGTTTGGTACTGCGAACGCCTCCGCCCAGCGGGTGAAGACATCCATGACCACAACAATGAATCGCCGACCACGGGACGTGCGAGGATACGGCCCCATAATATCCACCGCCACAGTGTGGAAGGGATTCCGGGGCCGTCGTAGGACCTGCTGCTCCTTGCCGTCGGGTCGCCTGGACTTCCGCTCTTGGCAACGCAGGCAGGCCCGCACGTAGCGTCTCACTTCTGCCGCGTCGCCAGGCCAGCGGAACGTCCGTCTGACCTCACGCAGCGTCTGCTCCGCGCCCGGGTGTCCCGCCAGGGGGTGGTCATGCAGGTAGCTCAGGACCCAGCGCCTGGCCTCGGGCGGCACGTGGGTCCGCCACCCGCTCGACCTGTGAGCCCCCCTGGTCTGGAGCACCCCGTTCAGGCTCCGGCAGCCCGGTATCACCCCCTCCCCACACTCTGTCAGTCGGGTCCGGGTGTCGGGGTCCCGGAGTTGCGCCGCGTGGACCCACGCCAGCAGGTCAGTCATAGTCTCGGGTCGCGCGTCGGGTGCAGGAGCAGTGGGGCTTGTCAGCGCGTACAACGCGCACGGTCGCGGCACCGAGTCCTCTACCCCGCGCTCACGCTCAGGGAGGAGCACTTCCTCCCAGCCCTGGTCGTCGTGGAACTCATTCTCAGGGTCCGGATTCCGGGACAACTCGTCGGCCAACTGATTTTCACGTCCAGGAATGTGCTCGACCGTGAACGAGAATTCCTGGATCAGCATGGCCCACCGAGTGAACTTAGACTTCCGGCCCTGAGCGGAGTCCAACCAGCGGAGGCATTGGCTGTCGGTTCTCAGTGTGAATGAGCGGCCCTCGACATGGTGACGGTACCTCTGTAGGGCCCAGACCACCGCAAGGCACTCTTGCTCATTCACGTGATACTTCCGCTCAGCCTGCCCAAACTTGGCGCTGGCGTACTCGATCACGCGCCTCTCGCCCCGGTCATCCATCTGGTACAACACCGCCCCCATCCCCTCCTGACTCGCATCCGTCTGGATGAAGATGGGGCGGCTGGGCACCAGGCGTGAGAGCGTGTGACAGTTCCTGAACCGGCGCTTCACCTGTCGCAAGGCCTCGTCCGCGGCGGGGGTCCACCGGAACTTAGTCTTCGGCGACAGTAGGTCCGTCATCGGGGCCGTCACCGTGGCGAAGTCGGGGACGAAGGACCGCAGCCAGTTGAGCAGCCCCAGCAGCTTCTGGAGCTGCTTCCTGGTCTTCGGTGCCCCCTTTCCCTCTATTAGCTCCAACTGCTCAGGTCGGGGGCGGCACCCCTCCGCCATCACTATGTGTCCTAGGAACTCTATTTCCGTGGCCCCAATGTGGCATTTCTTTGGGGCGCACGTCAGTCCAAGTCTGGCCATACGTTCTAGCACCAATGCCAGATGGTGCGCGTGTTCCTCCCACGTCCTGGACCAGATGATAACGTCGTCCAGATAGGCACTGGCGAACTCACCAATGTACCCATCCAGAACACGTACCATCAGGGCCTGGAACGTGGCAGGGGCGTCCATGAGACCAAACGGCATGGCGCAGAACTGGTAACGTCGACCGTCTGGTGCCGTAAATGCCGTCTTAGGGCGGTCCTCCAGACATACCGGCACCTGCCAGTAGCCTGATTTTAAGTCTAGTGTCGTGAAAATAGTGGCGTCCCCCAGTCCTGCCAGTGCGTCTGTGATATTGATCTGCGGGGGCGGGGCGGGAATGGTCAGTTTGTTTATCGCCTTGAAGTTTACGCAAAAGCGTAGACTTCCGTCTTTCTTGGTGGCCAGCACCACCCGTGAGTTATACGGGGAGGTGCTGGGTTCCACTACCCCGTCACGTAACATCTCGTCAATTTGAGTCTGTATGGCCTCCCGTTCCCGGATGCCAAATCCGTATACCTTCTCAAAGGGAGGGCGGTGCGGTACCATCGGTATCCGGTGCTCCGTCACGTTTGTCCGTCGTAGCCGGTCCGCGGCCGCAAATACCTGTGCCTGAGAGGTGAGGACATGGTTGATGACATCGACGTACTCCTCTGGAACACCGTGCTGAAGGTCTTCTAGGCGAATGACTGACTGAGGGGGACTGGGGGGAACCTGGTGCACGCCGTACACCGTCCAGCGCCCCTGGGTGCCGAAGTGCATCCGGCCAGCTCGTACTTCCACGGTGGCGTCGACCTCGTGCAGCCATGGGACCCCCAGAATCAGCCCCTCGCGGAGCTCGGGGACCACCCAGGCCTCGACGTGGCTAACGTGACCAACGATGCTCATTGTTACCTGAGTGATGCCCCCTGCTGCAACGACGGCGTCCCTGGTGGCCAGCTGCACCAGCTCCCTCCGCGGTGTCACTGCCTCCGCTCCCACCAGGTGGGCCGCGATGTAGGTTCGGCTGGCGGCGGTGTCCACCAGGGCCAGCATCTCCCGCCCGTTAGCGCGGACAGGAATTCGCAGCAGCTCCGGCTCCTCGGGGCCGACCTGCCCCAGCTGTGCAGTCGTCTGTCCCCCACCGCCCCCGGCCACCTGGCCGTCCGGGCGTGGGGAACTCGCGGCGAGGTCCGCGGCTCGCTCCGGCGCCGACGTGTTGACGTTCCGGTGGTCCACCTCGTCGACGACAGGTCGACGAGGCGGCTGGTCCGGCCCTGGTATAACCGGCCTCAGGGCCGCGGTGGTGGCGCCGGCAGTCAGCTGTCCCTGCACGGAGATGGCCGGCGGGATGCCTGCGCTGATGCTCTGGTTGTCCGCCCCGTCGACGGCGTGTCGACGAGGCGGCTGGTCCGGCCCTGGTATAACCGGCCTCAGGGCCGCGGTGGTGGCGCCGGCAGTCAGCTGTCCCTGCACGGAGATGGCCGGCGGGATGCCTGCGCTGACGCTCTGGTTGTCCACCCCGTCGACGGCGTGTCGACGAGGCGGCTGGTCCGGCCCTGGTATACCCGGCCTCAGGGCCGCGGTGGTGGCGCCGGCAGTCAGCTGTCCCCGCAGTTGCCTCGGCGTGGGGACAGCTGATGAGGAGTAGTCCCGTTGTCCCCTGCTTCCCGGCGGCATACAGGACGTTAGTGCAGTAGGCGCCGGTGGTGGTCGACGTGTTCTGTCAGTTACTGGGACTGCCGGTGGCTGGCGGGCCGGGGAGCGGCACCCAGTTGTCCCTCCGCCCCCGGTCCTGCGTTTCCCGCCTGCGACGTGTTGCCTTCGCGCGCCTCCTCCCACGCGGCTCTGGTGGGGCAGAGGCGATGCCAATGGTACGCGTCCGGGCAAAAACGGCATCGCGGCGGACGTTCGTCCCTCTCTCTCGTATCTGTCCGCTCGTGACGTCCTCCTCCTGTCGCAGCTGGTTCCGGGCGTTCCCTGGTGCCACCGCGGTCTGTTGTCCTGCGCGGTCCCGCGCCGCCGGCGTAGCTCACCACGGCCAAGTCACTGTCCGTGACCTCTGTGACGGTGACCCCCCGCGGCCCCGAGCGAGCACGGGGAGCTCTCGCGCCCCTGAGTGCCGTCCTCCACTGCGACATGTCACGTTCGATCACGCGGGCGAGGGCCACGAACTCCTCCGTGTCACGACCAGCAGCCGTCCTCATGAAGGGGCGAAACTCTGGCAGCAATTGTTCGACAATGGTTGGCAACGCCGCACTCACGTCCCCACTTGTCCCCAATCGGCGGAACATGCGTAACTTCTCGTAAA
The DNA here is from genome assembly GCF_032445375.1 of Bacillus rossius redtenbacheri. Taxonomy (NCBI): domain Eukaryota; kingdom Metazoa; phylum Arthropoda; class Insecta; order Phasmatodea; family Bacillidae; genus Bacillus; species Bacillus rossius. The sequence goes on along the minus strand of NC_086331.1, from coordinate 81,720,375 downwards.
TGAACTGCTCTGCACTCTCGTCCTCCTCCTGGTTTCGGCAATAAAATGTCCGCAAACACATTGCCCGCGCCTGATCGTTATCAAACCTAGTTTTGACTTGGCGTACAAAATGTCCCCACTCGGTATCAAAACTCCCGGCCATTGACCACCAGTTCCTTGCCTCACCGCGGAGCTGTCCCGCCACTCGCGGCGTCCACTCCGCCCGTCGCACTTCGTACAGTTTTAGGAGGTGTTCACACTCCCGCAAAAACTCCCGCGGGTCCTCGTTGTCTCTCCCCGCAAACTCTGGCAACTCAAACTGCGCGCTCACGTACCGCACTACCGGCCCATCTGCGTCCGCGTGCCTGTCCCCCTGTTCCCGATTACTGTCCTCAACTGTGCTGTCCGTGCTGTTCGCGCCCTCGGCCGCGCCGCCGGACCCGCACACCTCGTTTTTTACGTCCATTTTCGCGGAGTCTCCCTCCTCACACAAGTCCGTTTCGAAACTGATTAGATCGTATCTTTCTTGTCCCGCCTGTTTCCACGCCATCCTGTCCTCCTGTGCTACTGATCCGCGGATCGTGAACACAATCTCCCCCAGTAATACAATACGATCCTCCCCAGCGCGTTATCTTCAGTCCGGGATACCGCTGCACCGCCGTCTTGTATTTCTGTCCCCCACGACGCGCTATCTCTCGCCGAAACGTCTCGTGTTCGCGCCGTTCCCGCGCTGCGTTATCTCCCGCCGGCGCGCCGGCGCGACGTCTCGAATTCGAGCCGCTCCCACGCCGCGCAGCCGCACCTGCTTCCGTTCTGTCCTGCACCTGCGCGCTTGCGTGCGCTTGCGTGCGCTTGCGTGCGCTTGCGTATGCTTACGGCCACACTAGTTGGGCGCCAAATGACGTCCCTCGGCTTCAGGTCCCCGTTTTCCCGTTGAAATAAATGTCCTGTTATGCCCGTACTGCCCTCGTCGGAGAGGTGTGGGTCCAGGCCAACGTGGCCGGGACCGGGAAAGGCGGGACCTGGAGGGAGAGTGAAGTGATTGCGAGGAATGTTGGTAGGTTGTCGCAAGCAGAACACGGCATTAACGAATTTCACGAGCCGTCTTTTATTAACGCTTATAAAGTCCTGCCGCAGCCTGGCGGAACCGTCGCGGAACAAGTGCCCTACCACGGCGACACGGACTCCCTGATGACGGGGCGGTTCTCAAATACGTTTCGGCGCGAATCGTAAAGTTTATTAATGCTAGGCTGACTCAGTGAGAGAGGGCCCGAAGACGGAGCGCTGTACATACGCGGCCCGTTACGTAATGTTCCGTGGACGGCGAAAAGTTCAGAGACTCGTAGCACCACGTTCGCGTTGTAGAAACTGCCCGCTAGACACGTCTCCCGATGACTCGTAAGTTAACAATGCTAAGCTGATTCGCGGTGGCAGCTCAGCTGCCGTGACCGACTGCGGACTGAGCGAACGTTCAATCCCGAGCGCAACGTGCGCGGCTCGCGGAGCAACGAACACGTCTGTCTCCGCTCGAGACCAGGACGCGACTGCCTCTCCCCGCTCGCCCGTGGGCCGGCGCCCGCGGGTGGCTGGGAGGGAGGGGAAAATCGGCCGGCGTGGGAGAGAGCTCCGTCCCGCGGCGCGCCAGGCTGCAATTACATACTACGGCGAAACGCTTCAGAAAAAGTTATTGAATTATTTACAAAGACATACACGAGACATTAATTACACAGCGAACTTGCACAATGAATAATAAATAAAATAAGTTAATTACACACATTCAAATCCCTTAATCGTTTACAAATATATACACACTGAAATAAAAGATAAAGTCACATAGAAAAAACACTCGTTGGCATGCTAGGGCGCACGCGGGTGCGTCCCTGGCCGTCGCACACACTGGGGTTCACTGGGGGGGGGAAAACAGGCCCCCTCAGGCCCGCGTCGGTGGCCAGGTACGGCCTCTGTATCTGGGAGGGTACGACGACTGTCGTCAACTTTATCCACGGGTGTGATGACCCCATCCAAAGTCTTTAATTTAACATTTGTGGGCTCAACCCTAAACTGCTTGTCAACTTGTTTAAAGATCTGAAGTTCTAGCACACTAACCTGTGCACCGGTGTCCAATTTCCCCATCATTTTTACACCTTCAGCAATTATCGTCTCTCGTCACTCATTGGGATAGGTAGCACCATTGTCCCTTTCTCTTTTAACACGACCCCTAACATTAACAGGGACTAGTGTTACACTGACATTGTCACAATAAAGGCTTTCTTGTGAGCTGCACGATTCAATTTGCTTCACAACTTGTACCTTCCGAACTCTACACGACCTTGCAAAATGATTCAGAACTCCACATTTTGCACATTTCTTTCCATACGCCGGGCATGCTTTGGGGCCATGAACTGACTGGCATCGCCCACACTGGAAGTCTCCCCTTGTTTCCAAGTCTTTCACCGGTCTCTGTCACTGTGCACTTGAGCTTTTCCTAACCGAAGTAACAGATTCATGCTCACTATCAACACTCTTGCTGTGTATTTGATGTGCTTGCTGCTTGCTCTGCTCACATGCCCTCCACTGTGCTGCTGCTTTTTCTTATGTGAGATTATCTACTCGTAGCAAGGCTTCTTGGACAGCTTTATCTTGAACACCGTGAACAATACGATCCCGAAGCATCTTGTTTTCTGCACTTTCGCCAGTGCTGTGATTATAATTTCAGTTACTGACAAGCTGCCATAGGGCTGTGAAAAAATGGTCAAAACTTGCCCCTTCCTTTTGGCACTGTTGAATCAATATATATCGTTCAAAGACCTCACTGACCCTGGTTCGTACATACTTTCTATGGCCTGTTTCACCTTTACATAACTATTTCGATCATCTTCCAACATGTCAATGGTTGACAAAATGCGAGAGGATGCACTGCCCATTATATTTCATAAAAGAAAAATCTTAACCTTATCCTGAGCATTGTCTTGTCCCATGCTGACAAGGTAGTCCTCAAATTCCAACTCCCAAAACTTCCAGTCCGCATATGCATTCTTACTGTGCAAGTCCAAGACCGGTGGTAACTTAACCCCACCACTTACGACCATTGTTTACAATTTTAGTCTGTGCCTACTTTCACTTATTTTACTGGCATGGACATAAATTCCTTAGTGTAACCATTTAGGTTAATGCTAAATCCTGTCGACTGTGCCATGTTTAATTTCTTATTTATTTTTATTTATATTTATCAGTGCTCAACTTTCATTCACAATACACCATTTTACATCATACACTGTCTACCATGGGTGCCAACCACTGCACCTATAACACGTGTACCCAGCTAGCGACTCCGTCTCTGGGTCGTGACATGGCCCATGTGGGTGCTAGGCTCGATCCCCCTTATACGGTGTTAAGTATACCCTACCAACCTACTGCCCAATGATGATCTTCGATGGGCTCTTAGGGCATCCCGCACGCCCTGGTCCCCTATGTATGCCGGGATCACACATGGTCGCACAATCAAATACTCACAGATCTGGTTGTAAGGTTTTATTTTAGTCAAGATGTACGTGAGTGAACACAGTAGGTAATGAACATAAACTCTACATAGCAAGCTGCAAAAAGATGCCAATGACAACTCAACCGCTTTATCGAGGCGGACCTAGACACCGCATAGCCTGGCCTAGAGATTAAGTCATGTCTTTGATTTAAAATGTCCTTCTGGACTTAAATGAATAATTAAGCAGTCTACTACCCAGGGCAAGCCTCGAAGATAACGAAAAAGGTTTAAAAAGATATTAATGATGGCGGACGCTAAAGATCAGTTGAAATAGAATAGTGAAGTCGACGAGGTGCATAGGAAGTGTCAGTAGTATGTAAATGTATGTCCGAGATCTGGGTTCTGGGTGTGGTGCCGGTGCCGGTGTCCGCCATATTGTATTGTGACGTCACGGCGGCCATCTTGGATGGTTGTGACCTTGACATTTGACCTTGACCTTGACCCCGACGGCCATTTTGGATCCGCCATCTTGGATCCGCCATTTTGGATGACATCATTTTGTTTTCTCGAAAATTCCGCCATTTTGTTTTCCGCCATATTGGATGATGACGTCACCATTGCAATTTTGGTTACGGCCGCCATCTTTAACTTTTTTATTTATTATCCGATTTCAACGAAAATTTTTTTAAAAATTATAAAAAAAATCAATTAATAAAATTTTAATCAAATATTTATAAAAAATATACTTTTACGACACGGAGTTTGGAGTCCTCGGTTCGAACCCGACGAGGTCAAAAAAAATTAAAAATGGCGACAGGCTCCTTCCTCAATGGTGGGTGCTAGCAGACTGACCCCCACCACTGGTACCAATGCATATACGAACTTACACCCCCCCCCCCCTTCACCCCCCCAAAAAATTATTTTTCTCGCACATGACGACCAACCCCTCCCCTTTTTTAATTTATTATTATTTTTTATCGTAATAGCCACCCTCCTCCACCACTCCCTCCCTCACCTTAACGTCATTCGCACCCCTACCCTCCTCCTCACCCCTATTCTACCTTTTAGCCTATAAATACCGGCCGCAGGACCCGGGAGCCGTCAGTGTTTGCCGTGGCTCCCAGCCTGAAGGAAAGACGATGTTTACGTGTTGTGGGAGCGGAGCAAAGATCTTGACGGCCATCTTAGCATATGGTAAAGTGCGCACGCTTGCGGCACTGGATAAGGAGACGGAGTTACCTTATCTACCAAAGGAGTTTCTCCTGGTCTACGCCCCGTACGAGATAAGATACGTCTACAAGTTCCTGCCGGTGTACCTGCAGCTATACCCAGACATCAAAGACTGTCTACCATGCACCGAGTGCGACAAGGATATGTCGTCCGTGTCCGACACGCCGCACATGAAATCATGGTGCAAGAAGCGACGAGATGCGTGGCAGCGGCAGCAGCAGCCTAGCTCCTGAGTGCCAGGGGTCACAGCTGCGAGCATCCAGACGTCCCGGTCTCCGTCAAGGCCAGCCTCACAGCCTTGTAGTGTCAGCTCTCCGGCCTCACAGCGCCATCCTCGCAGAGCCAGCATCTTAGTCACGTCACTCCAGCCTCGTCGTATGCGTAACTGTGAGTAATGACAATATGACACTCTTTCTTGTCAACGTCCAGTGTCTTACGTCCCAAAAGGGGTCTGTAGTGAAGCAACTGTCCGTGACGTCCGTCATTGGAGGTGACGAAGTCAAGACTAGCGAATACATCTTTAAACCGCCGTGTGACTGGACTAAGCTAGACAGATTCTCTCAACGCGAGAACCGACGTCTGACCTATGAAGTGAACGGACTCTCGTGGAATGAAGGTGATGTGGACTATGAACAACTTACATCCGTGCTACGTGATCTCGTCGAGCCGGAAGACGACGCTGTCTACGTCCGTGGTAATGAACAGAAACGTATTGTGAGTGATCTGTGTAGTGCCAATGTAATTGACCTACGTAAACAAGGCAACTGTCCTGGCTTCAACAAACTGTTAAAGATGTACGGAAACCAAATTGAAAAGTGTGATAAATTTTATAATGGTTTCCACTGTGCACATTGTAATAGCCAGTTACTGAAGCTGTGGCTCTATGAGCATCCTTATTACTACAGTGATGTTTAATTTTTTTTATTCCTTATTGCAATTGTAAATATTGTTCCCAATGACATCGACTGATGAAATTATGTAAATAAAAAAAATGATTACCAATGTAATTGTCTATTTTCATTTCACCTTTATTTCATTGTATTTTTTTCTGTAAAGTCTAACAATTATACTCTTTCGAAAAAAAATGAAAATATAATAATCATTTTACATTATTTTCAGCAATTAAATTCCAAGCATAAATTATATTAAAAAATTAGCAATTTAAAAAACAAGGGTATTAGTAGTATAGAAATAAAACTCAAAGTTCAAAAATTTTACAGATATATTTTCGTTAACATATACAATAAATATATATCCATATTTTATTTGACATGTATGCATGTGTGTAGATTCGCAGGTCTTTCTGTCAGCAGCCCACGCTCGCCCCGTCGTCTCTCTCCATCTCACCGACTCCCTCTCTTCCTCACGCTGAATCTCTCTCCCTCCATCTCAGCAACTGCTCACCTGCTAAATACTTAAACAGAATATTAGTACCCAAACAAAAAAAGCTTGCATCGCAGCTCTCTGTGTTCGGAACGGGCTTGAGACCGACACCGCTAAACAGGCAGGTCACGCACAAGCCCCTTGCCTCCATATATGCAATATACATCACATATGTAGTCAAGTACTTATGAACAACGTCTCTATTTAGCCGTGGCCCATTACAACGATGCAAGCCTACCAGAAAGAACTAGCATATGATACATTGACACAATCACGTGCTTAAACTATCAAATGTCACATACAAACGCTGAAATTGACCAGTAACAACGAAGTATCAACGCCGAAATCTTGCATGCCAACGACTGTGGAACCCAGCGACGTAACAGTCCAGCGTTGACACACAACACCGAAATCTTGCATGTCATCGACTGCGGAACCCAGCGACGTAACAGTCCAGCGTTTACACACAACGCCGAAATCTTGCATGCCAACGAATGTGGAACCCAGCGGCGTAACAGTCCAGCGTTGACACACAACGCCGAAATCTTGCATGTCAACGACTGTGGAACCCAGCGACGTAACAGTCCAGCGGTGACACCATCGACATGACACCACCGATGTAAGGAGCCCAACGTCATGACCCCATCGATGATAGGAGCCCATCGTAGTGACCCCATCATCATGACACCATCGATGTTAGGAGCCCATCGGCTTGACACCATCGGCGTAAGGAGCCCATCGATGCATAAAAAAACACATTGGTGTAAAAAAGCATTGGTGTAAAAAAACGCAAGAGTGTAAAACGCATGAGTGTAAAAAAACGCATCAGTGTAAAACGCAAGAGTGTAAAACGCATGAGTGTAAAAAAACGCATCAGTGTAAAACGCATGAGTGTAAAACGCATCAGTGTAAAGCGCCTCAGTGTAAAACACATCAGTGTAAAACGCATGAGTGTAAAAAAGCGTATCGGTGTAAAAAAACGCATCAGTGTAAAAAAAATTCTTGCATCACAAACCAACGTAGGTGCATAAACCACCACTTCCAACCCAACCAACCAACCAAAAAACGCAGCACCACAAATGAACGTAGGTGCATAAACCACCACTGCCATCCCAACCAACCAACCAAGAGAGCGCAGCACCACAAACAACGAGGATGCAAAACACCACCACTGCCATCCCAACCAACCAACCAAAAAACGCGGCATCGCAAACAGCGAGGATGCAAAACACCACCACTGCCATCCCAACCAACCAACCAACCAAAAAACGCGGCATCGCAAACAACGAGGATGCTTAAAACCAACCAACCACCATCCCAACCAACCAACCAAGAAAATGCAGCACCACAAAAACAACGTAGGTGCAAAACACCACCACTTCCATCCCAACCAACCAACCAAGAAAATGCAGCACCACAAATTAACGTAGGTGCATAAAACCACCACTTCCATCCCAACCAACCAACCAAGAAAATGTAGCACCACAAAAACATCGTAGGCGCATAAAACCACCACTTCCATCCCAACCAACCAACCAAGAAAATGCAGCACCACAAAAACAACGTAGGTGCAAAACACCACCACTTCCATCCCAACCAACCAACCAAGAAAATGTAGCACCACAAAAACATCGTAGGCGCATAAAACCACCACTTCCAACCCAACCAACCAAAAAACGGAGCACCACAAATTAACGTAGGTGCATAAACCACCACTGCCATCCCAACCAACCAACCAAGAGAGCACAGCACCACAAATTAACGTAGGTGCATAAAACCACCACTTCCATCCCAACCAACCAACCAAGAAAATGTAGCACCACAAAAACATCGTAGGCGCATAAAACCACCACTTCCAACCCAACCAACCAACCAAAAAACGAAGCACCACAAATTAACGTAGGTGCATAAAACCAACCAACCACCATCCCAACCAACCAACCAACCAAGAGAGCGCAGCACCACAAAAACATCGTAGGTGCAAAACACCACCACTTCCATCCCAACCAACCAACCAAGAAAATGCAGCACCACAAAACAACGTAGGTGCATAAAACCACCACTTCCATCCCAACCAACCAACCAAGAAAATGTAGCACCACAAAAACATCGTAGGCGCATAAAACCACCACTTCCAACCCAACCAACCAACCAAAAAACGGAGCACCACAAATTAACGTAGGTGCATAAAACCACCACTTCCATCCCAACCAACCAACCAAGAGAGCACAGCACCACAAATTAACGTAGGTGCATAAAACCACCACTTCCAACCCAACCAACCAACCAAATAAGCACCACGAAACAGTGTGGGTGCATGAACAAAACGAATCGCACCACGAAACAGTGTGGAGTGCAAGAAATCAAGGAAAAAATAGCACCAGAAAACCAAAAATCTAGGTGTAAAAAAAACAAACCAAAAAAAGCACCACGAAAGAGTGTGGGTGCAACATAATTACAACGAGCGGACTCAGGAAACCAACGATGAAAAATCCATCGACGAAGGCTATGTACACCAAATCAACAGAGACATGGGTGGCTACCAAGTAGCAAACACTAGTCCCATACTCGTACATCACGGTACAGATTCCAGTCAGGGTCTTCTTCTCGGCTACCACAACAGCCTGGGACACCGTCAGAGAACACTGCGCGAAACGTACGAGCACAGACACCAGTTTCAACATTTCATGTTATTTGTTCAGTTCCTTTTTTCGTGGAAGGAAAAAAATACCTTTTTGCATAAATACTGCGGTATGGTTAAAATAACATTAACCATTGTAGCCATATGGTAATGTGTGTATACCATCATCGCATATTATGCGTTTATCATCGTACCATGAGAGTGATATTTTATTCGAGCATTCTGTGTATAATGTCATTTGGTGCGACCGTATGGATCGGACTTGCGCGCGCTTTGTTGTGTGTTCCTCCAGGACCTCGAGGAAATCTTCAAATAATATTTTATTTTTTACAACGCACTTTTGTATTCCTTTTGCTCTCTTTGTAATCGTTTCCCCATATCTGTATGTATATAGCTTTGCTCGGAGGCCGACAAACTCCTCCATCGTCACCCCATTGCACTCGTCCTTGAATTTGCCCACCACTTTTTTATTGGTGGGTGAGTAGCAGGGGTGACCAATGGGATACGCGCTCGTGTCAAACACGCTCATGAGCGCAGAGTCGTCGGCCAGGTCCTGGTAGAAATTGCGCGTCTTGATTTCATAGATGAAACTGTCCGTATCCATGTACGCCAGCGTGATGTTGTCCTTATATTTCTGTTTCATCACATCATAGTGGAAATTATACATGAGCGTTTTGGACAAGTCCAGGACCGAGAACCCCGCATATATAGGGCGGTCAAAGAGGATACTCTCATGCTGGAGTTTGATCAGAGCCAAGTTTTCATCGAGAACTGTCCTGTCCTGGAACGCTGGCTTTGCCACTACTTTCCGCAGCCTCTTCTCGCTGCATACGAGTTCCATCCGCTGCCTCTTCCTCTTTTGTTCTAATAATTTACCAAAACATGCATTGTTTGCCAGCTTGAAGAATTCCTTCTCGAAATCATTTGTAGCATGTTGTCTCATAATCGTATTTTTTTCAATATAGGACTTCATCCACGCACGCTGCTCAAATTGAAGTACTCTATGAATTTTCTTTATTTGCAGTCCGTGCTGGAGAGCTTGCTTCAGGTTTCTATAATGGATGATGTAATTTTCCTTATGCTCGAGAGTTGTCATTAATTTAGTTTGTCTCGAGCCGGGCGGGCACTGGCTGACGGGCAGGAACGGCAGGTCCTTATGTTCCTCGTGGAGGGCAGACGGATACTCTACATCAACTTCTAGGATGTACCCCATCCGCCCCTCGTCAGGTATCGACATCACGTCGATATCAGCGCCCACCCACCTGAAGCTTCTGACTGGCAGCGGCAGCGACATGGCCCATCCGTAGAGGTTGTTGGCGTCCAGATAGAGTATGTGCTTCGACGACTGGCTGGGATCGTAGGTGCGGGTAAGGCAGACGTTGTTGGCCTTGCAGTGGCGCTTGACCACTTGTGCCACCCCACCCCTGATCCCAGCCTCGATGAACATATACATGTCATAGTCGGTTATAAGCTCTAGTCGTACCTGCGTCTGTTTCAACATGGCGTCGAACGTGAACCCTGGGGAGCTGACGTAGTGGCTGCAGTCAAGCCCGTACGTGTCGAGACAGAGCTGACGAAAGTTCTCGAAAACGTCTGCAAGAAGCAGAACGTCCGTCTTTAAATATACGTCGCTGTACTCGCCCAGGGTCACACAGCCGAACTTGTTCCACACTGCCTGCGCATGACTGTATTCTGCATCGCTTATATGGCTGTCATTTAACATATTATAAAATTCTTCCTTTGCAGGCAGTTGTGGCTCGTCCAGTTTCTCCCAGCTGGAAACATAATCATAGGGGAATATACCCTTTCTCGTGACGAGGGACATTTCTTCTGGTGTGAAATATTTCGAAGTCTCTTTGAATTTGTCGGCTGGCAGATACGATGCAAGGGACGCCAAACTTCGTGCCATGAACCTGAAAGTGTCGATAAACTGTACGGAGAATTTGTTGCCCAGACTTTTCGAAAATGTTATCATTTTTTCCTGCGTGTGGGGGATTATGAATATTTCCTTGTTGTCGTAGCCCAGTTTCTTGATGATAAACTTCTCGTCGTAGCTGAGGTTGTGGAAGTACACAACAAGCTTCTTGGGCCGCCTGCGCAGAAGATTGCAGCTGTTGCAGGCGGCACCAAGGTACTTTCCACTGAAGTGGTCGTGGTCCTTGACTTTATAATTTTCCATGGTAAATACTGTATTACAGTAGCAGCACTGTTGGGCTGCGGCGAATCTGGCATACTCTTGAGCCGTCAGCGGCGTCATGGGCAGGCTGGTCTGGTATATTTCCTTCACCCGATTCCCAATATCGACTATGTCCTCCACGAATTTTTCTTCATCATCGGGCCCCCTGTATAGCATCGGCTCTTGTGGCAGCGAGGCGGTGAGTGTGGCTGGGATCACATCAGTATCTACCTTTACATATATGCAATAACTAAAGGCTTCGTGCTTCTGGTAGGCCTGTGTGCTCGATTGCTGGGGGTCCGGCTGGCATGATGGGATGGGTACTAGCAGGGCTTCAAAATCCGCATAAACGACGATGGGCATCTTTGTCATGTGGTGGTAATTTTTAAACTCCAGGACTGGGGGCTGGCCGTTCTTGTCAGCTTTAGGCATCTCGACGCGCACGGGAGCATGGGTGTTGCAGAACTTTCTGTGCGCGTCGAGACACTGCTGCCCTGACAGTCCTGATTCACGTGGCAAATCGTGATAGTACGTGAAGCATCTCTTGCAGACATGAATCTTTTCTGTGTGGGCAGTGATCTGAGGTCGGACGAGTCTTGAGAAGTTCTTAATATAGCAGAAATGAGAGTTACTATCTTCGTTCGACAGAAGCAGGAGGTCGAAATGATGTTGCTTTTCCTCCTTCCCCACACGCACTGGCGCGATCTTGTCGTTCTCGTCAATGTTGTAGACGTTGACAGACACTTCTTTGTTGTTCCTCTCGAAGATCTTGATTTGGTGGAGGGGGGTAGGGAACTCCAATCCTGAAAAATCAAATTTTCCCTCCAGGTCGTGGTAGCGCTTGTCCACACGTTGAGGACTCACCCCCTCCACGTACCGCGCCAGTATGGCCCACTTGAAGCACTCGTTGTCTTCCAGGTTCTTAGGGTTTATGCATGCTTCACGGTTCTTGATGACAGCAGGCAGATCAATGTAGGAGGAGACTCGCAGTGGTACTAACTTGTTGAAGCGGAGCTGAATTTTCTTTACTGCAGACAGAGTCCACCCCGAGCCTTTACTGACGTATTCGTCTTCCTCCCTACATATTTTCTCAATGCATTCCGTTACTGCCTCTTCAATGTCGCTCTCTTCGTAGATGGGTACATTCTTCGTCTTGAACGCCCTCTTGTCGACACCTTCATCGAAGGGAGCGGGCTTGGCATAATCGCATTCAAGCCATACATTGAACTTAACTGGGCCATTTTCACGTACTTCCTGGGAAATGCGATTGATCAAATTATTTTTCATTTCGCCCAGGTACGTGCAAATATCTTTGGTCGCACCATTGTTGACTGCCACTAAGGTCTTTAGGTTGCGGCGGAACGCACTCTCCGCCTCAACGAACCCGGTACCGCCTGCCTCCAAGTCAACCTGAGCCTGGTCTGGCGCTTGCGCCTCCAAGTCTCGCTGTGCCTGGTCGGGCACACTCGCCACGTATTGCGGACGAGTGCTGGGGCCGGGCTGTTGCAGGCCGGAGGTCACGTCTACGCACCGTCTCTTGGGAGCCAGGCCCTTGCACGTCTTGATGTGCACAAACAGCGTATCTTTACGTGTGAATTCGCCCTGGCATGTAGTGCATGTAAATGATATGCGCTCAGGGTTGAATGAGCACTGACTCTTCTCGTGGCGTCTGGCATGGTGACTATGTTCAAATTGCTGCCCGCAGTGAATGCACCTCGAGCCTGTGCTGTGCTCGACGGTGCCCTCACACGTTCTCATATGGCGGGCCAAACTGTCCTTGCGGCTTATTGTCATACCGCAGATATGACATTGGCTTGCTGTATTACAGCCAGGATTAGCTGCGCAGATGCGCTCATGCCGTCTGGCACTACGGCTAGCGGAAAACAATTTGCCACAGTACGCACACCCATTCCCTGGTGACGGTGCACATACCTGTGCTGGCCCCGATGTCGAGGGCTGGACGGCTCCCGATGTCGAGGGCTGGAGGGCTCCCGATGTTGAGGGCTGGCCGGCTGCCACGGGAGCACCAGACGCGGTCCTCTTCATGATGAAGTCTGTAACACGGGCGGAAAATTATAGCAACAAGAACATCATAATTATCACACACAACTACACACACACACACAAATAAACGTGCATAAATACAACCACGAGCGCACACACACATACACACACACAAATAAACGTGCATAAATACAACCACGAGCGCACACAAACAAATACACGTGCATAATTACAACCACACCTACACACAAACAAAATACACTTGCATAAAGACAATTACACGCACGTACAAACACACACGCACACACAAAACATCAGAAACAAGCACACACGCATAAAATAATTAAATTCAACTCACCAGAAGAACACAGGAACGACTCTGTGTGTACTGCACGCACGCACAACGAGGAGGGCTGGAACGCCGTACAGCACACAGGAACCTTAAACATAGAAAAGAGACCACCTGGCTTAGCACTCGAAATTTTTTTTTCAAGACAGCGCAAAGACACTGACGTCAAAATTACTATGTTTTATGTACTGACCGGAAACGTGGCAGAACCGCACGGAACTCCAGAGGGCAGACAGGCGTTCTCCAAGCGGATCACACTGGGGAGTAGCTCGACGCAAGGAGAAGCACTGAATACCTGCAACACACACAATATTTTTTACGAAATGTACTCGTTTTTTTTTTTGTATATTTCTGTATTTAATTGTGATTAGATAATCTGTATTTTATTAAGTATAACAAATTTCTATTTTTTTTATGAAACAAAATATTTTTTTTTCTATTTGATTATGAAACAAAATTATTTTTCTATTTGATTATGATAGCAAGTGCGCGTGCATCTGTTATTTATTTGGACCAGGCGAGGGGGCAGGCAGGACGACTTGAGCGCTCCATGCGGCGGTGCGCGGTAACTAGCCAGACGTCAGCCGCACGGCACGGCGGAAACATCGCTCCGTGCACCACGGGTGGAGTGGTGAAGTATGGAGGGGGGAGGGCACGCTCTGCGCGCTGCCCCGCCGGTAGGACACGGGTGTACACGACATCCATCTTGTCGCAAGCTAAGACGTTCATGCATGAATAAGAACTAACATTTCGTGCCCCGGGGGAAAAAAATATTATTTCAAGATGAAATATACTGCAACTGATGACTCTAATAATTTCGACTAGAAAAAAAATTGTAATAATCGCGACTGTAAAATATTACTACTGAACCTAGCGCAGACGTAACATCTAAACCAGTTCCACTCGCACACATCATCTAAACAGTACCAATCTTAGACGTAAAAAAAATAAACACACTCAAAATTTCTTAAAAATTTTTGGAAAACAGATGGTTACTACTCCTCGTGCGTACGCCTTGCTTCTTTATTATTATTATTATTATTATTTCTACTCTCTCTCTGCCGGCCGGCTGGCCGGGGAGCCGGCGGGTGTCGCGTCAGCCGTGCGCGCTCGCTCGGGTGTTATCACCACGTCACGTACTATGAAGCCCCCGACGTCTCACACGGCAATTTATAGGTAAATTCCCCCCTTGGTCACAGACTCTAGCCAATCAGGCCCTGCGAAAACTGCAGCATGGCCAGGACGATTTTTTGCAATCAGGGGAAGGGATGAGGGAAAAGTGGGAGGAGCGAATGTTGCAGGAATAAGGAGGGGGGGGGGGAAGGAAATGTTGACTGTTTGGTGGGGGTATTCACTAGCCAATCAGATTCACTCAGCTCCTGGCGGCTGGAAGATTCACCACGTGAATCGCCATGCTCCAGACGAAATAATTACCAACTTATTGAAAATTTATATATATTATGAATCTTTATAGAATATGTTATTTTCATCACTTTCATATTTACATAACTGGCTGTAAAATTATCATTTGTTTTTTTTTAATTTTACGATTACCTTTTCAATATCAAATTATTATTTTTTTAAACGGAAGGGGAAATAAATAAAAAGTCATTACAATAGTTTTACATTATTTTTTATTACTTCAAAACATCTAGCAAGGCAGAGAGTACAGAACACAGGGCGGTACGAATGGTTTTTACAGAATCAAATTCGTAAAAGTCCGTAGCATTATCACTGTAGATCTGCGGCGTATCGACGCTCAATCCATGTCTCTTGATGCTGCGGCGACGGGTTGCCGGTTCGAGTCTGGGAGAGGGTCGACGTCGAGTCCTAGTCTTGAGTTCAGGTCTGGACAGGTCGCTGCGCTTCGAAGCGACGAGTTTGGACAGGTCGCTGCGCTTCGAAACCTCGGGTTTGGACTGCTCACTGCAGCCCGGGGTGCCGGGGTCGATACCGCTACAGTCTTCTGGCGTGCAGTCGGATGCGTGTAGAGTTGTACCGAGAATTTCTTCCTTGGTGCATGGAAGAACGGATGTTGGTCTGAGGTTAAACACGACGCACTTTTCCGCTCCGCAACAGTTTATTTGTTGTTGGGATGGCTCATAACTGCGTGGCGAATGAGCCATTAGGAAATGTAATACTTCACCGTAACATATTTCCGTATACGTGCGTAAATTTTCTTCTTCGTCCAGGAAACTGTATTCAATACAGCTGTAGTCTGGTTTCGCACTCAGGTACTCGGTTTCCGGGTTAAACGTCGTCATCGTGTCCGAACGTCAACTGATTGATAGAGCACGGTTTTCGAGCTATTTATAGTAAAAAAATTAAATTCAGGTGTGCCAATATTTGACAAATAAAAAAAATCGGGTTTGCCAATATTTAAAAAAAAAGTTATTCGCACTGCTGCGCGTGCCATTTCTGCATTAGCTGCGAGTTTGTACAGGCACAGACACGTTCAAACTTGTCGTTTGGATGCTTGGCTTCGTACATTGAACAGAGTTTGCGCAGGGAAGGACAGCCGTAGTCGGTCTGTATATCTACGATTTCAGCTGCGTCGTCGTCACACAGTTCTCGTAGCCATTTCTTCTGTTCAGGTCCGGCAACGTATATTATGCCACGCGGATTTTGCAGTAGTAAATCTTGAAGTGTGTTTTTCACTTGATGGTACGGAATTTTTCCTTCGTCCCACTCTAGTCCGTGATAATATTTACATAGCCATTCGTTCGACCGTTTACTTTTTTCGTCTAGTAGTTTCCACGGATACGGGGGTCGGAAGCTGTGGGTTCGAGTCCGGCCGTCGTGAGTGACGGCAATTTCCTTGAGCACGAACCCATTTTGACTCTGGAAACCTTGCAGGTTGCAGTACATTCTGAAACCGACTGATGATGGGATGGTACATGCAGACGTATTTATATCTAGTTCAATATTTTCACGAGACCTGAAAACGCGTCGTAATTAATTACTCTGTCGTGTAGGATTAGACAGTACGCCGTTGTGAGTGGCGGTACGTCATCTTTCGTGGAAATTTCCAATCGACAATCAATCATAGAACTGCGAATCGATTCGTCTTGTTTGCTCACGTCAAATACGATTAGCGGAGCTAATGTTTTATAGGTGTCTGGACTCAGAATCGGGTGCGATTCTCGTCCGTGGTACGAAGATTGGAACTGCGTGTACATGTGATACGGCAAGGAAATACCACCATTTTCAAAATCAATGTTCATGTCCACGTACGGGTAACTTTCGCTGTTTAAAAATAATTTTACATTTTCCATAAAACAGTGGTCAAACACCGACCTGTCGGCTTTCAAGTTCATTTGTCTGTCTGTCTGCAAAGCTAATATTATATATCTAGGTTTTTCCGTACTGCTCGACGTCTTGACGACCCAGTGATTGCGTCTATTCTGGGTCAGTAAGGGGCACGTTACGAGATTCCAGCTCCTGAACGCAATTTCGACCGTCTTGTCCTTTTTGACGTAACTTAAAAGTCTGACTCTTTCTTTCGTGCTGACGGTTATGTGCGGAACAAACCACTCGGTGCTCGTGACGGTGACTGCGACCGGCTGGGGGTCGTTCCCGGGTGCTCCCACGACGGCATTCAGGTGCGTTGTCGCTAGAATTAACACGAGTTCTTGGCGGGCTTGAATTAATATTTTCTTGTAATCCTCCGCGAAGCCGAGAAGCATCGAAAGCGGTATGCTAACTTCGAATTTTCCAGATTCGTAGATGGGAATTTTGTAATCGGGTTCCATTCCAAACCCTGCGATTTTGGTCGCGCTCAGGTCGTTCGGTGTTAGAGACAGGTAATTTTTCATCGTGGCGGTAATGCCCAAGTCCCACGATTCATCGATCGCAATATTATTCAATTCGAAAATAACTCGTTCGAATAAATGTAATATTCCGTTTCGACCGAAATATGCAGTTGTGGGATGTGTTCCGTCCGCTTTTGTCAACGTGCCTCTTATACGAATAAACGATTGGCAGGGTAGAGTATATACATCTTGTTTCTGTACCGGGATGCGTATTTCCCTACCGGGCATGTACGGCCCTTGGAGGTAGGGTGCGTAGCAGTGATATTCAAATTTATTTACATCGTCGCTAAACTGAGCTTTTTCTGACACGTTTAAATAATCTTCCATGCTTGTGAACTTTGTAGCCTAAACTGCGGAGATACTTAACGTTAAGAGGTGTTAACGCGCCGCGGCCTCGCAACAGACTGGTCCTGGGTTCGTGTCGCTTCTTTGATTTATAGGTCTTGAAAATCAGTCCCATCGCTTCAAGTGTAAACGTAGTGTAATTTCTTCGTTTCGAAAATTTACTAGTTTATCGTTTTGATCGACAATGTCCACTACCACTTCGTGTACTGTTTTGGCGAGCACAGGGGCGTAAATGATACTTTGCGGTACTTCGACCAGTTTATATCCGGGCGAAACCGTTGGCGAAAACTCGTGTACCATGTTGTTTAGTTTTCCGTCGAGGTACGTTCCACTTGCCAAATTACAGTTTATGCGTATTACATTTGTCGACATGATATTTACAGGTCGCGTGGAGACGTGCAAGGTCTTGGCTGCGTATATTTTCGGTTCGAATCCGAGCATTGTACCTATGGTGCCAGGTTTCGTAAAGTCGACATTTTCACTGCAGTAAAGTTCGCACTGTAGCGTGTTTGGATTATCTCGCAATTCGAAAATTGTGTTTGGAGACAGGGCTTGCTTGATGTAATTTGTAATATCGCTCAACTCGTATGCGCCGGTAGGTATGG
This sequence comes from Bacillus rossius redtenbacheri, assembly GCF_032445375.1. Taxonomy (NCBI): domain Eukaryota; kingdom Metazoa; phylum Arthropoda; class Insecta; order Phasmatodea; family Bacillidae; genus Bacillus; species Bacillus rossius. The sequence goes on along the minus strand of NC_086331.1, from coordinate 81,702,370 downwards.
CAACTTCCCGAGCTGTTGTTCCATCACTTTTCAAGAAGCACATTTTGCAGTTTTCCTCGTCGATATTAGGTATGGCATTATAAGTTTGAAAATCTACGAGCCCGATACACCATTCCCCGACTAAATCCAGAGGCGGGTAGAATGTGGCTCGTAGCTGCGAGCTACGACCTGTCAATATGAGTGTTACGGACATGACTGATTGATTTTCGCTACTGTTCATTTATTTTATACTTAGGAATCTCAAGCACAAGTGTCCGCAATTTGTTTGATTAGGCCTCTGTTCCGTTTCGTAATTGTAAAACAACGTAGTGGTCCGACCCAGGTACCGCCTAAGTTCGGGCGGAGGGCGTAGATTACCGAAACTGTCGTAGTAAGTTGCTTTTTTTCCCGTCTTTACATAGGCCACCCAGTGCGTGCCGCGACCCGTCGACGTGTCTAAATTAATTATGGCGCACTCACGTGTCTTTGGCTTGCTGGGCAAAGTGTCTCGCATAAACACGCCGCGGAAATTTGGTATTTTAAGTTTGCGTGCGTACTTTATTAAATCTACGTTGGTGAGCGGTCGTTTCGGTAGGGAACTTAGGATTTTCTCTTTACACGTTTTTTTCTCATGCCTCGACCTGCCTTGTGCGGCCGTAAGTACAGTCCTGCGCCGTTTTTTTTTTTACCGATGGCAATGGCTTCCATGCTTGCATTATGTCGTTGTGCTTCCTTTAATTGATTTTTCTGGTTCTTGCTAGTGTTGACTGCTCTAGCGATATTTGCCGCGGCTACTGCGATCCCGCCTAGTGCACCTATAGCAGGCACCAGCAGCGGTAAAAACCCGCCCTTTTTCTTATTGGATCTTTGTGTCTTGCGCTTCTTGGTCTTGCGAGACCTGGTCCGGCGACGAGCACCCATTCCTAATTTCGTCTTTGCCTTCATGATTTTAGATACGCTCCAGGCCGCGATTTTCTCTCCTAGTCCCGCGTCCGGCGATTTGCTTATTACCTCGGCTTCCTGTGCCAATATCTGATCTGCTCTGTGCCTAGATTCCAGATCCTTGCTTAATGAATATGCGATATCGTGCTGCTTGCACTTTTCGTCGAGAGAATTAATGCCCACGTCACCGCGAGCTAACCTTTTCGCTAGTTTCGTGCCGGGGCCGCAAAATCTGTAGCCGGGAATGTGTAGCTCGAATGGTAGGTTGTTTATCAGCGAGTTCACGAGTCCCGCGCCGATGTGTTGTTTGTTCCTGCCTCTTCGAGACATTACATGCAACTGACCTAAAATCAATATATACCATTGCTCTTATAGAATTTACGTCAGTACGATGGAGGTCGTCAAGCAAGATGTTTGTTTGCCAGTGTGCATTACGCAGGACGATGAAACTGTCGGTCGTGAATCACGACATGGTATATTATTACCGTCCACCGTACGTTGCATCATAGCGGGACCGTCAAACTGTGGCAAGACGTGTGTTTTACTGAGTTTACTGGAGGAGCCAAACGGTCTTCGGTTCGAGAACGTTTACTTGTATTCCAAGTCGTTGCAACAGCCAAAGTATCAGCGCTTGGCCGCTGTTCTTCGCTCGGTGGATGGTCTGGAGTATTTTCCGTTTAGCGATAATACCGATGTGGTGTCTACCGACAAAGCAAGGCCTAATTCCGTGTTTGTGTTCGATGATGTGGCTTGTGAGAAACAAGGCATAATACAAGAGTACTTTTCCATGGGTCGACACGCCAAGGTAGACTGCGTATACCTTTGTCAGACGTACGGTAGAATACCCAAACATTTGCTGCGAGATAATGCGAATGTTATAGTTTTGTTTCGCATGGACGAACTTAATTTACGCCACGCTTACGACGATCACGTAAACACCGACATGTCGTTTCAGGAATTTAAAGACATGTGTTCCTTGTGTTGGAAAGAAGAACACGGATTTCTAGTCATTGTAAAGGACTGGCCTCTATATAAGGGCAGGTACAGACAGGGTTTCGATCAGTTTATCGTCAAACATGAATCATAGCATTTCTAAATTTGGACGCAGCAGTCGAGCTCCGCGTACCGAATTATGCACCGTGAAACACGATGATGAAATACGTAAATACATTTCGCTACTTGGCCAAGAAATAAAACGCGCAAAAGATGAACTAATCGTGTACCTCGTAGCCATAGACCAGCGCGTGGAAGCTTCGGATTCTCGAATTCGCGACATGATCGAAGTTTCGAATGCACAAAGACGCGACGACCTAAAGTCGCTTCTGTCAAAACTTAATTCACGTCTGGTGTCTAAAGGTGCTTCGAGATAAACAGTATGGATGTTAACACCGATTTGGCTAAGCAACTGCACGATGTCATCGAGGCCATACGAACAAAGTACTTGCTCGCCAAGCAACATAGATTAAGCGACGAGGTTCGAAGAGAGGAAAAATTGAGGCCCTTGAGTGCGCGTCTGGATAGTTTCATAGCCAGGCGAGGGGGCGTCGAAAACGAGAAACCGACTAAAATCGAAGTAAAAGAAGAGCCGCAAACTACGTCCACGGGCAAACGAAAGCGAAGTCCACAATTAACAGACGATTCCAACGTATCTACTAGCGAAGACGAAGTTCGTGTCGGTCGAACTCTTAGGAAGAAACCGCGAAATAAAAAGGGTTTCGAAGTCGGTCCTCTCGCTAGCGAGTACCTGGCCTCCTCTGTGCCTCGAAACAGCGACGCGACGTATGGCGTGCATAAACGAGGTAGTAAATGGGTCCTTGGTTCGAAGGAAGTACATTTCGTGTCCGGCGATAATATTGAATGTGGAAAAGAGGTGATAAAACTTACTCGCGGATTATGCGAACTTTTGTTTCGTAAAAAACCGCGACGATATTCAGAGGTGGATTTGCGAAAATATAGAAGATTGCTAGATGCTTCCAACGCCGTTTACGCGAAAAATGACCCGAAAACGGGTCGATTCAAAGATTACGAACATGAGAAATATCCTTTGATAGCTAGTCTTTTCTTGGACATCGAGGGGGCCGGACTTTATAAACTCGACACTGGTAGAAAATTGGACTATGTATATTATGACGACCCCAATGAAATAGTTGATCGTCTTAGACTGCTGCAGGCATCTCAGAGCGTGGGAAATAATTCGCACACCAACGAAATCACTTCCATACTTGAAGAATTACGGGAAGCGGGATATATTGAATAGTGATCATGTCAAAGTTTGCCATTGCGGGCGAGTTGCATAAACCCGCAAGACGTAATTATCCACGTCGAAAAATAAAAATCAAAGGATTAGACGACAATTGGCAGTCTGACCTGATCGAGATGATTGAGTATTCGCGTGTGAACAAGGGCTACAGGTACATTCTCATAGTCATAGACACTTATTCAAAGTTCCTGTGGGCTAGACCCTTAAAACGGAAAACCGCTGTGGAAGTTACGAGTGCTATGGCGGATATTTTGAAACATAAGCGAAGACCTTCGTTACTGCAGACGGACGACGGGAAAGAATTCTACAATGCATCATTCAAGGCATTGATGAAAAAGTTTGACATTACGCATTATTCTACGTTTAGCGGTGTCAAAGCATCAATGGCAGAACGTGTGATTCGTACGATGAAGAATAAACTGTATAGGAATTTTACAGCGAACGGTAATTACAAGTGGCTGAGTTTACTTCCTAAACTAGTACGAGAATACAATTCTACTGTGCATTCTACAACGAAAATGAAGCCGAAGGACGTAAAGGATAATCGACTGCTTCGAACTGTGTACTCCAAGACGAATATACTAGATTCGCGAAAGAAAAAAGCGAATATCGGCGACATTGTGCGGATTTCGAAAAATCGCGGAATTTTTCACAGACCTTACAAGGGGAATTGGACTGGTGAACTATTTCGTGTATGTAGAATAAAAAATACGTATCTGCGTACTTATTTTCTCGAGGATCTGAAAGGAAAACGTATAACAGGGGCGTTTTATGGAGAAGAGATTATGAAAACTAAATTTCCAGATACTTTTCTCGTTGAAAAAGTGTTACGGCGTAAGAAGGGTAAGGCCTTAATACGATGGTTGCATCATGGACCGGAGTTTGACTCGTGGATTGATGAAAAGGATATTTTAAAACAATGAGTTTTTTTTTTTAAATTAAATACTTGTGTGTGTAAAACATATTTTGTGTGTAAATAAATCTTTGTATGTAATAAATTGTATTTTTTTTTAATTTCTGTACGTGTATATATGGGCCATGCGGGGAGCGTGCGAGAAGCGCGGCTGCTCCGTTACGCGGTCGCCGGTGCAGTGAGGCGACTTTTACCCCCTCCACAGCGCTCGCGGCGGTGGTGGGGGTCCGGCGCCCCCCTGGCCGCGGCGGTGGCAGCGGGGTGGAGGTGGTGGGAATCTTAGTTTGCAAAAATTTCCCTCCTCTCCCCTGGACCAGGCAGGTGCATCTTCCCCCTCCATGTGGCTCGCCGAACCGTGGGACCCGGCGCTGGGGGCAGAGACCTAACGTCCTCTTCAAGGACACGTGTGCTGGTCGCCACGTGCTAACAATATATTACAAAAATTATTTTATAAAGAATAACTTTTAATATTTATTCCAAGTATAAAGTAATAAAGAATTAATTTTCTTTACACGTATAGAGTCATAAAGAATTAATTTTTTTTACATGTATAAAGATGTATAATTTTTTTTACAAGTATAAAGATGAATAATTTTTTTTTTTCAAGTATAAAGCTGAAAAGAATTAATTTTTTTCCAAGTATAACGATGTATAATTTTTTTTTAAAGTATTTTTTTTTCAAGTATAAACATGAAGATATATTTTTTTTTGTTTTTAAAAACAATGTGTGTATAGTGACTTGGGGGATTTATTATTACGATAAAACACAAACATTAAAAATTTTTTTTTTCCATTTTATTTTCTCTGCGTTTCATACATACATATATATACATCGCTCACACATTAGTTTTTGCCCCAATTCCCCCTCCCCCCTACCAAGTACCTTCTTCGTACCGTTTAGACGTAGATTTTTTTTTATATTCATTTGTTTAACAAGTTTTTTTTATACATACTTTAACATCAAAAACATTATAAGAATTTTAATTTAGTTTTGTAGATATACATTTTTAAAAAAATATTTCTTGATTACAAAGTTTTTTTTTACAGAGATGCAAAACACAAAATAATTGTAAGAACATGGCAATTTTTTTCTTCGTTCACGTTTTGATTAAAAAGATTCACTGCATAAAATATACAACTTCAAAATAGTAATATTTATAAAATATATGACGGTTGAATTTTGCATTGCCTATGAATATGCATTGCCGCGTTAAAGTTAGCGTCGCACAATAGTTTTGATCTGGCCACGGGACACAGTTCACGACAGCAAGGTGTCTCAAACTTTGAACAATAACCTAAATCATCGTGGTACATGTACCTACAATGTTTTAGTCCACCGCACTGTTCACTGTAGCGATATTTACGATTACCGATTTTCGATGTCTTTAGTTCATCAATCGAACACGGAAAATACGCTTGCGGATGGCATAGTTTGATTACACAATTTGGGTTCGTACAGTCATATGCAATTATAGGTTTCACGGTACCGAAGGGATCCTTGGAATCCCATTTAAGCCTAAAGTGCATGTCGTCGCGACACGATTCAAAATACGTAATTTCAGTGGTGAACACGTCGGTAGTGGAACCGTAATAAAACACTTGATATTGAACGCACTGCTGTCCTGATCGTACGAAAGAATAGTTTTCTTGACCGATGTCGAACAAGGTACACTTTTCAGTCTCGTGCATGATTATATTTATTACGTGAAAAAAAAATAACCATCAGTCTCCGCGACACGAAGTAAGTACTCGGCGTCGACGGACGTCTCCGCGGCACGAAGTAAGTACTCGGCGTCAGCGGAGGAGGAGGAACTGAGGCAAAAAACTGACGGCTCCCGGGTCCTGCGGCCGGTATTTATACTTTAAAACAAATTAGGGGTGAGGAGGAGGGTAGGGGTGCGAATGACGTTAAGGTGAGGGAGGGAGTGGTGGAGGAGGGTGGCTATTACGATAAAAAATAATAATAAATTAAAAAAGGGGAGGGGTTGGTCGTCATGTGCGAGAAAAATATTTTTTTAGGGGGATGAAGGGGGGGGGGGGGGGTGTAAGTTCGTATATGCATTGGTACCAGTGGTGGGGGTCAGTCTGCTAGCACCCACCATTGAGGAAGGAGCCTGTCGCCATTTTTAATTTTTTTTGACCTCGTCGGGTTCGAACCGAGGACTCCAAACTCCGTGTCGTAAAAGTATATTTTTTTATAAATATTTGATTAAAATTTTATTAATTGATTTTTTTTATAATTTTTAAAAAAATTTTCGTTGAAATCGGATAATAAATAAAAAAGTTAAAGATGGCGGCCGTAACCAAAATTGCAACGGTGACGTCATCATCCAATATGGCGGAAAACAAAATGGCGGAATTTTCGAGAAAACAAAATGACGTCATCCAAAATGGCGGATCCAAGATGGCGGATCCAAAATGGCCGTCGGGGTCAAGGTCAAGGTCAAATGTCAAGGTCACAACCATCCAAGATGGCCGCCGTGACGTCACAATACAATATGGCGGACACCGGCACCGGCACCACACCCAGAACCCAGATCTCGGACATACATTTACATACTACTAGTGTCCTACCCATGCAGCGGATGAGAGAGACTGGGGCTGTTGTCCAGTTTCATGTTAACAGGAAGCAGTTGAATTACCATTAGCCATTTATATTTACATAACAAAACAGATAACACAACAGAACTTCTCGAGCACTGAATACTAAATAACAATTTATTATTATGTATTAATAAGATTATTTTGTAATAGTAATTATTAATTAAGTTCAAAAATATACTGCCTGTGTTAGGGTGCATTCCGAAAGTGTTTGCGCGTTGCACTGCTCTGTCCCTACTTAAGCTGAAAGAAAACAAAACATTTGGGAAATAAAATATAAGTATAATTACATACTATTTTATTAAGTACCTATTATTTTAGGGGTGCGTGGCACATACTCTAAACCGCCTCTTGCAGGGGAGACAAACACACGCACAAAGCACACACACTCGTTGGCAGAAGGTTTGAATTGGAGGTGGATGGTGCGGGGCAAGGCACATCGGGCTTATGGAGTTCGTAGCCCCAGTCGACATCACATCTATAAAAACAATAGAACCTTAGAGATTTTGCAACAATTTCTTCATTTTACTTTGAAACCATTTTGGTCCAGATGCCACAACATATACCAATCATTGGTATTTAAAAATGCTCTTGTGTTGACATATTTAGTAATGTTTACTCTGCTCAATGAGTTTATTGTGATTATAAGCCATAGACAAGTCCAGCTTTAAAAATTTTTGGTTTCATTCAAAGAGCTCAATAAATCATCTACTTAAGGAACTGGATGCCTGTCATTTTTCAACACATGTTAACTTTGATATTATAGTTCCTTGCAATTCTTACAAATTCTTGTAGTTTCTTCACCGTTAACAATTGGAATAATAGGTGTTCCCCACTCTAAGTAATTCCACTTGTTTTATTACCCCCTTTACTACCAAATGATCAATTTATTTTTGAAACTTTTCTTTCATAGCATAGGGTGTTGAATATGGTTGATACTATACTGGCATGGTATCTTCCATTGTTTCTAAATTTAGATAACTTTTGTTGTACAAGCCTTACTTATCTGTAAACACTTCAGGATAAGTTGCTGTCAAGCTCATAACTAAGTTTTCAGCTTTTTTGTTGTGTATTGTAAACCAAAATTCATTCATATACATCCTATCAAACAGGGGATTTGCACCTCCCCCCACCCCCCACCCACCCACCAACCTGTTTTTTTATTAAACGTAACAACAATTTTCTCTTCTTACCATTCAAATCTACTCTGACCTTCAGTTATTTCCCCTGAAAAGCTTCTAAAGCTCCTTTCTGCTTTTATCAATTCTGTACCCTCAAATTTCTTAAAATACATATCCTCACTTATTGCTGAAACACTACTTGACTCACTGTCTAATTCAAACTTAGTCAGTTCACCCTCAACCAGTACCTCTTTTTCAAATTCATTTACACTAACATAATATATTGTTGAGTAGCCACATTTCTGGAATTCCTTTGAATATGTGCATTATTAATGTTTAATCCTTCTGTTGTCTCTCTTCAATTCATCATTTCCACTACTTCACGCACTGATGTTTAAAATGGTGTGGACAGTTGAATAGATTTTTTATAAGTCAGTTTTGGTTCACTAAGCAATTGTTTTTGAAGTCCGCGGTTGAAGAGAAACACATGAGTCTACTTCCGTTCTTCACGGCCATAACATTTAAACAAAATAATATTTGAAAATATAAAAACCCTGCGGCACAAAAAAAATTTGATTGAAGTCCAGCGAACCTAAGTGGCTTAATGGTACCTTCGCATTTATGAAATAATCCCATGTGTGGCTCTAATTAAATTAAATAAAACAGTTGACCGACTGAGGCAGGTCTCGAGAATATAAGAAAGAGTTTAGTACAATTGAATGACGATCTGAATTACTTAGTAGCGCGCAACGATGATGTCCCAAGGGTGCTGGGGCCGTTGGGCAGTTATGGCGGCAGACAGCTCTGGATGGCGTCCTCAAACAAAGACATAAAGACCAATGGATTATTTAAAAATCATGCTGCAGACATTGAAATAATAAAGCACAAAAATTCAAAAAATTAGGTTATACTCTTAAATTGATGCAAACCCATTACTTTATTTATTATTTAAAATATTTAAAACATATATGGAATTTAACATCTATCAGGGGTGCACTCAGAATTATTAAGTCCGCCAGAAGATAAACAAATAATAATGGAAAATATTTATGTAGCTGTTCATAATCGAAAATAGGCTACATAACACTTGGAAATACAAAAAATAAACAAAGACAATATTATTACTTTAATTATTGTGAAGTTGCACTAATTAAAAATGGCCATGCACACACGTCGCAACTTACGTACAAAATGTACCACTCCAGGGAGAAGGGGTGGAGATGTAGCCTCTGTGCGTCATCAATACGTACAAAGGCATTATCAGTTTTAAGATTACAAATAAAACTATGAAAAAATTTAATCTAACTATAGGTAAATTCAAAAAAATAATAGAATTATTGCTTGTTGATATTTTTAAGAAATCCTAACTTTACTAATACCTACCAATGAACATTATTGTTTAATTTAGCAAAAAAAAAAAAAAATACACCTATTAAAATATCTAACATCTTAAAATTCATTCATATTAACAAAAACAGTCCATTAAATACTATGCCAACTTTTCAATTTATGCTTAACAACAAGCCAACAAGCCATTTATTTTACAGTTTGAAGGAAACATGTTGCAGATCAGCAAATAACCCCCAACCCACGCATGGATAAACATAAAAAGTACCCTCACAAAATATGTACCTTAAGGCTGGGTTCACAATTGAAAAAATAACAGTAACAGTAACAGTAGGTCGTGTGCATAGGATATGAACGCCATGTTTCCTAACCTAACGATTCACAATAGCAGAAAGTTGGTCGTGTGCATGGGAGCGAGGTCGTGCGCATAGCAGTGAAATGAATATATTTTATTTCGGTCGCGTACGCATGGCACAACAGCCAATGAGAGAAGAGCAGGATGCTTTTTTGGCGGGACTAGAAATATATATATATTTAGTAACCATATTGTGGTAAGAAAATGTCGAGATAATAATAGTATTATCGTTATTTTGAAAGTTAATATGTTTATTTACTAACACTGCTAACAGATGTCGCATAGTTCGCGAAATTTCATTGGCTGAAATTACAGTAAGAATTCAATTGTGAACCAATTTCGCAGTTCGCACAGGTCGTGTGCACAGGTCGTGTGCATGGCTTGCTATGCACTCGCTTAATTTTTTTAATTGTGAACCCAGCCTTATGCTGGGTTCACAATTGAAAAAATAACAGTAACAGTAACAGTAGGTCGTGCGCATAAGAATTGGCTGCCATGTTTTCTTACCTACTGATTCACAACAGCGGTCGTGTGCATGGGAGAGAGGTCGTGCGCATAGGAGGGAAATGAATATATTTTATTTCTGCCGCGTACGCATGGCACAACTACCAATGAGAGTAGAGTAGTTTGCCATTTTGGCGGGACTTGAGAACTGTTTAATATGGCCGAACATACCTATGCTGCAGCGATGGATGAGAATATGCGTGAAGAATTGGCTGAAGGGATGTCCCAAGATGTATATTTAGAAGATAAAACCGGGGATAATTTGCTAGTGTAAGTTGTGAAAGGTTACCCACACCTTTATGATCGTAAATGTCGCGATTTCAAGGATTTGAGAATGCGAGAAAATACATGGCAAGAAATTGCCGAAATACTGCATTGCACAGGTAAGAAATTAATATTTTATCCTAAATGAGAACAATTATTATCCGTATAAGTCACTTAGATAATTATCTAGAATAGGTACTATAGTTTTACAAAGTGTAGTTTAGGTTAAGATAACTTAATTAAAAATACTATCATGTGCATATTCAGTTAGCTACATTTATAAATCTTAAAAAATGGTGTGCTACTCTAATTTTTTATGAGATTAGTACCCAATAGTATAGGAAATTATCATAACTTGGTAAAAATAAAATAATAAAGCCTTCTATAGTGTTTATATTGGTAAAAGTTTAGTATTGCGTATCCAAGTTGCAATGCCCCAAGATACTGCCTTTTGACCCTTTCCATTTAATTTAATTGACAATTTAACATGTTTTTAATAATATTCAATTTGCTCATAAGATTTTTTATTCAATTAATAACTCATTTAATTAATACCAATATGGACTAAACTACTCTGAAAACAAACAAAAAAAAATTAATCACATGTAGGAAATTAAATAACGGCAGCATAAATGTGAATGCTCAAGTATTTGGAACCTACCAACTGGTACCTATTTATACTTAATTGTAATTAATATGATCAATTTTTATTATTAAAGTACCTAATAGGTACCTATATCAACTTCAGTTCTCAAAAGCACACGTACAAACCTGGACGTGAAAACGATGGTGGCAATGTGACTGCATAATTATTGTGAATAAACCTAAAAACTGGGTTTTTTAAAAAACTGGCTTGAATTTGGAAACACCCCTTAATCAGTAAATAGTAGGACCTTCTTAGTGTTTGAAAGAGATATGTTCCGATTTTTCCTGATTTATTTACGGAAAAGCCTTGATGCGAGAATATAGTTTTTTTTATTATTAAAGAATTGGGGAGGTTTGTGACATTTGCGAGTGTTTTCTGCCTTAGTTAACTTTGATAAATCTAATTTTTTTCTCAGACATATGTATATGACAAATATATTTAATTGGTACTGAATGTTTGACGCCAGCCGATAGTGCGCCTCTTAGTCGCACAGGCCGCGATGCCTCTCCGACGCCTCTCAAAGCCGTGTGCCACGAACACGCCCGCGCGTGCAACATGGTGCAACGAGTGTGAGTGCACCGAACGACCCGCAGCTAGCACCACTACCGGCCACCTCGGCGGAAGCACTCCGCCGGGTGTGGCAATGTGCTTCCGCCGGACTATAATAGCATCAAGGGCACATGTTTTCTCTCACAGACATAAACTATGTAATGTATATTTCATCAAATGTTTTTATTTGTTAATTCCATTGTTCAACGTGCGAATAGGTCCTAAACTTGGCCGCGTCTGTTTCCCGCGCGCTGCGCTTCTGGCGCGCAATTGGCAGGCCTGCTGTAGCGCTGTGCTACACGAGTGAGTCAGTACCCACCGGGAGCTCGAAGAGGCTGGTCGTCTTCGCGCAACGTTGAGAGGCCACCTTCGCGCCAATTCCGCAACCGCATCTAGATCGTGAGTACAACACCACTGGCCGTGCATCACCGCGCATCACCGCGCATCACCGCGCATCACCGCGCATCACCGCGCAGGTCTTAGCAGCAACGTCCGCCACGTACTGTTCGCTCAAAACTCCCCCCTCTCCATAGTAAGCGGGGTCATCGCCGAACAGCCGTACACGCGCAGAGCTCTCTAACCCCGAACAGTCGCGGCCAGGGGATGGATAGCACCATGTAGAGGTTGATGTGTAATAAAAACCACACTTCACGTAGCAGAGTGCATCATTTGTAGTATAAGGCGTCTTGGGTGGCCTAAACAGCCCAAGGATCACCTCTACGGACACGTCCCTGCCTCCCGCCACTCGGCCGAACCCAAACCCCGAGACCCATCCCGCAAGACTTGATAGCTTTGACGGGGAGGCAGCCGGAACGGTGTCATGTTGTGTTACAGCATTTGACTGCCAATCCAGATGGAAGCGCCTAAGGGAGCGATACTGCAGGGAAAAAAAATTGCTTGAAGTATCTCAAAGAAGTGGTAGTTGCCAAAGCTTCAAAAAGGAGTGGATTTTGATGAAGGAGATGAGGTTCTTGGATGCCCATATTCTTCTTCGAAAGTAAGTAATTTGGCAGATTAATGAACACATCTTAAACTTACTCGCAGCTAAGGAATTCTTAAGTTTATTGGTTACTTAACACTCACGTAAGAAAAATGGTGTTTCTCTGTTATCACATCATGTTAACCTACTTATCTAGGTATTTCTCAAATAAACACATATTTTTTTTTTTTTTAAATTGTATTTGTTATTAAGGGCCATGTGACAAGTCACATTCAATTGAAAATATAAAAGATGGGAACACATCGTGTGTATCTGGTAAATTTGCTATGTTGTGTCTTTCGAAATAAGACAAATAACTAAAGCGAAAGGTTGGTGACGTTAGGCCAGCTACATTAATAATATGTAAAATCTTTATTAAACAATGTATAATGCAATTTGTAGTAGACTTGAACTAGCTTAGTTATTATTTGCAATATTTCACTGAAGCTATAACTTTAGAGATGTAACACTTGAATTGTGGCTGTAATGTTTCGTGTAAGTGACATTTATTGAGTATTTAGTTAAAAAATTACCTAGGTTCAATCTTTAAATAAAACTTTACTGGTAGTTCATTAATGCTTGCAAATGTTTTTGAGTTTATTGTATAAACAAAAAAACTATAATGCTTGGGGGACCGTTCATTAATTACGTAAGGACAGTTTTTGCCCATTTTGACCTCCCTCCCCCTATGAAAGGACACACAAGATATTTTGGACCCCTTCCTTCCCCTTCTTACTTTAAATTGTACCTAGAGTTTCCCTAATAAACGTTAAGTATTAAATAGTTAAATGCATTAGATAAGGTTCAGTTACACTGAAAAGATTATTTAACATAAATCAAAATTTGTAATTTTTTTTTTTTATGTTTGGAAAATGTGTATTATCATTAAAGTAAGATTTGAAACAATTATAAAGTCAGGAAATAAATCGGTCCACAGTCTAAAAACATGGAATAGGTACTTTGCGTAACATAATGAATGACTAGATTTGAAATAGTCTTAAAGGAAATCAGTCAAAGAGTAACAGCTGGTTCAGTACAGATCATCAAGCATTATCCAGGCTGAAAGGGTTGGCAAGCCATACCTACTGCCCAGTCTGAGAAAATCTGTAGCTTGTCAGATGCAGCAGCAGATGGCACTGAGTTGTGAGCAACACACTGTTAAGCTGTGATTGTCCGATGTGTCCTGGTGCTCATCGAGGTATTGGTGCTTGAAGTCTTGCGTTACAAAATATTTTTTTCATACAGGTGAATTAAGACCGTACTAAAATATTAAGTTAAAATGTCATTTACCCCTTTTTACTCCAAGGCAAGGTTACGGTAGCGATTATTTCAATTCCCCTTCCCCCTCATGACCTTTGCATAATGAATGAACGACACCTTGCAAGTAAATATGGTGTGATAATAGATTGCAGAAGATTATAAATCTTTTAAAAAGCCACATGAAAGTACACCGATCCCTCACTTAGCACGACTAATGTGTTCCTAAAAATGTTTGTGTTATTCGAAATTGCGTATTATGAAGCATTAGTCCCCATAAATATAGGGCGAAATTATTTAATGTGTTCCAAGATGTGTAGGGAAGTAATCTTTACATAATATAAATGCGTAGAATAATTCTTGACAATGTATATTTCACATCATTTATCTTTTTAAGCCTACTACCGAATACTTGATATAAAGAAAATATGTCACAGCGTAACGGGAGATAATTGGTAACGTATTTACCGTCGGTCAGCAGGTTGGCATGCCTGCCCAGGCGTGACCTTCAACACGTGCGCGCATCTGTTTGCCTGCTGTCGCAAGAGGCTGGATCCTTTGTTATTACGTTTAAAACTCTACAAAATTAAAACACTTTTATGAACTTAAGAACCGGTTTTATCTAACTTTAGAACACTCAGCCATTTGTAAACATTTAATTTGTTATGCACACCTACTCTTATAAACCTAAAGCACTACCAATATATGTACGTATGTCCTTCATGACATTCTGCATGCCGTATTACTTCAAGTTTTGTCTCAAGACAAATAGTTTTCACGTTTCTTAACACTTTTTGAACACGATGCATCACCCTCTTGCTTGGAAGCCATTATTCCAACTGCAGCTGCTTGTGCACGTGCAGGAATCCACTAGACTGAAATTCATCACGGCCTGGTCTGCGGCCAGGCATAAACGGTACGGCCCGGTGTCGTACGCGCGGATCAAAAGAAATTTAGTCCTTTACATTCTACAGCCACAACTGAACTCGCTGTAGCTGATGTTTGCAGAACATTTGATAGCGTAGTTTGTTTATCTGCGTGCACATCTCTTTCCCCTCGCATTCCAAACCACTCTCCCCCCCTCGAATTCCATACCTCATACGTCACGGTACATCTGTTGAAGCAGATCTCCTGACGTCGCGTCGTTTCCGACTTTTTGTTTTTAGCCTGTGGCGATTTCGTGCTAGCTGAAATTCAGACGTGCTATTCAAGACTGGGGCATTAAAATATACATCACAGTAATTGAATTAGTGCAGTTTGAAGCCGTGCTAAGTGAGGGAATGATGTATAGTCATTTATGATTTTTAGTTGATGTAGGCAAATATTCTTCCTCCCATAGTAGGCTAGGTAACCAAAGCCAGTATGTTGCTTAAATGCTATAGGTAGTAGTGTTTAAACATTTTGAGAAGTGGAAAAAATATAAATTTGTTAAAACTAAACAATGCACTCGCCTAATAACTATGCCATAAAAGTTGGTCTACGACTCTAGGGGCGGTATTCCAAAACATTCAGGTAAGGTAGCAAATAAGCACTACCTTGTTGGGATACAACTGTAACCTATCTCGCAGACTGTATTCCAGAACGCGTCCCAATCCATTTCCTGTTAGGAAACGAAAAAGCAACTGTTTTAATAAACTGTGCCCTGTACGAGGCTAGAAACTGATTTCAATGCATTCTAGCGGATGTTTGGCAACCATCGATGGATTTGCTACGCCAAAATCCTACAGATAGCAGCACTATCGTGCGAATTAATTGGCGTAATTTTAAAGTTGTTGATTATTTGTTTTTATATCCATTAAACTATTCAAATATATTCCAGAATAGTTTTTGCTATAATTAAGTTTTATTTGACACACTAGGTAATTTTAAAGTTGTTGATTATTTGTTTTTATGACCATTAAAGTAATCAAATATATTTCAGAATAGTTTTTGCTATTATAAAGTTTTATTTGACACACTAAAACACATTATATATCCCCCGATTATAATTAAAATGACTATATATGAGTTAATGGCGCCAGATACGATTCAGCCATCTGGGAGAAATCAATGAAAAAGTGAGCTCTGCGCATGCACGTGATTTTGGCAACGAAACGGCAACAGATAGGACACCAGAAATCAGTGCCCTAAAAATAAGGAACTGGCCGTGTCCTATCGTGCACTTGGAATATGGTTAGGGTACAGGTATCGCATATTCAACACCTAAACCCTTATTTTTGTGTTTTGGAATACGGCCCTAGGTGTGCTCTAAGGGCCGTATTCCAAGACACAAAAATAAGGGTTTAGGTGTTGAATATGCAATACCTGTACCCTAACCATATTCCAAGTGCACGATAGGACACGGCCAGTCCCTTATTTTTAGGGCACTGATTTTTGGTGTCCTATCTGTTGCCGTTTCGTTGCCAAAATCACGCGCATGCGCAGAGCTCACTTTTTCGTTGATTTCTCCCAGATGGCTGAATCGCATCTGGCGCCATTAACTCATATATAGTCATTTTAATTATAATCGGGGGATGCATAATGTGTTTTAGTGTGTCAAATAAAACTTTATAATAGCAAAAACTATTCTGAAATATATTTGATTACTTTAATGGTCATAAAAACAAATAATCAACAACTTTAAAATTACCTAGTGTGTCAAATAAAACTTTATAATAGCAAAAACTATTTTGGAATATATTTGAATAGTTTAATGGTCATAAAAACAAATAATAAACAACTTTAAAATTACCTGAGAAAATTAAAATTACGCCAATTAATTCGCACGATAGTGCTGCTATATGTAGGATTTTGGCGTAGCAAATCTATCGATGGTTGCCAAACATCCGCTAGAATGCATTGAAATCAGTTTCTAGCCTCGTACAGGGTACAGTTTATTAAAAGAGTTGCTTTTTCGTTTCCTAACAGGAATTGGATTGGGACGTGTTCTGGAATACAGTCTGCGAGATAGGTTACAGTTGTATCCCAACAAGGTAGTGCTTATTCGCTACCTTACCTGAATGTTTTGGAATACCGCCCTAACTGTAACACTCAAGTGACTTAATGTTTTTTTATTTGTTTGATGGCAACACTGATGCTTTTAAAAGATAGAAATAAAATATTCATGTACCAGTTATGCTTTTGCCTACTTAAAAAAATATTGCGTGTGTGAGTTGGGCATGTGTAAATTTTTAAATGTTTTCATTTTATTTTATTATTGCAAAGCAGTAAATGTTTTTGTGCTATTTATATCTAGGACTGTGAGCAACTTCTCCACTAAGCCCTCCACCTCGGCAACATCATCGTTCAGTGCTGGAGATGTTGGAAAAGCTTCAACATCAAATGGATCAACACCAACTAGATCAGCATCGCCACCCTCTTCATGTACACCATTCTCCCGGTCAGCTTCCCCAGCAAGCTCGCCAGATGATGCTAATAATTGTTTTTTGAAAGGAAAGGGACTGACAAGAAAACATGTTGCAAAAGGTGAAATTGCTGTTTTGGAAAAAACATTGCAAAAAACTGCCGAAGTTCTGTTGGCTAAACAAAATGAAAGCCCAGAATACTTGTTTGGCAAATTTGTAGCCTCTAAACTTAAAAATGTTGCCCCAAAAAGTAGGGGTAAACTGCAGATTGAAATACTACAGTTAATTGATTCATACTTGTCCTTTGATACTGCCTGAATAAGTAATTAGTTTTATGTTCTTATGTGTATTTGTAATTGTTGTTATTATATTTTCTTGCTGTATTTATGTAGATTTCTACATAATGTCTAAGTCATGGTGTGTACCCTTATTAAGTTGTGAACATTCTAATACAATTTTTTCCAGTGACCTATCACGATTTCTCTTGTACTTACATATATTAATTTTAAGCTCTGTTGTAATGAACAATGTTAATAATATTATAATTCTGTAAATAGAAAACAATTGTATTAAAACAATAACTTATCAAGCAACAACAATTTTCCATTGTAACAATGTAATGTTTTTTTTTCTGGGTCTACCGGTAAAATATTATTACAATTTTTTTGCACAGGTGTTTTTTTTTTTAAATGAGTAAAATTGTACAGTATGTGAAATAGATTAGTTGTATGCAAACAAATGTGCCTTTTTTTTTTGTAAAAATTGTGCCCTGTTTTTCATGAAATTAAAAAAATTCCAAAATGTTTTTCTCAGTACCTTTAAAAGTTAAAACTGTTTCTAAATTCCTACTGGTTTGCTAGAAACCGCCGTTTATAGCTTACATTTAAACACCAGTGTACTGCTGCAGCCACTGCCATAGTCAAATATTGAGAATGGTGGAGGATGAGGTAAGGGTAGCTACATTTAAAGTACTTTAAAACATTGTGGACAGTCATTAGACTCAAAACATTAGTTTAAATACAAATTTTAGGAATTTGGTAGTTATTTATAAAAAAAAACAAATTGAAAATAGAAAGTTTAATATTTCCTTGCAATTGCAATACACATATAAACTTTATTGAAACAATACACTTGTTGACTAACAGTCTCCAAAACAAAAAAAAACAACTAGTACACAGGTAAACAATTAATCAATGCTGTTTTCAGGGTTATAACAGGAACATCCTTTGTGTACTAAATATGTAATTTCGGAATTTTAATTTTCTGGAAAAGCCTCTATGCAAGATTATTACTCTGCTTTTTTCTTATGAAGCTACGACCTTTCCAGAGATAATTTCCCACATTAAAAGATAAGAAAAGGATGCTGGATATTAAAGTTTTAGAACTTTCACCACAGCTGTTTATTTTGTGACCAGTCCTCCTATTTTGTTACTTGTTCGTGACCTGTAAACCATTTCATGAAGTAGAACTATTTTTTTTTATTTGAAAATAATTTACAGAACTGGCAACAAATCCATGAAAATGTGACAAGTCACAATCATGCCTGGCTAAGATTATGATCATACCTTGCACATACAGAAAACACTTTAAAAAATATTTCACTGAAGGTTGCAAGTAGTGGGATGTAAAGTGCTATTATTTTATTGTCAATGCTCTCCAAAATATTAAGGATTGTGTTAAAATAAAGTGTTTGAAAGAATTTGAATTACTCTATGATTCTCATGTAAATTTAAGTGTCATTGTCACTCTTCAGTCCTGTGCCTTCACGAAGTAATGTCTCTAGTGACCTAATCGTCTGGCTAGTTACCAAATATAAACAGGAACGGTGTGCCAGTGGACTTCCTGGGCCTCGCTGCACACTTGGGGGCCTAAAATTTCTAATTTATTAAAACTTACAAAAAAAAAGGAGAAAAATGAAGGTTTAAGCTTAATGCTTCATGGCCTTGGCACCTAGATATGAAATTGTTTGCCTCAATTTAATCATACTATGGTTTGGTGGGCCACCACCTCACACGTCCTACTGGCACAGTACATTTTAACACTTGCAATACAACGCAACTGAGTGGCAGTTGTATGACTTCACTAACCAATCACAACATAGCCCTTACATCCAAGAACACAAAATCATAAAACATATCTTAACCTCCCGTAAAGGTGTTTCTGCAAAAGAACATCAACACAAATTCTTCTCCCATTGGCTGGGACAAAACCCCAATATTTTTACCGCCTCCCATGGATAAAACACATACTGTACTGATATTCCCATCACAAGAATACATATCGAATGCATCAAAACGGCTCGGCGACTGAAAAAATGTCTATAAAATTGGAGCCACGTTGTCGAGTACCTTACAGTGACCATCACTTCTGTTTATTAGTCCTGTAGTTTATGAATTTTTTCAGGACCTGAAGACAATGGATATGTACAACTACATTTATAATTTTACAATCACACAGCACTGGTGGCAAATCTATGAAAATAAGACACATTTTTACTATAACTTATTGTCTAATGTAACAAAAAAAAAACACAATTAGTAGTTTTTATTCATACATTTAATAGTATTTTGTGCACATACCTAACTTTATACGCAAGTTAACTATGCTCTGATGGTTTCTCCATGTTGCCCACGCGTAATATATTATAACTGCCATGGGACTTGTCCTTCGGGAGTCATGAAGTATGTAGCTAATGTGTCTCTAATTTTATATGCAGCCTGCGCTGCACGATTTGATCCAGTCCTACCAATTGTGCTTATAGCCTGTGCTACCTCCTGATGCCACAAACCATCATTTCCATTTTGATCCACAAAGTTTGGTGGACAGTAAATGTGATCTGTTGGAGCCAGGGTTGCTTCATGTTTTTTTATAAAATTATGGAGGCACACTGCGGCCAGCACAATTTTATCTACCGTTTCCTTAGCAGCAATGATAGGACGACGAAAAATCCTCCAACGTGCAACCAAAATACCGAAGGCATTTTCGATTGTGCGCCTCGCTCTCGAAAGTCTGTAATTAAAAACTCTTTGCTGCAAAGTCAAATTATTTCCTGGATAGGGACGCATGAGGTTTTCACTTAATGGAAAAGCTTCATCTCCGACCAGAAAACATGGCAAAGCTTGGTCACTTCCTGGTAACTTGGCAACACCTTTTGGCAGTTTTAATTCTCCATTTTTGAAGGCTTGACCAAAAGCTGATGATGCAAAAACACCTCCATCAGAAGCTGACCCATACTGTCCTACATCAACAAGAGTAAAATTGTAATTGCTGTCACAAGTAGCCATTAGTACCAAACTAAATGATTTTTTGTAGTTAAAAAATTGGGATCCTGTTTTTTTGGGTGCCTGAATGATCACGTGTTTGCCATCTAAGGCTCCTACACAATTTGGGAAATTCCATGCATCAGAGAAATTTTTGGCAATGTTGCTCCATTCATGCTCTTCAGGGGGTTTAAGATATATGGGAGCCAATGTCTCCCAAAGAACATCACAAACTTCTTTCACAACCTCAGAAACTGTTGACTTGCCAACTCTGAAGGCCCAGGCCACAGACTGTTGTTGATCTCCTGTTGCAAGGTACCTGTAAAAAAATAAAACTTATAAACAATTATTTTCACAGGCATAGAGTACTTTTAACTTTATTCTTATTCTGGCTCTTGCCCCCCTCCCCATTTCAACTATGCAATTCACAGATTGTTCATTATGCTGCTACTGGTGGATTTAAGTATGTAGTAAGCTTCCAAGTGTGCAATATTACTAGAAGTGCAAGTTAGATAACTTTTAGAGGAAACAAACCTATTCCAGGTGGTCTTTACATGTAAGCCCTAGGTACCGTCAGTTGGGGTAACATTGGCCCTTTGAGGGTAACTTTGGCCCAAGACAAAAAAAAATGTTAAACCATGCAATGTTACCCCAACTGACGGTACTTAAAATATGGTATAACACAAAACATTAAAATAATTTTTAGTTTTTGTAGTGGCAAATAATTTTTTTAATGTGCATTCTCATAAACAAAATAGTTAAGAGTTGATTTGTTTAATTTTTTAAGTAAATGGCAAATAAATTTCTTTATACAATATTAAAAATCTTTAAACAATTTATCTCTTGTTTCCAAAAGAAAAATACAAGATTTAGCGGTATTTTTTTAACGTTAGTAACATAACCTGACGTCGTACCGACCATGGCAGTAAGCCCGTGCTCCGCACCGCCAGTACCGTATCCCGTTTTCGGAGCGCGCCCCTTGCCCAGCCGGATTGAGTCAGGCGAGCGCCTCGGGCGTGACCCCAATAGACATAATGAAATTTAAAGGTACGGAACCCCGGAGGCTCGAACCCATAATTCAATTAAGGGAAAAGCCATTAGTACGAAATTACTAATTACCCGACATGTAATAAGTGCGTCGTAGCCACTCCGGGCGAGTACACCACGCACGGAGCAGACAACAAACCTCATTAACAGTCACCGCGGCCACTGGCCTTAATTAAAATGCCCATGACTATGATCAATTCAGAATAGGAGAAATCCCTCTAAAACAATTCGCAGTGGGACAATATGTTAGTAAATTTACAGTCGCCAACTTGATGTCACAATTTAAATAATTAAATACATTAAAACCATTGTTAAGCCTTAAGCACCCAATTACCAGGTGCTACATTTTAATTGGGCACCTGGAACATGTTTTAACTGGTAATAGAGTAAATTCAATTAATATAAGTTTTTTGACGCCGACTCACAAAGAAGAGAAAGTTTCTCTTCCTTGCGAGGCGGCCATATTCGGCAGTCTTAAACCACTCCGCGCCGGGAACAGACGTGTGTCCGTGGGCAGCATTGAAGTTTCTTTCATTGATTATTTTTATTCTGTACTAAATCTTTAAATTTTAAACCTCTTATTAATTCATCGCTGCCCACGTCGACTCGGCGCGTATTTTACGGAACCGGGCCTATCCCCACCGTCTTCATCATGATACCGTGCTGCGTAGCGTATCACTCACGTAAGTGTTTCGCCGAACTTGGAGCCAGCTCATCGAGCCTCCCCCACCCCCTGCACCCGTTAACTTCCGGCGCTGGCCGTCTCCAGCGAGCATCGACCCACGTCCCGCGAGACTGCCGCGGTAACCATTGTCACGTACTGTTGTGTTTTTTTTCCTTGTCAACAAGTGTTGGTGAGAATTTTTGTAGCGGGGCTGAACTGCGGAGCGCACTCGTAGAGCGTACCGTGTACTCACATGGACCCCCGGTGAAACTCCCAAATTAAATGTATTCCTGCCAACTCGTATATCATTTTCCGTAATCTCCCGTCCTCCACACGGCCGAGCGGCCTTCACAGTCATGGTTGAATCATTCAGGTTACATTCAAGCCGTGTACCTGGCGGAGCACGCGGGGGCAGAGTACCCACGACCCAACACCAACGGCCTAGCAACCCGCTAGCCTGGCGCCCCTCCGGACAACAAGAGCATCGCGACGCCCGTAGCGCCCGTCAGGTACCCCCCGGACCTTTCACAGAGATCGGGTGATGGCAAACCAACTGTTCAAACTGAAACTACTAGTAATCCAACTATTGTAATGCTGTTTACCAGAATCATCAAATATAATGGGAGGAACCAAAAAAATTCCTAAATTACCTTTATTATTATTTCATAAAGTTGGTTAAGTTAGTATAGCTACATTAAAAATAATGTAAAATTTGTTTAGGATTACTTAGGAATAACCAATTTAAGATGAAGCTACCTTGATCTTAACAACCTTTCACACGATTTCACAGTATATTTAATATTGATAACCTAACCTAAACAACATCCCACACTATTTTTTAAGTATTTTAAATCTATTTCGACAATTCTATAATTTCTGTGTCACTTTAGTCTACGAAAGATTATATGGATGGCTTTCGTATTTGTTTTTATCCTTTAATATGTGCTAAAGAAGTTGTTTGCGCAAGTGGCGATTTTTTGGGAACTTCGGAACTGTTCGGGCCTCGGAGAAATAAGAAGAGGGGCTAAACTAGAGAATTACCGAATAGTACCCATACAATATTTTAATGCATTCCAGTGTTTTTGTGTCTACAAATTTTTTTGTGTGTTAACATTTTACAAGACAAATGTGGAGGTTTTCTTGTTAGAATGGGTTATCTTACAGAGAAATATCATCCCTTTAACTACTGACCTGTTAAGAACACTGCATTCGGAGGGTAGTAAAATAAAAGGTGTACTAACCTCAAAGTGATGGCAAGTCGCTGCTCAGGCATCAATGGCATTCTTCTATTTTTTTTTAGTTAGTTTATGTTTGACTAAATTCAATAATTCATCAAACATTGGCACAGTCATACGAGTATATTTAAAAAATTGTTCGCTGTCGCTCTTCAGTTCTTGAAACAGATTATGATATTCACCCTGTTTCTGTCGATTGCAGTTTATTGGCCTCACACCCCATCTTCTTTTACCTAACTGAATTTTACGGTGGCGCAAGCAAATTACGCCCGCTGTAAGAACAAGCAAACAGGCCAACTGTACAGCATCACAATCCATTTTAGCAACTGTATCTTAATAAATTCTCCTACATAACAATATGTATTTTGAAAACAGTTTTAAAACACCGCCAAAATTTTAATTTTCTAACACTGCCACACACAGGACATATATTTATCGCACAATACCATTGGCTAAAATGAAAGCACGAGATATTAATTGTGAATCAATTTCGCACAGGTCGTGTGCACGAGTCGTGCGCATAGCTTTCTATGCACACGCTTATTTTTTTTAATTGTGAACCCAGCCTAAAGCAAATGACAAAGTCCTAAGCTGGATTAGGAATGGCTACTAGAGGTGTGTTATTGTAGGTACAAGCAAAGTTAAATTTTATCTTACGTCTCCTTTAATTATTATCCTTTCAACTGTAAATAGGTACATTATAAATAGATACAAATAGTTTCTTACACAAAATGCTTTTACATAGTTGAATAATTCGCTCAAACATGTAAGTAGTATGTAAAAGGGGCTCCGAAATCTGAAGTCGGAGTGTGGTTGTGGTGGCATCGACCGCCATCTTGGATAGTGACATCATGGCGGCCATCTTGGATGGCCTTGACTTTGGCCATTGACCTTGACCTTGGCAGACATTTTGGACCGCCATTTTGGATTTGGGCGTCATTTGGTTTTATGACGTCATCGCCACCATGTTGTTTTACGATCGCAGCCATTTTGTATTCTGGAACATTCCGCCATTTTGAAATTTGAGCGTTGCACATTTTCGTTATGATCGCCATATTCAACTCTTTTATTTATTACCGAAAAAATAGGAAAAAAATTTAAAAAAAATAAATAAAAAATTTAGTTACTAAAATTTTAATAATTTTTTTATGTACAAGACTTACAATTAAAAATCCTCGGTTCGAACCCGACGGGTGCAAAAAAAATAAAAATGGCGACAGGCTTCTTCCCCCAAGGTGGCTGCTGGCAGACTGACCCCCACCACTTGTTTCATAGCATATATATCATCAGGTAGTTTGACGTCATGTTCGCCATCTTGAAAATCCGTAATTTTAATACTAGAAATTCAGGAAAAATTACAAAAATCATTAAATAAATTTGTAATCTATATACTGAATGATTCGATCGATTCCTGTCCTTGGTTCGATCCCTGGCCGATACAAAACAACTTTAATTTTAAAAAAGTACCACTAAAGTGGCAGGTTTGAGAAAATTAAACACCGCAAGTTCTACCAAAAAAATTATTACATAAATTCTACACTACTACAAGTACAAAAAACACAGACAAAATACTAAAGTCTTGTGGATTTCTCGATTAAAACAGTCTTCTTAATGGACGAAGTAAGTCCTTTACATGTCCGTAAATTTCCATTCAGTTTATCAGGTCGACATATTGGTACACCAATATTTTCACACAAAGACTGTAATACCCCAAGTATCTTAAACAATAATTAAATAAGAAGGTAAAAAGATTTGGAAACTCTGAATACTGGGGCCCTCAATTAATAGTAACTATAAAAAGTCAACAACAGAGGCGACACTAGGAGTAAACAAAGCAAATTTTAGGGACTCCCTACGAACACTAGGGAGAAAAAGGGATCGTTATTATAGATTTATTAAATAAAAACAACAGTTACGTCTATAGACTTCCTTATTTTATTAATCATTGTTCTTTCTTTTTTTATAGATTAAATTTTTGTTTGTAACATCTGTTTTTCATGGATAAGTGATCTTACTTAAATTCCTCACAATTACACTTATTATATTATATTCTTTGAACTTATTTACTATCGGGCCGGCCCTGAATGTTTAACAAAAATAATAATATTTAAATAAATGCATGAAATTAACATCGCTAACTTTACAGGTTGTACATATAGTCCTTGCAAAACATTATATAAATTTCCTCTCCTCGAACTGCTTTAACTGTCCTCCGTCTTAACTGGGTTACACTATTTTTGAGTTCGCAAAGAAAATAAAGGATTGAAGTGGGTATCACCCGGGGCTGTAGGTTGACGGTGATCGAGGTAGTAGGCCTAAAGATGGTGGA
Source organism: Bacillus rossius redtenbacheri (assembly GCF_032445375.1). NCBI lineage: Eukaryota > Metazoa > Arthropoda > Insecta > Phasmatodea > Bacillidae > Bacillus > Bacillus rossius. The sequence goes on along the minus strand of NC_086331.1, from coordinate 81,676,774 downwards.
TTCTGCTCAGGATCCGACTCTAGATGTTCTGGCAGAGGATTTTGGTTGCCCCGAACTTGGAACCCTGTCTGAAACAGAAGTCCAAATTCCAAAGAATCAAACTTGTTTCCAGACAGTATACTTAAATGGCGCAAAAGGCCAATAGAGGCCAAGACTTACCAAAACAGGGTGTTGGTCCTGGTGCTCAGGAGAGGGCGTCTCGTCTCCGAAAACCCGAACCACGATGGCAGTAGACACGGAAGTCATCATGATTTAAGTAAAAAAAATATATAAAAATACTAAGTTTCTCTACTTTCCTAATCTACTGACTGGTTAATCTTAATTTTAGATAGGGACTTCATCCCTCTAGTCTGAGAAGACTACATAATTCGAGATGCGATGCCGATGATTCGCCGAAGATCGCAGTTACAAACGGTATCAGTCAGTCAGGAGGCGCGCACCGAAGTCCCTTCAGAGCGGGATATCATCAGTATATAATAAACGCGGGATCTCTAGAGAATGGGAGGGGGGCTAGGCTCTGAGCCGAAAATTACCGAGCCCACCCGAAGGTGTCCGGCATAAAAAATATTAGTTCTTACTGGCATGACGGTGCGACTGAGGCGCTATCTTTTGGTGGCGAGAAGAAGTACTAATAAATCGACTTGTGGCCGACGAGTGTGTCAATGCTAGTAGTATATGGGGCAACCAGTGTTGCCACCTAGCGGCCTGAGATATAAGGATGAGAATGGTTGTCGTTACCTCCGCGCGAGCGCGGTAGTGTCGGCGCTGCCGACGCACGTAAGTGGCGTTAGTGACCCCCGCCGTCGCTAGATGTCGTTAAAGTCCAGAATCGTACCTGTGGCTGTCAAACCTGAGATGACCTTGAATTCGGTTACCGTCCCCGTGAGCTCACAAGCGGTCATCGCTCCTGGCTTCACTTCTGAGAATAAAGGGTGGGGAAGCAGGGGGGGTGGCTTCAAAAAACGCATGGTCTGTGGGACGCAAGGCCCACGGGATCCTCCTGTCGTGTCTTGCTGCTAGTGAACCTTATACCAATTCGTGACAGAGTTAGCAGGGCTCAGCACTGCTTCACAAGCTGCTGTAGGCAAAAGTAGTCATGTGGAGAAATTAAGTTACCGGCCTCCGACGTGCCTCTAGGTGGGAGAAATATTAGCCAGAATGCTAAGCTAGCATTAGGCTGGGGAAAAAACTCAGCTCGCCTCTGGGAACAGAGGCTTAGGGCCTGGTAGTAAAGAAATAGGAGGAGTAAAAAAAAATATTTCCAAAATATATTTATAACAAAATTTTAAATAAAACGTGCCTAAATACCTAATTTCCAGCACAAGACGAATTATCGACTTCATTAAAAGGACAGTCATATATTTCATGTTGTTTTGCACTTCGAATAGTTGCTAATGTTTTGTTACAAAATATACAGCTTGTTTCTGATGAATGTACAGCCAGTCTATAACAATTCCTGAGGTGTCGTTTTAATCTTCCATAGTGTATAAACTTGCTTAAACACCTGTTGCACTGATATTTAATGCGTTCAGAGTTATTATTACAATTGTGTATTACATAATCCCATAATTTCAAGTTTTTTATCTTCTCACAGTACGTACAGTTGAGTGATGGAACACCATTGGTTGCTCCTTCCTGAATCAATGACACTGGAACTGTTGACAACCATTGTAACACTGCTGACATGTTAACTTCTGAAGCCATTGAGGTCTGCTCTGCGGAAGATGTTGCACGCGTCGAAATTTCCTGCTGTACGTAGCTGTAGACAACATTGTCATCGGGCTCTGCATTGATGATGGTAGACCTTCGAACCAGGTTGGTGTTGATAGTGGTAATTATGCCATCGAGTTCTCAATAATAGCTAGATACTGGTCTATTATGTTATACAAGTCTAACTATCCGATCCGTTCATCGCAGCAACCAGAGACAGACTGAAGTTCTCATCGACAGGGTCTCACTTATATATTATCATTAGCTGGTACAATGCATGAGTCAAAACAATAACCATGTTCATTATACTTGCACTTAACTTTCTCGGAGCATTTTTTATAATGACGATGTAAGCTATCAAGATGTAAAATTAGTTTACTGCACTTGTTGCACTGAAATTGTATTCTTTGAACATTATTCGGACAACCGCTTCTTTCATGTCTGCTAGCGCTTAAAGTTCTAGTAAATGATACACCACAATATTTGCATTGATGCGATGTACGCTCTTCATTAATTGAAGTCTGAAATGCAGATGATAAAACTTCAGCTGATTATGGAACAGCACGTATCGTTGTCTCCTCTGCAGTCGATATCAGGATCTCCGCAGCTGTCGACACTGCAGCCATTGAGCTCTCCGCTGTCGTGGTCTCCTATGCAGCCGGTATCGGGATCTCGAACTCTAACATCGTTGCTGCCATCAAGGGCCCCGCTGCTGACGGTAAACTGTCTATCCTGGTCGACACTGGAACAGTAACTAAATCTCACGAAACTTACTGAAGAGAGCTGGTCCGTACTGTACCGCGGCCAGTGGTAAACTGAGGGTCCAGTCGTCTGAACCTCGCTTATATACCCGCGGTCTACTGGAATACTAAATGAGTCAAAAAATTGTCTGTATTTAAAATTATTTTTTTATTAGGTACCTAAAAATTATTGAAATAAAAAACACACAAGTTCAAGTTTTACACATTTATTTATAACAATTACACAAATACATATTAGGTTAAGGAATCAAGCATTTTCGCAAGCAAAGTCTTTAATGACGCACGAACTGCCTCGCCGACTCCAGTTCCAACTGGTTCGTTGTCTCCGGTTCCAACTGGTTCGCAGGTCACGGGATCAGGAACACAGGTTTTCAGCTGGTCATCTTCTGCGATGTCGTCAACTCCGGCAAGACATGGTCGATGGCATCTGTGACCACATCTGCGCCTGGGCTTTGGCACTGTGCTAGTTGGGACAGATTCACTGCCTGAACTTCGACGACGAGATACACGTCGTTTGGATGTCTGCGTAAAAGCATCACAGGTCGCAACAGGTTGCAACACGCCCATGTTTGGTGTTGCATGTGCAGACAAGGCGACTACCTCAGCGATACTAGCAGGAAGGATTGTGTGTGGTCTCATGTGATAGACGGCACAGATTCCAGGTTCGCAACAATCTAATAGCTGCTGAGTCGGTTCGTACGACACAGGAAAGTGCGCAAACCACCAATGCTGAGCGCCTCCATCACAGATTTCTGTATATGTACGTAGATACCCGGAATCCCAGTAGCTGTACTCGACACTGCTGAAGCTAGGTCTTACGCTCAAGTACACGTTAGCAGGATGAAACGTAAACATCTTCTTTCAGGTCGAACGTCAACTGAAGGCACGCACGGATGTACGCCATTTATATATGCAGGCTCCTACTAACACTGTGTGTGCCATTTCTGCATTAACTGCGAGTTTGTACAGGCACATACTCGTTCAAACTTGTCACGTGGCTGCACGTCGTATATTGTATTAAGCTTGCGCAGGGAAGGACAGCCGTAGTCGGTCTGTAGGTCTACAATTTCAACTGACGCATCACACAACTTGCTCAGCCATTTCTTCTGTTCAGGTCCGGCAACGTATATTGTTTCATTTTGAACTAGTAAATCTTGCAGTGTGTTTTTCACTTGGTGGAATGGGATTTTACCTTCGTCCCACTCTAGTCCGTGATAATATTTAGATAGCCATTCATTCGACCGTTTACTTTTTTCGTCTAGTAGATTCCAAGGGTTCGGAAGTCGGAACGTGCGAGTTCGAGTCTTGTCTCCGGAGGTGACGCTAATTTCCTTGAGCACGAATCCATTTTGACTCTAGAAACCTTGCAGGTTGCAGTACATCTTGTCGCTAGCAATGCTCGGTCGTAACTAAATTATCATCGAAAACGAAACAGTATTTATGTCAGAATTTTCAAAAGTTTGTCTCGACAATTGTACGAAGCAAGCCAATCATGAAGTATCAGACAAAAAGCATAGGTGTTTGGTGGAATATTTCTGCTAGTCGTTATCTCGATCCTACAGTCGATGATGTTTGAATTTTTTCGATCATCCTGTTTGGAAACGTCAAACATCATTAACGGAGCCTTGTTCTTGAAACTGTCGGGACTCAGTATCAGTGACTGTCTCCCCCCCCCCCCCCCCCCATAGTAAACTTGCTGAAACTTGGCGTACATTTGATATGCGAGAAGAAATCTTCCTCTTTCAAAGTCCATGTTCATGTCAACATACGGATATCTTTCGCTGTTTAAAAATATTTTTACATTACGTATTTGACAGTTATCGAATAAGGAGCGACATACTCCTGCATTGAGCTGTCTTCCGGTCTGAAGCCCGACGATAATGTATCTTGGTTTTTCTGTAGCGAAGCTGGACTTTACTATCCAATTGATACGCTGACTATGAGGCAAGCCAGGATAAGTTTCCAGGCTCCAGGATCGGAATGGCACATCGAAGGTCTTGCCATTTTCTATGTTCTTCAACATCTTGACTCGTTCAACGGTGCTCACTTGGATGTGGGGCAGCATCCACTCGATAGACTGTAGTGTTAGCGAGACATCTTGAGGGTTTTCTGCAGAGGCTACAATTGCATTAATGTGCGTGCTGGCTAGAAGCAGTACGAGCTCCTGTTTCGAATTAATGATTATTTTCTTGTAGTCCTAAGCGAATCCAAGAAGCATCGACAGAGGAACACAAACTTCGAACTTCCCTTCGGCATAAACCGGAAGCTTATATTCATCCTCGAGAGCCCAACTGGCCATCTTTGCAGCGGACAGTTCATTTGGCATGAACGAAAGGTAATTTTTCATAGCAGATGTTATGCCTACATCTCTCGTCTGGTCTACCTCGACGCCATTGAGTACATATGTAATGCGCTCGATTAGGTGAAGAATACCACTGCAAGATATTGACGTCGTTGTCGGATGCGTACCATCCGCTTTTGTCAGCGCGCCTCTTATACGTAGAAATGATAGTGCGTATGGTCCGAGCAGGAAAGGCTGGTACTTGTGCAATTCCATTTTCGTAATGCTGACATCAAAAATGACCCGATCTTTCACATTGAGGATTTCGTCTTCCATATTTAATCGGCAATTGTCCAATACTAAGAAGATACTTTATGCTGTCAGGTGTTAATGCACCGATGTCTGGTAGAGAACTGTTCTTATTCATGCCAATACGATTTCTTTTATAACGGTTCGGTGTTACGAACTTTATGCCCATCGCTTCAAGTGCAGACGTAATGTAATTTCTTCGTCTTGAAAATTCACCAATCGTCCTCGCTGGTCAACGAATCCGACGACGACTTCGTGTGCGCACTTCACGACGACTGGAACGTAAATGATACTTTGCGGTACGTCGACCAGTTTATATCCTGGCGGGACCATCGGCGAAAACTCGTGCCGCATGTTGCTTAGTCTTCCATTGGGATACGTTCCACTTGCCAAATTACAGTTTATTCTTATGACATTCACAGGCAAAATGTTTACTGCGCACGTAGATTCGTACGTTCTTCCTGTATCATACACCTTTGATTCGAATCCGAGCATCGTACCTATGGTCCCAGGTTTCGTAAAGTCGACATTTTCACTGCATGTTAGAATGCTTTTTGAGTGTTTGGATTTCCACGCAGTTGAAAGTCTACATCCTGTGGTAACATATCCCTGATGTAATTTGCAATGTCGTCAATTTCGTAAGATCCAACGGGTAACTCTATTTCATGAGCGGTCCCATCGCTTTTCAGGAAGCAGATCTTGCAATTTTCTTCGTAGATATTCGGTATGGCATTATACATTGGAAAATCTACGAGTCCGATACACCATTCTCCGTCTAAATCCAGAGGCAGGAAATGACCCGCCCGCAGCTCAGATGCTTGACCTGTCAAGGTAAGCGTTATTGACATGACTAATAAATTTAATATGTGTACAGTAATTTATAGACAAAAAAAAAGTTTTTTATGAAAGCTAATTTTTTTTAGTTAAAAAGCGAAGACACAAATGCCCGCATTTTGTTTGATTAGGTGACTGTTCGTTTTCGTAATTGTAGAACAATGTAGTAGTCCGGCCCAAGTACCGCCTAAGTTCTGGCGGAGGCCGTAAATTTCCAAAACTATCGTAGTACTGGGCCATTTTTCCAGACTTTATGTACGCCACCCAGTGTGTGCCACGACCTGCTGACGTGTCTAAATTAATTATGGCATGCTCACGTATCTTTGGCTTGCTGGGAAAAGTGTCTCACATAAACACGCCTCGGAAATTTGGTATTTTCAGATTTCGAGCGTACTTTATTAAATCTATATTGGTGAGCGGACGTTTCGGCAAAGAACTTAAGATTTTTTTCATTCGTTTTTTTTCTCATGCCTCTACCTGATTTGTGAGGTTGCAAGTAGAGTCCTGCACCATTTTTTTTTACCCATGGCAATGGCTTCCATGCTGGCATTGTGTCGTTGTGCTTCTTTTAACTGCTTACGCTCATTCTAAGAAGTGTTGACTGCCCGCACTATACCGTTCGTTGCACCGACGAAACCGCCGAAAACACCCAATTCAGGTAAAAGCAAAGGAAGAAATCCTCCTATCTCAAGTCTCATGACGACGTTATCCGCAAATACATTTCGCTACTGGTTCAAAAAGTAGAGAGTGTGATAAACGAATTACTAGAGTATCTCGTTGCCATCGACCAGCGTGTGGAAGCCTCGGATTCTCGTATTCGCGACATAATCGAAGTATCTAATGCACAAAGACGTGAAGATTTGAGGACTTTTCAAAGTAGTCTGAAAGCACCACTATCTCACTTGTCAACAAGTTCAGATTTAGCCAAACACAAGAAAGAAGTTTCTGCGAAAGAATAAAAAAGTATAAAAGGAGGTCTTGCAATAAGTTTTCAGCCAGTACAATGTCGGACCTGGCCAGTGACCTTCATCGAGCTATACAGTCTATTCGTGAAAAATATCTACTTGCTAGACGAACCAGACTTGCACGTGAGATGGAAAATGAGGAGATATTTAAACAAATCACTAGTCGTCTCGACGAACTTAAAAATAAGGAAGAACCAGCCATCAATGTGAAGACAGAAGTTGAAGATGAAATGCCAACTGTAAAGAAGAGAAAGTAAGAACCAGATCGAGAAGAAGAGGACTTAACGAGTACAGAGTCCATGCAGAAGAAAAAAATACCGAAAAAGGGACACCAAGTTAATGCAATGGTCCGGCCATACCTGATATTGTTTACGAGCCGGAATAATGACACGACCTACGGAGTGTACAGAAAACATAATAAGTGGTTCCTCGGTGCTAAAGAAATAGACTTTCTACCAGGAAATATTGTGCGCGTAGAAGAGTTCAAAACGGGTGGGACTCCGGGTCTGTACGAATTGCTGTTTCGCAGGGAGCCTAAACGATATTCTCACAAAGACTTACAATAGTACAAAAAACTGCTAGAGCTAACCAATGCACATTTTTGCTATAACTATCCAGATAGTGGTGTATATAAAGACGAAGATCATGAAAAAATCGACATTCTCGCTAATCTCTTCAGTGAACTAAAAATACATGGTGAAGGTTTAAAAAAGCACGAAAGTGATCAGATATTTGACTATATATATTGGGACGACCCCAATTAATTAGTTGATCGCCTTAGAATTCTACATGCTTCGCTTAGTGTAGGAAACTATTCGCACATCAACGAAATAGTCTCCATACTTGAAGAACTGAGGGAAGCCGGCTACATACAATAAGTCGAACCGGAATCGCTCGCGAACTTAATGCTCCTGCTAGACGAAAATACCTTCGTCGCAAGGTTATAGTTCGTGAAATTGGTGATTTATTCCAGGCGGACCTTGTTGAGATGATACTGTATTCCCGATTGAATAAAGGTTTCAAGTACATGTTGACAGTCATCGATGTTTATAGCAAGTTCGCTTGGGCTAGACCTGTAAAATCAAAGACTGCCACGGAAGTAGCCAAGGCCATGGACAATATTTTGCGGGACGGACGTGTACCGTCGCACCTGTAAATGGACCTCAGGAAAGAATTCTACAATGCAACCTTCAAGGCTTTGACAAAGAAGTATGGCATCAAACACTACCTACTCTACATTTAGTAACGTCAAAGCCTCTGTTGTCGAAAGGTTTAACAGAACTTTGCGTTCCAAGATGTGGCAACAGTTCACGGCTAACGGAAATTACAAGTGGCTTGACATCTTGCCGAAACTAATAAGCGAGTATAATTCCACAGTGCATTCTACCACGAAAATGAAGCCAAAGGACGTAACGGACAATATCCTGCTTCGAACAGTGTTTTCCAACACGAAGAAGAAAGATCCACGAAAGCTTAAAGCTAACATCGGTGACATTGTGCAAATCTCCAAGCAGAAAGGTATCTTCGAGAAAGGTTTCACTGCGAACTTGAGTCCCGAACTTTTCCGTGTGACACATGTACGTGAATCAGAGCCTAAGACCTACTACCTCGAAGATTTGGACCACAAACCTATCCGTGGCGGCTTCTATGCCGAAGAGATTCAGCCTACGTTGCATCCCGATATGTACTTGGTGGAGAAGATTATAAAACGAAGAAATGGACGGTCCTACATCAAGTGGTGGGGCTTTCCACCTCGCTTTAATTGGTGGGTGGCAGATGCAGAAATCGAGAAATCCACAAGACTTTAGTAATTTGTCTGTATGTGTTTTTTTTTGTACTTGTAGTAGTGTAGAATTTATGTAATAATTTTTTTTTTGGTTTTTAAAAATAACTTGCGGTGTTTTTATTTTCTTAAACCTGTCACTTTTGGCCCATTTTATTAAATACTCGTACCAAGTATCGGTCAATATGTAATTAGTGATTGATTTTTTTTTAAATTTAATATTTTTTTATACATTTATGGGTCAATAAATACAAATTTCCAAGATGGGGGACATTACGGCTTACTGTAGGCTGTCATTATAGGATTTTAAGCCTCTTTAAGAATTTTGAACATCGATCATTATTTATTGGAATTATTATATTTACATAAATTTACAATTTTTTGCATCGCCCAGGGATCGAACTAAGGACAGGAATCAATCGAATCAATCAGTATTTTTCTTACAAATTAATGATTTTTAAAAATTTTCCCGATATTCTAACATAAAAATTACGGATTTTCAAGATGGCGGACATGACATCATACTAGGTGACGATATATATGCTATGAACAAAGTGGTGGGGGTCAGTCTGCCAGCAGCCACAGTGAGGGAAGGACCTGTCGCCATCTTATTTTTTTTTGCCCTCACCGGATTCGAACTGAGGACTCCGAGCTACGTGCCGTATTTTTCTGTTGCTTTTAATTTTTTTCATTAAAATCGGATAATAAATAAAGATTTTAAGGATGGCGGCCATAACGGAAATTGCAACGGTGACGTCATTGTCCAAGATGGCGGTCATGGTATCCTTATTCCTAAAAATGGCTTATCTGAGGCTTTAGACATGGATGCTTAAGCCGTTTTTAGGGTTTTGAGTTCTTTCTATGGCAAAACGACTTTGAGGATTTTCTAAATCCTAATTTTTGAATTGTGGAATTTTTTGAGAATTTTTGGCGGAATATTTTCCCAAAAAATGGAAATTTTGGCAAGTTTTGAAGGTAAAATTCAAGGTCGTCACACTCATCCAAGATGGCCACCGTGACGTCACAAATCCAAGATGGCGGACCAACAATCACAATCCACAGCCTGAAGCTTGTGCCAGCAGCCCCTGTTATATACTACTTACATACCTATGTATTTAAGTACTATGTACATAATCCTATTTTTTTCAGTTAAAAAGTGAAATAGATAAATTATAAGTTTATTATGCACATATTAAACGTACATTACTTGAAAAAACTTGTGTTTCTTTACTTTTCCTAGTTCTTAAATGTTATAAAAATTATTTTGTCCTAGCCCTGTTCGGATCAGGCGGATTTTCGGATTAGCGGGGTTCAGATTAGCGGGATTCTACTGTATGTAGTTAAAATTATCAGGTAAAATGCTGTAGTCATATTTCGCAGCATCAACAAGAGTGAAGCATGAAAGCGATACCACCATCAACCATTACTCACATCAATTCTTAGTTAACAAAGTGTTCTAATGTCATGTTTTGACAGGGTGGTAACAAATATATGATTTATAAATTCAAGGACATTTCAAGAAATTGAAGAACAAAAATTGTGTTTCCAGGAACAAGCTCAGTAGGTAATCAAAAGAAAAGTAATGAAAATAATACAAATCATAAACATTATTTACTAGTGGCAAATGCCAGTGGCGTAGCGTGCCATCTCGGCGCCTGGGGCGGGAGACCCATTTTGCCGCCCCCATTCTATAGGTGCTTAGTTAAAATTAAATCTCACATGCAATTAGGTACCTTTTATTTAAGTTAAAATAGGATGAGCGGTTTTACAAGCGGATTCTACGGGCCTTATGAGCAGCGAAGTCAGAAATAACTTTGTCAAAATCAATATTAGCAGCCAATTCTTGTTCAATCGACAATATAGCCAAGTTTGATAGTCTAGCGGAGCTCATAGTAGATCTGAGGTAATTTTTTATTAGCTTCAACTTCGAAAAACTTCTCTCACAACTTGCAACACTAATCGCCAAAGTCAAATATATACGAATCAAGATGACTATATTTGGAACCGAAATTCCGAGATTCAGTTTTTGAATGAACTGGAGGAGCTCCAGTGGTCCTTTACCACTTATATCTTCCTCTGATTCAGAACAGGCAACAACAACAAACTGCTGAAGACGCTTCCGGTCCATCTGAAACTCGTCCTTGTCGATGTCTTCTAATACATGGGAAAGATCACACTCGAACTTGCTGTCCAAAAGTTTCGCTGGCATCAAAAATCCGAACTTGTCCGATATTTCTTGAATTTGCTGGAATCGAGTCGTCATCCCTTGAATGATCTTGTCGAATGATGAGATAACCTCTCGACGGATTTCCTGTTCGTGAGACAAAGCTGCATCTTCAGAAGATTCATCGCCATGCATGCGTTTTTTCCTGCGAATTCTTCTCGTTTTGAGTTCGATTCCGAGTTTTTCGCAGTCTTAGCAAAGTCAATTGCTTCTTGCACGAAACGGTCTCTACTTTCCACTAAGAGGGTTTTCAAAGCGCAGAGTTTCTGAGCACACTTATCCACGCTTAGTCCTCGTTGCTGCAGGTAAATCTGTGCGTCATCTACTTCAGGTAGCACTGCAGCCCAAAAGCCAAGAAAAGTTAGGAAGTTAAATGACTGCATGGCTGTCAGGAGAAGACTGGCTCCCGATCTTGTTTCGGAAGTTTGAGATGAATCTGTTAATTGTTCCAGTACCTCAAGAACTACCTCAAACTTATTTTTAAGCATCTTGACAGCTACATATCTAGCGCTCCAGCGCGTTTCAGTGACTCGTTTTACTGCTTGACCTGTGACGGCAAGGTTTTGCCATTAAAAACACTCGTGAGAAAACGAGTGTATTTGGTGACCGGACATCACGACGTCAAAAAGCAAGTAAGTGCCATCCGTGCCACTGCCCCGTTGACCCCTTTGACCCCTGGTGCGAAACTATAATTTGTGGATTTTTGGGATTTAAATTAACGGACTAATAAAACTGAAACTGGAATTTTACGTTCAGCGTGTTTCACCCAATCCCTGCCAGACCTAGAAGAAAAAAGACGTCGACCGTTAGAAAATGACCTAACTGAGAAGGGCTTGTAAACCCATAATTTGTAATTTGCTAAATATTTGGTATATTTATTTGCATGTTAAGGTGTGTCAATTTTTTTGCTAGATTTCGCCTATGTTAATTGGTATTTACAGCGGTGATACGCCCGGTGCGTATCTATATTTGTATTTGTATTAATATGTTCTTATATATTTTTGATGCATTTTTGGTAATTATATTTAATTTTCGGAGCTCCGAAGTATATGATCAAATTATAATTTTTTGGGGGAATTGTTAAAGTATTTTTTTAGTATTATTATATAGCTATTTTTTATAAGTAGTAATAGGGTATGTATTTTATGATGGATGCGCCGATTTGTGATGAAACGATTTTATGATATATATATATATAAAATGTTGTCACATAAATTTTGCGTCTTTTTAACTTGCTGCCTCCTCTCACTGTTCGCAACCTTATTAGTATTTTTTAAGCCTGCTATTAGTTTGGGTTTTAATATTTTTTTGGGTTTACTTGCGCTCGCGGTACGGGGCAATATAGGAGTTTTACTGTGTCCCGGTTTGCGGAAGTTGTTTGGTTTGCCCTGGGTTAAGGTCAAACTTTACAGTACAATGCGTAGTACTGAATTCAATGAGTGCGAAAGAGAGGCATCGACACGGGCCGACGCGTGAAACAAAATATTTTGTATGAGTAATTAACATAATAAGGAGTGCCGCTCAACTCGGCTCGCGCGCGCCGGGCGGCGCGGCGTGATGCGATGTTGCCGTTCGTATGTAAACAAACAAACGTTATAAAGAGCTCTGTCAGTGATTTCGCAGTTTTTCTTTTAAATAAATATTAAAAAATAGTTGGTGCGCAAAATTGTAGATAAAAATGTAACATTATAGTGTGTCTGACACATGTAATGAATGAATCATAGATCAGATCTCAGCCCACTTCACCGGCGACCCGCCCCCGCCGGCTGCCGCCCGGGGCGGGCCGCCCCCTCCGCCCCACCCACGCTACGCCACTGGCAAATGCAATCAACATTGCTGTGTTTCTTTACATTGTTGTATGTGTTGTACAGCCCCCCAGGTGTAACTCATCAATAAAGACTTAAAGCCGCTGTGATGAGTGTGCGCCAATTTTCAAAGTCTGCAGCATAGGCAATCAGGGATACAGACACAGAAAAGAGTATTCTATATAAAAAAAAATGGTAGACATGGCCAGAAGCCAGACTGTGGTGAGAGACTAGTCGATCACCGAAGAATATTCTGGGCCTTATTAAATAACTGCCGCGTTCGCAGGATATAAAAACCCCATGTCCCCACCACACGACGGCAAAAAATCTCCGCCAACTACCGAAGAACCACAATCACCGCCGAAGCTCAAGTCCACTGTTGCCTTATGTTGTTACAATACTGAACTCGGGACTACGTGCTATGGATTACAGGTATGATAACTCTATATTGCTATTAATTGGTGATTGAATAATTTTGAAGAATCACAGTACAGGTGACAGAATTTTGTGAAGAATTACATAAGGTAATTAAAATTAAATGTGCAAGATATACTTAGTCATTTGGGATACAACTCCATATAAGAAAGTACTTTACGTAGCTAAGATGTGGGAAACTTTAAGCATCGGCGTAGTAACATGTTTGGCGTTGGCGGTAGTGAGGCTGTCGGGACAATCATCAGCAGTTACGTGAGACTTAAAATCTACGTGCAGAAATTACATTACACATGCACCATGTCATCATTTCGTAACCAAACATAACTGACACAAGGGAAAGTAAGTCTACACAACGCTTAACGTGGGAGACAGCTCTGCCACGAGGACAGCTATATTCCAGTTCAGATTATTGAGATTACACTGTGATTTAGAAACAGTCTTAGTGAATTACGCAACACATGTATGTCACGTACAGGGAGTTTAGCTGCCATAACAACCATTGTACAGTAGTACACGTGACTGTTAATGATGTAGTTGAATTGCACTCATGCTACATTAAGAAAAGATATTTATGGACTTGCATTATTTCTAAATAGAATATGTGTAATTTTAAGATAGGAACAAGAGAAGGGTAGGACACAGCAGCTACGATCGAGAGCCGTTGCAAAACAGCAGAAGGTAACGGGCATTATCGTAAGCAGTTCCGGGTCTCGTGGTGAGACTACGCTGCAGACGTTGTAACAACTGAATGAGTTTTGGACTTCATGCTACTCACTTCTACCAGCAGAACCAGGCTTTCTTTCAGACATTTTCCCCCGGGGGGGGCAGTTAAAAGTTTCAGGGGGGGGGGGGGGGGGGGGGGGGGAGATGGGGAAGGAATGAGAAGAAAAATTTTGTCCGTTAGGTCAAGCAATTATTATTAGACCTTTAAACTTCAATTTCATGTAAAAAAATTACCATATTACAAAATAATGAACGTTAATAAACAAACTAAATATTTAAATGCTGAAGCCTACTTTGATTGTTTTTTTACAGAAATCGTATCCGACGACCTTTTTTCCTTGCATACAAATCAACTGTTTTTTCAAGAAACTCCTCAGTCGGAATCTCAGGAGCCTCGATACTTATCATCATGCAATGAAATAGGGTTCCCGGTAGCATTCTAGATCTTGTCTTATTCAAAATTCTGTTCATTGTACTGAAAGATCTTTCCATCGAAGCTGTAGTCGCAGGAATGGTAAGAATAATTTCGCAAAGTTTTTGTAACTCGCAGTAGCCTACATCAGCCTCAAGGAGTTTTATCACTGGACTCTCGTCCAATTTGAATTGCCCGCTATGAATCATGGATCGTATAAAAAATTGGAAGGATTTCAAGTCTGCAAGTACACCTTCGACATCGAGCATAGGAAAGTGTGCGCAAAACTTACTTGCATCATTGTCTTTTAATTCTAATAATGATTTAAATGTGTCAAAGTGGCTTGAAAATACCAGGATATCTATCGATTTGTCGTTGAACCTGTCTTCAATTTCTTGGAGGACACTTTCACTGTATTCTTTCATACCCTTGAATGTTTTTTTTTGAATCTTCATCAGCAACTAGGCACACCTCAGATCCAAACTTCTCTGTTATTTCGCTTCGGACATTTTTTTGCTAGTCGCTGTTGATGTCTCCACACTGGTCTGCAATATCTCGTAAGTGAAGTTTTGTTGTAGTAATTAAAGGAATGACTTTGGTAAAACTCAAATCCTTTCTCTGCAAAGCATTACTCAGGTAAGAGAGTGCACTGAGGAGTTCATTCATCACATGACAAGTTATGAGAAAACTCTCATTTCTGATTTCCAGCAAAATTCCCCCAGCTAATGACGCGAGGTCTGCTCCTTCTTTATGAATGTGCTCACAAGCCATCAAAATAGACTTCAAGCATCTTAAGACAGTATTCACTACCTTGTAGTGGGACAACCATCTCACTTCAATACATTCTGGAATCTTGAGAACTGGATCATTTACTACTGCTTGAATTTCATGCAAAATGTTTTATTTTTTTGGTGACATACTAAACAGCTTATAAATGTCTTTCAAAACATGGAAAAACCTTTTGACTTTCTGATTTTTATTCCTGCAGGAAGCTGCTGCCAGGGACAAGATGTGTGCTCTACAGTGTATGTAAATAACTTCCTTGTTCGCCTTCTCTGAAAGCTTCCTTCTTACACCTCCAATATTTCCAGCCATATTAGAAGCACCATCAAATCCAAAGGCAATAATATTTTCATAATTTAAATCAAGAGCAGCAAGTTCCTTGTCAATTGCATCTGCAATAGTTTCTGCCTTTCCATTTGGGATTTTGACTATTGCTAAGAACTTTTCCACTGGTACTTAATCTTCCACAACTCTAAACATAATGCTGAGCTCCATTTCATTTCGTAGTGAAGTACTTTCATCAGCTAGAACGGAGAATTTCTTGTGTTTTAATGTTGCCTTTAATTCTTCTCTCAAAATTTCGCCCATACAGACCAAAAGCTCGCAGGCGGTGTCCTTGCTGCTATAATTCGATCTGTCACTTAGAGAATTTCTCCATTTACTAAAATCTTCATTCAGTTTGTCGAGAAGACCTTCAATCAAGCTGTTATATGTAGTATGTGAGCTATTTCTTTCTTTACTAAAAAGTACAAGCCGCGCAAGAGAGTTTTTAAGCCTTTTCTATTTATGTCTCTTTCATTTTCACTCTGTTGAATCATTTGAGTATGAATAGGTTTCCTCGTAGCATGTCTTCTGAGGTTCTCCATTTCTACACTTATTGAGTGAGCTGCAGAATGTTCATGCTTCTCTAATTTTCCATTCTTTCCTAAAGCTTTTCTGAAAGATGTAAATGGAGTAGTAATAAACACTCCACCTGTTTTTTGCAGAACCTTTGCATCATTTTTCATGAAGTTTTCACATAGTTTACAAAATGCACCTCCTGTTTCTTCATTGTAGATCAGCCAACTGTATTTCTGTTCCCAATTTTTGTTGTAGTGACGTTCTACTTTTTCGGATGATTTCGCTGGATGCGGGCTGGATAATTCTGCACTTTCATTTTCAAAGCATTTCTGTTCAGTCAGCTGGACTGATGGTGGGGGGGCTCTGGGAGAACTCCGGGGGGGGCAAAGCCCCCCCCGGAGAAGTGCTTGAAAGAAACACTGAGCAGAACTAGTAGCAAAACTTGGACTTCCATCCAAGGACAGCAACTGGACTCATCTGGTTGTTTATCGTTCTCAGGCAAGTTACAAACATTTATATCCCACCGCAGGTTGGGTGTTGTTTGTCATTTTAATTAAGGCAGTATAAATTAATAATCTGAATATTACCTATATTCAGAGTATAGTATGAACTTTAGACTAGATTTGAAATTATCTATTTATTTTAATATTTTAGTAAATCTTAACTTAAATGTTCTAATTCAATACTCATTTTTATTAAGTTTCGTAATTTTATATCATAATCAATGGTCCTTTGAAAATAATTAATGCTCATATGTTTATTTTTAATGGTATGTTTTGAGAGTTTTTAAATATATTTCCATTGATATTAGTATTTAGCAGGCTCTCAAATATTAAAGCAAAACATTCTTGTATCACACATAACGCATAAAGCCTAATAGAAGCAATTCAGATGATTTTGTGATCAATTATGAGCTGTGTATTTATATCTGTTATTCTTTGTTACAGTAATTGGTCACAGCCTTCATGCAAATACTGAGAGTGTTCCTGTACCAAGAGAATACAAATAGCTACTTTCAGGAAATGATTTTCATTCACAATTTAAATTCTGATTGTCATAAGTTGATAACTTATGTTTGTAATAAATTAATTTTGCACCTTCGCCTCGCTCTTTGCTTTATGAGTACACCATATTCACTTACCCAGTATGATGCTTCCACATCAAACCCTTAACACATGGTGTTTTAAGGTTTAAATTTTCGTGAAATTAGTAAACTATATTAAGATTGTTGACACTTAACAAAATCTGTAATACTACATGAAGCTAATTTATTCTCTCCAAAACAGTTTTGTGAAATTTGCACCAATATATGACTTTAATGCTGATTTCCACACACTTGCATCAGTAAATATTTTGTTCCACAATTTACACTTTGGAATAACATTACGGCTAGATCTCACATGCTGATGATTTCATTTTCTTCTCATTACCGTAATATTTCAAATATTTTTTTGTAAATTTATTCCTATACATCTATCTCTTTACCTTCGTTTCATCTCATATTTTTTTTAAAGATGTTCACTAAATATTATCTCATAGCAGTAAAAAGTTCATAATTATGAACACTTGTGTAACCTTTTCAGCTTCAAAATAATGTTTAGTAAATATCTGGTGAGAAAATTTGTGATCCAACAACAAATACAAGGGAGATATAGAATAAATTTACAGGAAAAGCCCTCAAATAATAGTAATGACCCAAAACTGAAATAACTAACTCAGCCTGCGAGACTGAGCCTTAACCAACTTGAAAATGACAGATCATGTAGCTATGAATAGTGAAATTAGGTCTGCCGCAATACACACATTTTACCTTGATAAATATTTTTAAAAATATATTATTTTCATAGTGTTATTTAAAGCAAAATATTCCATACATTCCAGCCTTTAACAAAATTAACTGAAGAGAAATTAAATTTTGATAGATTTTCTAAGAAAAGTATCTTCATATGTAATTATAAAAACATATGCTACAAATGTGTATGAAAAAAATCAATGAAATCATGAGTAATGTGTTGTCAAAAAGATATTTTGACTTAACAGATAATTTGACTGAAAATTTCATTACTGCAAATCTGAAAATATCTTGACAGTGACTGTTAAATTAATTCCACAAATAGCTAGTATGTAAATTCTTATGATTTATAAACATTAATCTTGTTTGGAAAACAAACTGTGGAATAAATGGGGTACAATAAAAACATTGACTATGGCTAATAAAACAGGTTATCACAGAGGTTAGGTTGTTTACTTTGATAGGGAAAGAAGTACATTCCATGAACGCTAATATTTTCAATGGGCAGCCTAAAACGTGTACCTATATTCAGATGTAAAAAAAAAATTTACCTATACTAATGAACATTATAGTAAGCTTTATTTGCAGCGTGCTGCCTAAACAATTTCATACTATTTTGAAAAATAAAAGTAAAAAAGCAAGAAATATAATAAGACACACTTGTTCTGCAAAGAACGTCTTCGTGCAACGTCTAAATGCATGGCACAACACAGCCATAACCAATCATCTTTTGTTGGCGGCGGGAAAACTAACTGGTCAGGAAGTCAGCCATTATGTATTCTTTTGTTAAAATTTACAAAAAAAAAAAGATAATCTACCGAATTTGTACCTTTGCTTCGATATTAACACAATATGTCAAAATATTAACAGTCACTAAATGTTTTAAAAGACTAAGTAGTTGTTCTCACACAGATAGGCACACACATAAACATATAGATACTTTAACAACAAAAAAACGCACATTGCACACGTATCGGTATCTCGAGTATTGCTTATTAGTCATGTGGCCAAGACCAAAACTTAGATTGAGTATAATATTTATTCGCTCTAAGAACCAAAATACTTAATGAAACAAAAATAACAACCAACCTCCAGGTATGCCAAAATTCAAGCACATTTCCAGATTTTCCAGGGACAGATAAAATTCAATGTACAATTCCTGCTTTTCAAGGCCATTGTTTTAATGTTTTTTTGGCTGACTGCTAATCAATATGCTTCTCCGGCTCTTATCTTTTACCAATGGTGAATTTGACAATGTCATATAACAGCAAGCAGCCAACCCTGAAGTTTTTTTGGGTGGAGGGGTTGAGTGGCTTTAACTTCTTACTGAGCCAGATTTTATATCCAACCAACAGAGCTACAGAACAAGCCGTGAACGTAGACAGAAAACCAGACATCCCCTCCTCCCTCAAAACACCAATCCACATGTCCCCATTCTTCACTTCACATGGCCCACTCTCCTCACCCCATCACTTAAACTGCACTTCTTGAACCTTTAACTCACTGTAACTCCCTGCACTATATACAGCAGCCAACATCTAATCTTTAGCCATTCATTATACAATACCCATGAGGCTATTACAGAGCCTTAGTCCATAAAACTTACATAGTAGCAGTATAAGTGTTGATAAAAAAAATTGCTGATAATGATACTGAGTCAATGCCACAAATTATACAGATAATTGTAAACTTTACTTGTATAAGTGCAACCCTAACAATAATATTTTGTGTTAATGATTTAGGCTTATTAAAAAAATTATAAAAACCACACTAAACCTATTCTTTTTAAAATAGTAATTTTCTTTTAGTTAGTCCATAAAGTTGATGACTCAGCACAAACATTGTATGTCCCATATCTTACAAGGGGACCATCAAGTATGGTACAAACGGATTTTAAAAGGTCTTATATATGTTGTGGAGGGAGGCCCCCAGAGTACTAACTAAGCTAAAAGGGTTTTGTCCAATGCACCTTAGTTTTCGTGAAAATGGCGGTTAAAGTTTTCTACAAACGTTTTAGACCGGTACATTGTCTGTCGCGCCAGGCGAGCCAGCCTAGCCTAGTTGGTAAGGCTCTTGCCTAGCAGCCGGCCGGTCAGGGTTCGCTTCCTGCTAATAGAAATTTTGTTTTTTGATTATTTCATAATTTTATAATAATTCTTATTTTAACGCTGAAATAAATAGTGAAAAATATTTTATTTTTGCGTTATGTATTTTTTTCAATCATACTTGGGCAACGATTGCTACCTGATTTTGCAGTTCCCAATCACATTGAATAGCATTAAATAAAACAATGAGTGAATTATGTGTTATAGTTCATTACATCCTGACCATTTGTTTACCCTTTAAAAGATAAGAATCCCATTAGGACTTGCCTACTGTAACTATAGCATACGAGCGATTATTGAAAGAAAGGTTGGGAACTGCAAAATCAGGTAGCAATCGTTGCCCAAATATGATTGAAAAGAATACATAATGCAAAAATAAAATATTTTTTGACTATTTTATTTCAGCGTTAAAATAAGAATTATTATAAAATTGTGAAATAATCAAAAAACAAAATTTCTATGAGCAGGAAGCAAACCCTGACCGGCCGGCTGCTAGGCAAGAGCCTTACCAACTAGGCTAGGCTGGCTAGCAAGGGCGCCCATACCCGGGGGCAGGGGGGGGCCGTGGCCCCCCCCCTAGCTTTCAGGGAAGGAAAAAAAAATAGTGTAGTCAGGTGTTTTACTTTAAAGAAAATTATTTAAATTCAGTATTATGTAGAAGTGGTTCAACACGAAGATATTATTGTATATCGTTTTTTACATGTCTACTTCATTTTTTATGTTAGTTCAAGCATTAGTTCTGCTGCTGTGATATAAGGTGTTGTGTACAGGGAGAAAACGCTGTTCAAGCGCAACGTCCGTGGCGAGTCATTCCCCTTCGTAATCCTACCCAAGCTCACGCGATAACACAACACAACAGATTTAGAACAGTCAGAGTTTAGACGACGCGACAGTTGACACGTGCTTGTAGACGGCGAAATGTTTTGCTACTTTTTCGTCATAATGTGTATGTTCACAAATAACATCTCAAAACAGAGATTTTTCAATAGTCTTTAGGTCTACAGTTTTATGCATCTGGTCTAGATTTAGTTTAGTGTATTCAGTCAGTATAAATAACTTAAGTGTAAATAAATCAGTGAAAGTGTAAAGATAAAAACCTTTGTTATTATGTAGTGTTTCTTAGATTTCCTCATTCGTCACATCCGTTCAGATTATTCACAATTTTTAAGGTAAGCTAACACATTTAAAGTTACTCAAATAAGAATTATTGTCCAGAAAAGTATACAACGTAAAATTTATGTTGGAATTTTGAATTTGAGGAAAACCACTTTTTCCCTTCAAAAGTGTTTAAAGGGATAAGGATTCCGCTACCTTCAGTAGACTCGTAAGCAATTTACACTAGAATCTCGATTTTACGTACGCTCACGGTCGCTTGGATTGCATTCGTAAAATCGTTATCTTCATAAATTTTAAACACCCCACCCCGTGAAGATACATGTTATAATTTATTGAACGGAATATATATAATATTAAATAGTAAAAACAAGACTGCCATCTGCCCTCTGCCCTCCCTTGCGTTCCCCTTATTTTTTTTTAACATTCCACAACTTGCCTCATTGCACGAGTGATATAAAAGTGACATCACAGCGACTAAACACAGTTGCACCACGCATTGCATCATGTTAACTTTTGTGTGGTGACAGTAGGTTGTCCGACATGCCTTTCTTGGATATCTTTCCTTTTCGTAAGACGCGTGCTACTAAAATAAATTTATATTTGAGTTTGCAAACTTGTTCACTCCTTGCCAGAGACAACTGAACACAGACGAGACTTTCCAGGGTTGGGTTGATGAGCTGGAAGAATTCCCTGCCTTGCATTTTTATGGACTTTACCTTATCATATTTATCAGTTAATCTTTAACAGATAGGCTTGAAAAATATTAATGAACGCACTTTTAGTAACATAATCGAGGAGATCAAGCACACAGTTCAGTGTACACCTGTACTGTTTCATAAAAGTGATCATAGGTAGGGACTGAAAAAATTCGCGGTTTCATTGACCACTCGGATAGACTCAACGATTCTCTATGTACTCGGGCAACTATCACCTGGTCATTGGCTACCGACTCGGGACACCTGTTTATTGCGATTCTTATGATTCGATACTTCTTTAGTTGAGTCTTTGCCATTGGCCTAGAGTCCTTCAGGTAAATTGCGGTCCAATCACTGACGCAGCATTAAGCTAAATGAGTTTGGATTCCAGCCTGTCTCGAAAGGAATCCGCGAATTTTTACTGTCTCTAATCATAGGCTTATTTGGTGAAGAAAAACGCTGCTCTGTAACGACAGACATTCATTAAAAACACAGTACATTTTAGTGCGAGAAGCCCTTGAATTTGTGATAGCCACAGGGAATTATTTGTTTGTATAGTAAGTTAAAAAAAAACTTAGTTGAAAATCCGCTCGTCACGTCTACTTGCTGTCACTTACACCAATTTTGAGTGTTTTTTACTGGGAAACCGATGCAGCGAAGGTAATGAATGCGACACATGTCAAGATAATGCCTAATGGCATGGGTTGTTGGATATTAGCGGAAAGGAGAGGAAGTAGCTACTCAATATCGTTTCTTTCTCTCACGCTTCACAAGGTTTCAAGCTCAGTTGCTATGCTCACGAGCTGGAAATGTTGGAATGAGTAAGTAATGTTGAGTATAGTTCATTTGCGGTAAAATATATATTTTTACGGCCTCCACATAATTTTTCAATCGAAGAAATTTCAAACTTTGCGACAAATAAAGTGTACCTAGTCCATTTTTTCTTTTCGATTTTGAGTTTGATGCCGCAATAACTTATACAATATTCACTAACGGTAAATGGCTGTTGTATTAGCTTTAAAATATGAATACGCTGTGCATAAAAAATAAATATTTTTATATGTTTTCATAGTGTTTTTTTAAATTTTTATTAAATATATTTTGGTGTCAAAATTTCCGAATTTTAGATGGTTCCTGAAAAATGTATTCGTAAAAACGCGGCTTCGTTGAGTCCGGGCTCCGTAAAATCGAGGTTCTAATGTATCTTAATTCTGAAGTTAAGTACTGAACATGTTATTTAAGGGTTTATCAGGGCCGTATTTACGCGCAGGCTATCTAGGCTGTAGCCTATGGGCCCGCACCACAAATGAGGGCCCGCACCACACGACACGAAAAAAAATTATACTGCGATGTGGATCTTCTTATATTCTTAAAATACGCGTCGACATATTGTCCAGTTGTTTTGTGTAGATTAATTGCGCTGAACTAAACTCTTCTGTGGAAAGCTGATTATGAGTTATGTCAGCATTTAGAAATTTTCGATTATTTTCATTGGTTTTGGTGTCACTTAATTCCTTAACCTCTAAATACTGTTTGGTTAAATTGTCTAGTTTAATAATAAACTAATTTTTTCTGCGCTTTACTATCACTAAATAAACTTATAGTCCTCGACTACTGAATCCATCTGTGCTAATTTTAAATGATAAGCAATTATGATTCATATCGAAACATAGTAATATTCATTTAATTGTGAAACAATTTTTGACTATAATTATAAGCGTATTTCAGGTGTTACATTTAAAAACAACTGTTTTCTGACTGTAATAACATATTTAAATCGTTTCTCTCCCACAGTTGAATCTTTTGACCAACACGTTTTCAACTTTATAATTATTTTAATTTAATTTGTACGCGACATTTATTTAGGGGTAAAGAGAGCAATTAGTTGAAGGACTGTATTCTTGATATCCGTGTACCCGAGACGCTGTAAAAGTATAAGGACTGTATTCCTGCATTTTTGTTGCTAAAAATTCATTTGTTTCAATAAAATAGTTAATATTTAATTAATAAAGTAGCCAATAAAGATTTTTTTATGGCGAATGAGTACTGTGGTCTAGTATTTTAGTAACAGGACAAAAAATTTTAACAGGGTCAGAACTGGAACTATTTTATGGCTAGTAACAAGCCGCAGTTAAGTCTTCCAAAAGATTAAAAATACTTCATACCCCTAAGTCTGGCCCCCCCCTACAAATTATCATATGGGCGCCCTTGCTGGCTAGCCTGGCGTGACGGAAAATGTACCGGCCTAAAACGTTCGTAGGAAACTTTAACCACCATTTTCGTGAAAACTAAGGCACATTGGACAAAACCCTTTTAGCTTAGTACTCTGGGGCCTCCCTCCACAACATATATGACTTATTACAATCAGTTTGTACCATACTTGGTGGTCCCTTTGTTAGTTTTAATGAATATTTGTGAATCCTTGTGTGGTTCATACACTATAAGACCTAGAGTTTTTGACTTTGTTTATTTGGACATACTATGTTTGTAAACAAACAAGAGATGCATCTGATGCTTCAGAAAACACCAAAACCTCAAAATAAACATTAGTGAAATACAATGTGAGCTAAGCTATACAAATTATATCTTCAATTCATTTTAGTTAAATTTTTTAATTGAAGTAATCATGCAAATACTAGATCAGGCTTGGCTTGTAGATACAGAAAATGGACAAACAGATTTTTGTGTGGTCAAGAAATAGAATATTTAACGCAAAAATCAGGGAATTTGCTTCAATAATCCATCAAAACACAGTTAATAAAGTGTGAAACAAAAAAATATTAGGATTCCAGGTTTGTTATCCTTTAAGTAAAAAAAAAAGTTTTAAAAAAAATTATGATTGTGGCAGGCTGTACGTAGATTGTTGGCTAACCAGTTGCAAAACTCATCCCTTGCTGATGCAGTTTCCTTTGTAGTTCTGTATTTTTCTAGTATCTCAGAAGATAATCATGAGCAGACATACAGAATTTAAGACCTACTGCAAAAATACCAGCATATGGTATCAAAACAAATCATAACAGCAAAGTAAAACATTGTGCAACTCAATATCTCTTCAGCAGCTACATCACAAGTTTGCCAATGAGAAAATCATCTTTAGACCTACCAAATTACAGTAAAACCTGTTCCTTACGAACACCTGTATAGCAAATTCCTGTTTACAACGAAATCACGTCTTGGTCCTGCCAAAATCCTATACAAATACATGTGTTTTTACCCTCTTGTAACGAAATAATTATAACGTGTGATTTTACAGAACTCCTCTATTACGAATTAACGAAATAAATGGATCTGTACAAAATACACACAATTTTGCGGTGAAATACTTGAGTTCTGCTCAAATATTAACGTAACGTAAACAATTGTGGACTGCCATCATGCTATGCATCATAGAACTATCCACACTACACAGAAGAGAGCAGTACGTCACCAAAGAAGCAGCAGAAACAAAGATGACATGGTACAGTTGTTCAACTGCGCGCGATAAATTAGTCGCCAGTGCTGCGTGTCGATGTCTCGAAAGCACGAAAGTTGTGCATGAATTCAATATCGGCAATTGGTTTAGTCTATGGGTTTAGTCTGTGCTTTTATGAATAATCTTCTTTCGTGAAATTTTTGGCTTTGTGTTCTGAGTTTATTACTGCAAGTTTATTTCCGTCATGTTCTCAAGCAATAAGTAGGGGCCTGTTCTTTTCGCGATTAAACGCGAAATCGCCATAACACAGCGTTTTTACACGAAATTTTGTATTTAAACGCGAAATCGCAGTGTTTTAACACGAAATTTAAATACTGGGTAAAAGACTTGTTTCGTCAATGGTAAACAAAGACCGCAACATGGCCGCCACTGAACATTAATCATAAATGCACTAAAGCAAACAAAAGCTTACACACGCTCACATTATAATGTTAAACCCAAAAATATACTGTAAAAATACGCAAAACTACGGCGTTTATTTTCCTTTCCGGCATAATGTTTGGATAGATAAGACAAACAGGCGAAGTTTTAAACCGTACGCACACCGCTCGGGGCACTGACATCAGCTTGGAACAGCGACACCGGATAAATACAAAAGCAAGCAGATGATTGGGCGAACGGTGTTTGGAAAAGCCTTACGTGAGTGGCCATATCACGTCAGCCGGGGGCGCTGGCATATAGTTGGAACAGCATCGTAGTATCAAGCAGATTATCGGGCGAACCAGGCACAAGAATTTTAAATCGCGCCAAAAAGCGGAAAAATGTAAACAAACATTCATTTTCGAATGGTGTGACGATGATGATTAGTTGGTCAACAGTTTTTATAGATTTTGTTGGGTCGTTACCACAACGCGGAAATACCGTAACACGGAATGTAAAAATTGACCACAATGCCGAAATAACTGAATGAATTCGTGTGTGTTTCTTAAATGTACCTTAACGCTGAAATATCACAATCAAACCTAACCTAACCTAACCTAACCTAACCTAACCTTACCTAGCCTAACCTAGCCTAGTCTAGTCTAACCTAACCTAACCTTTGTGGCAGCCCTGTAATGACATTTTTCGGCGTTAAGTGTATTTCGGCATTCTGGTACACAGCAGTTTTCTAGCTGTCGTCGTTGTGATCAATTTGGCATTTCGGCGTTGTGGTGCATCCCCGATTTTGTTAAAGGGATTAATAGTTTTCTAGATTAGTTTATGGGAACGAACTAATAATCAGTGTCTAAATCAAAAGTATGAGTAGGTTCAAGTAAAATTATTTAACTTAAATAATTTCAGATATATTTACAGTAACACACACACACATTTTTTTCTTTCAAGTTTTTAGCACCGCTTTTGTGTTTTCAAGTTAATTTTAACACCGCTTTTGCTAATTTTTAATGATGAAATCTGAAAATTTTACTTACCACTTTCAGGGGGCCCTAGCAATAAGTATATGTATGTTGGATTTTATTGTTTTAGGCATCCTAATCAATTTTTTTTATTGTACAATTGTACACAATTGTTTGTAAGAAACAATTGGACATTCAATTGCGTCCGGTTTTAACCACACACAAGGGTTAAGTGCAATCATCAGTACATACACTGAATGTTTTTAGAAACTATGGACAAGAATAAGAGAAAAAGACGTGAATTCGGCCTTGGATGTTTTGGAGAGATTATTTCTGACGTCTGATACAAATCTTAAAATGTTGCGAGAACTCGAGTGTGGTGTGGTTAATGAGTTAAGTCACCGTACCAAGCAAGTATCTATTAAAGACTATTTTTCATAGCAGTAATATTAATTGTTTACATGTTTTTATTCTGTCCATGCTGTAGTTTAGGTATTTTTAAGTTAATGTGCCATTGGCTGCAACTAGTTCTTTTTGAGTGCTGCACCGATGCCTGTACATACAGAATGATTTCCTGACCAGTTATTTTAATCTAGGTATGTAGTATGTACATTATATACAATTTGTTATTTCCCTAAATAAAACATGTCTTAATTTGCAATGTAATGCGAATAATGTTAAAACATGACTCTTGATTCGGTGCAATGTTAAATATGCATTTGTTATTTTATGACATGCTTTTTTATAATTTTGGGTTTCACCTCTTTATAAAGAAACCTCTCCATTACAAACATAACAAAATCAAGTCCCCTCAGTTTTGTTATACACAGGTTTTACTGTATTAGTACTCTCATAATATTGTGTAAATAGCTTTACCTGACCACTGCACTACTTATCAAATATACTCACGTAATCAGATTATTTTTTTTTACGAAATAAGCAATATCATTCCTTCTGCAGCACTGTTGAAAATAATTTAAAAAAAGGGAGGGGGAACATTTTGGTAATGCATCTTGATTTTATATGTCATTTTCAAACTTTTCCATTCAATTAAATTTTTTAATGAGAATTCAAACTTTTTTCAATTGAAAATTTGACCATGCATTGTCTGGATAGCGTTTCTATAGTTAAAAGGGCTTAAAAACTTTTGCCAGTCGTTCATTGACACTGTATAAATACAATGCAACATTAAAAATTAAAAACAATATTTTTTGTGGCGGTAAAAAGATGCCCTATAAGATGCACCACTTGGACCTGAACTTGCAATGGTTCATTATTTGCAGCATATTTGAATTCTAAACGGCTATATATACATATAAAGTTATTAAGAATCTACTGAATATGTTTGTCAGACCTGAAGTAACGAAAGTAAATCAGTGTGTAACACTGATTTATTCCAAAGTAATTTTGTGAAGAAAAATTTACTGAAGTTTTTATATTAAGGCTGCTATACACTCAGAAAATTTAGGAAACCGAGCTGATTATATTCCAATGTATGAAATGCCTTCCAAAAAGTGTAAGAAGAATTTTGAATCACTCTCCACCATTTTATTTGTAGATAAACATTTTATTTATAGATCTTTTTGTAACCTAGTTCCAGATTTGGCCATTAAGGGACTGTCATATTTTTGTCAGCCATAATTAGCTATTTGGAATTAACCCTAATATAATATTAAGTGAATTTAAGCAACTGTACTCAATAACTTTAGAGCTTTTAGAAAATTCATGTTAAAAGCTGGATATATTTTGGTCTTACATCCTAAAAGTTTATTCTGACAGAGGATACTATTTTTAATTTCATGTGGCAATACAGCATTTGAAAGAAAGTTTTCCATACACACTGTTTGGAAAAAAATAAATAAACTTGAAATTTCACTTACTGCACAACACTGTAACAAAGCTACTCATTCCTGTAGCTTGTATGCACCTTTCAAGAAAATGAATAACTTGCAAAATAAAACTACTATATTGAACTTGCAGCTTAAAGCTTTAAGAAGTAGTGCATTCAGGAAATTTAAATTTTTTTAGTGAGTGTTTATTTCTTCTATAAAGGGCACCTTTTTGTGATAGTTTTTTTCGTAAGAACTAAGTAATTAAATATAGCTTATGATACTTTGAAAGAAATATTTTAAGTATAGCCTGAAAATCTAAAACAAAAGTATCAATTTTTGTACATAAATAAGCTATATTTTTGGAACAGTTATTTTCTTTTAGAAAAGCTAGCATACACTTACATTGAATAGCATATATAATTAAAATAAAAAAATAAAAATGTTGTGAGTATTTAAATGTGAATAGCAAAAATATCAAGAAGAACTTTTAATGTGTTAGGGAAAACACAGAAATCAAACAAAATTTAAATACAGTTTTTATGGACAGCCCCTAGCTGGCATCATCATTCCAGAGTTTGATTACAAGTAGAGAATCATGAAGGATTGACATACTGTCAAAACACAGTGTTTCAAAAATCTCTGCTTATATTAGGATTTTGAGAACATACTAATACCAAGCTAGGATTACCTCTATTGGAGAGAGAAATCAATTAAACCAGCTTTTCTTCATTTACCCTTCAGAACAACATTTATGCAATTTTTTCATTTATATCACCACTTACTCTGTAGTAAGCTCAGAGTAGCTGTGCTTTTTGATGAATTGAATACATTTAACTGGAATTGTTACAGATTCATGCCAACTCTGATACATCACACACATAATACAGTAAATAATACAAATGCAGTTACGTGAAGTCATAACGAACATTAACAATGTTCCCTCTACAAAACTGAACACTCAGAAATAATATGTATAAATTAACAGGCTAGGACTGATGCATGCACCATGTGTGTTGCATGAATGCAAAAAGAAAAATAAGCAACTCTCACATATGATAACATATCAAAGTAGTAAACATAATTAAATAAACATTAATTAAATTAACATTGACTAATTTATCTACTGAGTAAAATGGCAACTGTATTTTCATGAGCAATACTGACATTACAGTAGAAGCAAGCATAAGAAAAACATTATAGTGACCTCAGATGAAATTTAAGAGAGAAAATATTTTTACATGAACATTTGTAACAGATAAGTTTACTGCAGTTAAATGTAAGACTAGAATAGGACAATTTCATATAATTTATAAGAAAGTACAAATATATTTATCCACAAAACCAAACGTGAATTTATAAACTTTATTTAAAGCTGGTGATTCAGCTAATAATTCACCCAAGCAGCAATAAAGAATGTTTGGCAGGCATTGGCTTATATAGGTATTACGTTCCAACACTATAAAGAGTATTTGTTTAAACATTTAAGCTGGAGTGAAATATGGGATGTTCTGTCATAATAGACCAGCATGCAAGTGATTTTAAAAATGATAAATAATAAAAATGAATGCAACATTTATCATTCAATAATTGAATATATCTAACCAGTTTCTACTGCACTTATGTCAATTGCTCTCAAAATGTAAAATAACTATAGACTAACAAAGTTATGATCATCCAATGTTAATAACACAATGATTTTATAACGCTTATACTGGAAACAGGAGAAAATCACAGCCCACAAAATTATTCAGTAACCTGGTTGACCTTTTCACATTCATTTGACTTGGCTTATAACAATATAAAGCATTGAGACACATTTTTATCTCACATGAAGCCTCACACCAACGTTTTCTTCAGCATTGTCATACATTAGAACTACATTACACAAAGCATGAAAAATACACCTCATGTAGCTTTAATAACAATACCTGTAGTAATAATGAATATGATCCTACAATGGATAGTGATACAAGTAATCATGTTATGATAGAAATACAAAATAAACAGTAAATACCAACAATTCATATTGAAATGTCTTTGGTTGCATAATTATATGTGTGTATATGTATATACACACATGTATGCACATGCAAAGAATGTACATACACATGAATATACACAAATACACATATACACATAATTATTTACATCCACATATGTACATATATACGTATATACATACATACAAAGTTTCGAATTGTATGTGTTTCAACATGATTCAGAAATTTTTAAGCCTTTATGACATGCATTGCAAATAATTAGAATTTTTTTTGATTACTATAAGTCGTTTAAAAGTTTACACATTCTTTCAAAATTAACTCAACGCAGTTGAAATTTTCAAACTTACATATTACAAATTGTAATAAGAAAAATAATATAAAAGAGTTCTTTTTACCCAATACATTTTGGGGTTAAAAAGGTTAAAACCAAATTATCCTTTTAAGCCTTTGTACAGGCATAAAGGTGGAGGTTGACTAAACTAATCTTACATGAACATACTGCACATAGATTACAGATGCCAAAAAAAATTTAAAACAGGTAAAATAATTGATTTTGATGATAAAACAAAACACTAGACTTGTCCTAGTCTTCCACTTTATCCAGTTTCCTGAAAATGTTTACACACATACGTCTATAAAAACTGTCTAAAAAAAAGTCATTGTTTATAAGTTTTTGAAACTTGCGGCCAAACTTGCAATCATCTTCAAACACGTTTTATGACACAGTGAAGAGGCTACAGGCTCCCTGGTGGAAATGAGGTTGAACTGTTGCTATGTGCTAAACTTAACATGCTCCCAGAGAAACTTTCATCATCTGGGTATGTTTCTTTGGATGCCTCAGCAATTGCTAGTGCACTGTAAAAAAAAACACAACATAAATTAACTAAACCATAAATGTACATAGCAATTGATAGATAAAGCAGGTATGCTGAACTCCTTTAAGACATAAGTAAATTATTTCATGAGACAAAATCATGTTCCATAGTAAAGTTATCTTCCAAATATTTTTAATAAACAGTCACCATTTTTCATTAGAAAATTCATGAGTGGCTGAATCAATCTAGAGGTAAATAAGGTAAATTAGCAGAA
The DNA here is from genome assembly GCF_032445375.1 of Bacillus rossius redtenbacheri. NCBI lineage: Eukaryota > Metazoa > Arthropoda > Insecta > Phasmatodea > Bacillidae > Bacillus > Bacillus rossius. The sequence goes on along the minus strand of NC_086331.1, from coordinate 81,645,474 downwards.
TGACTAAGGCCAATTGCAGTCATAACTAGAGAAAAAAGGAAATACTACTTCATTCGAATAACCCGGAAGTTTTCACTTCAGATTTATTTATCTGATGTGTAAGCCAGAGTGGTTTGGTAGTAACATAAAAATATGCCAAGAAAAAATCTTTATGTTCATAAACCTAGTGTCACTAATTTTTGCTGTAACTATTTTTTTAAAGGCTTTGGAAAAAATAAGTGTGGGGTGGACTTAAAAATTATAGTATCAGTGAAAAATGGTATAGAAAATATCTTGTGATTTTTAACATGTATTAGATAAATATAACGAGTCTGAAAATTTTTAGGTTATAGTTTGTTATACATAATGTACATGATACAGGAACATATACAGCATATGCCAAAATTTTTATCAATTTTATACATGCACTGTAATCTATCTTATATATTTAAAATTCAAATACTACACTGAATAATCAAAAACATCTCTAAATGCATGAAACCTTGAGAGCTTAAATTTGGTACATAGGTTTATTAAGAATTTTTTTTATATTCTACCTTTGAGTGGTATAAAACTGGCTTAGGTTAAGAGTCCCTCCACCCCCGACAAAATTAATTACCAGATACAAAAAGCCTAGAGAGCTGAAATTTTGTATATAAATTCATTTTAGGCTCTCAAGAGATATTTTAAAAAAGTCAGTTCTCGAGTTGTTTAAGCTGGGCTAAGACCCAAACACAGATATCTATAATTTTCCACATTTTTTGGGAAAACTGATAAATGAAATCTAGTGTTGAATTATGGTTTGAAATTATGCTAACAATAAGGACATATTCTTAACAGAAATATGGTCTCTGGCATAATTATATAACGTCACTTAAGAAACAACACCGCCTATGTGACAAAAAAAAAAATTTTCAGGAGAGCCTTGCCAATTGCCAATTGAAAACTTGATGTTTTTGTTTTAGATTTACATATTTAATCAGTACGTTTCATATTTAATCAGTATGTTTCAATAGAGAAACAAAAAAAAATTTCAAAATAAAATGTCATTTAAGCGGTGTTTCTTAAGGGGATTGGTGCACCAGCATCGTATTAAAAAAAAACTATATATTTGTTAATGATTCAGCTGCTAGAGAAGATTTGAACCATTCTGGTGTAAAATTTATTTTTTTATTTTTTTATTTTAATTAAGTTATTGCTGATTTTCGAGAATTTTTTAAATTCAAGCTTTATTAAAAAAACTATAAAGAATTCATTGGTAAAACTTTCGCAGATAAATTTTCAGACACGGGAGATATGACTGTGACCATTATTTTATCTGTAATCATTATTAATTTAACGTATTTACAGTTTGAAATTTAATAAATGAACTGCAACAAAATTGCATGATACTCATTTGCAAATTTAATAACATTCGCGTTTTCATTTGTAATTCAAACGCCAACATATCTGTCAGCTGAATGATTGACTTTATTTTAGTCTTTAGCTTATTGCAGTCGGACCTAAAGTAAAAACGTAGCTGTAGAAGTTTGAGCAGCGTGCAAGCTCGGATACGAGAAATTATGGAGCGCGCTGGACAGTAGTGACACCTTGCGACAGTACCCCAACTTTTTGCAGCCAGTGCTTTCTCTAGTTCCCACCCTGCCACAGCTGTCTGCTGTTTACAAAGGGGAAACTGGATTTCGCGCGAAACTGATATGAAGGTCAACAACGTATTCATTTTTAGTAGATAAGAGAACGTGTTTGGTCTAGCTCGGCGTATAATTGAATGGTTATTCTCTGTTATTATTTAGCACAGTGATTTAGCTAGATTTTTTTGTTGTAAGCGTGAGATTTATTCAGGAATAAAATGCCAAAGAAACCTCCACCAAGCAGAGAACACAAAAGAACAAAACTATCGAAAGCCATTAGAGCGCTTATATGTACAACGCGATGGACGCGATGCGACAACAAAAAGATGTGTAAAATTGTAAACATGCTTTTTTTTCTAGCAATGCGTGAACCATTCATAAACTATACTCAACATGTATCTGTATAATTACGTTTGAATTTTTTTTATGACAGGCATCAATGTTAACAAGTTTATTAAGCCACAATAGACTTTTTTCAGAATAATAAGTGTAGCAGAAAACACTCAACATAGTCTCACACAAAATCAGTTTACATGAATGCCGTTTTAAGAAGTAAGCTACGTAAATAATAGTTAAACATTATATAATATCTGCTGGTAACGTTTCCAAAGTATCAGCTTCGCCTTCATTCACGAACAATATTCGTGAGCTTATTTATTTATTTATTTTGCTGGCGTTTCATTGGTGACTGTTAGGACTGCAAAATTAGTAAACATTTTTCACCCTATCCTGAGTTAAATCTAAGTGTGCGCGGTTAGATGAGGACCTAGATGTGTCTCATGCTTATGCCTTCACACTCAACTCATGCGGGATATTAACCATGCGCATAAGGGCGCGTTGCCAATGACCTGTACGATAGTCTCAACAATCCTCTACGGACTCGAAAAATGTCACCTGCTCATTGGCTACTTGACTTGTGACAACGGTTTGTTGTAATGCCTGTGATTCATCGTTGATTTTGTTGAGGAGTTTTCAGTGATTCAGAGCCTCCCATTTAACTGTGGCCGAATTGAAGAAGCAGTACAAATGTTACATGCTTGAATTCATAGCGAATGGAAACCACAAATATTTACTGATGTAGTGGTTGGTAAAAAAAAATATTCGTATCGCGTCCATCGCTTCGTGCCATGTTGGCTCCTATATTATATGGATTTACAAAATATAACGTTTCATTTACGACACTTAAGATAAGGTATGTAGGATTTTAAGAATTCAATTGAATTAATATTTAAGAACATATTTCAGGATAACTTGTGAAGACGCTCGTACAGACGGCACCGGTTGTGATGACTTATTGTTACCAGAGCAGGGGCCATCTTGTGTACACGAAGTGACATGTGAAACTTCAACACAACTCGAAAATCAGAAGTGCTACATTGAAATGTGTCCGCTACAAATGTTCAGGAATTATAATTTTGAAATCGAGTAGAAATATTCCTGCAATTAGCATTAGGTATATTTTAATAGACATTGAAAGTGAATCATAAAGTAGCTTCAAAATCCAAATACCAGAATACAGATAGTCACAGACCTCACCGACTAGATATGGTCCAGATTGTTAATACTAACACATTTGAAAAAAACTGACTAGTTACTGAATATGTTGAAATTTTGTAAACCTATTACTTTAGATGATTGGTTATGTAATAATGTCTCTTGGAAACTACATAAGATTTTAATTGCTTTTATTTCTCCATAAATTCGCAAATCACCATGGCGGCCATTTTACGATCACGATTTAGTTCTTAAATTTTAAATTAGTTTATTTGTTGAGAGCCTGGTACAATGTGTCTGACCACTAAAGCGATCCGAGCCGCGTAGTGTATACTACTGCGAGGTTGCCGAAGTAGGCTCGGGTCGGGACGAATTTTGCTGTGAAAAAAACAAAGGTTTTTAATACATGGAAAATTATCTCAAAGCCGAAAATTTGTACAGTAGTAGAATGAACATTTCTAGTAACAAGTCAAAAGTTTAAGTACTGCCGCAAACCTTGTGCGTCACACCAAAAACGAGCAGTTAAGTCCAAAATGACAATTTTTTGCAGCGATCCACAATAATGGATATTGCAAATGCAGTTTGTGGAGCAGACCGTCAGTATGGAACCCAAAATAATCTAGAAACATTGCCCTATCTGAGGATAGTGATAAAAAGCACAAAGTTTAAACATGTTTCTATAAAATAGACCATTTAAATCATTAAAGTTAACGAATTCAATTTCATTCAATTTTAAGGAAATATAAATACATCTTACATAAACTTAAAGAGCCCAACGTGGAAATCGCTTAAAGTAAACGTTGTTTCATATTTATTCATCTTTAAATTGGTATATTTTTAAGTGTCTCATACAATTAGTCTGACCACTAAAGCGATCCGAGACGCGTAGTGTATACTACTGCGAGGTTGTTGAATTAGGCTGGGGTTGGGACGAATTTCGCTGTTAAGAAACAAACATGTTTAATACATGGAAAATTATCCCAAAGCAAAAATTTTGTACAGTAGTAGAATGAACATTTCTTAGTAACACGTCAAAAGTTTACCGATGAAACCTTGTGATCACACCAATAATGAGCAGTTGAGTCCTTAATGATAATTTCTACAATGATCCACAAAAATATTTCGTAAATTTAATAACTTTAATACTTTTTTAAGTCGGTTCTCATTATGGCACCAAAGTAATATAAAAGAATGTCCTACATGGTAATTGTGATAAACACCTCAAAGTTTAAACATCCTATTATTAAATTGGTAACTTTAATCATAAAAGGTAAGAAAAAAATATTTTTTTTATAGAAATTTGACTACATGTTACATTAATATGTTGAGCGTAGCGTCAAAATCACATCATAAATGTTGTCTTTTTTTTTTTTAAAAAAAAAGGTTTAAATGTGTATATTTTGAGTGTCTGGTACAATAGTCTGACCACTATTGTATTTCAAGCTGCGTAGTGTGTGTGCAGCAGTGTTAAAGTCGCTCGTGCTGGGACTTTTTTGCTCCAGAAAACTAAGGTTTTTAATGCATGGTAATTCCAGACTGAATTTTACTCTGAAAGAATAAAAAATTTCCTAACTACAAGTAATTTTTGCTGCAAACGTAGGTAAAAATCTTCCAGGATGCGACTTGCTTAGGTAAAAATTTTAGTATGATCGACTCTTTAATTTCTAAATTATAAATAAATAACAACAATAGAACTTCCCAGAAAGTTGTGATAAACTGACGATATTGCGCGAGTAGCAGACCCGTACGTGACTACAGAGAAAGGCTATTTTCCTTGACCGTTAGGATTTCTGGGACGAACACCCTCTCACAGCTAGGGTCATAAAATATGGTCAAACTCTTGCAAAAACATCCACCACCGTTCTTTGCCACTAGCAATTCAACGAAGTCAGCTAGGCGCAGCACTACAATAAATTAACTTAGAAAAAAAATACTAAATATGTAATTCTATCAATACATTTTACAACACAACTTATGTTTTATTTATTTTCTGGAAAAAATAATATTATCATATGAATTATGTTATAAAAGTGACAAAACTCAATAAGTACATTTACGGTATATCGTTTTCTTCAATTGTTATGTAGTAAACTAATTTTATACAATTAAATATATATTTTTATAATATAGGCTACATTAAAATTTTGCATAGTTCTGATCGAAAATAATATAATGCATTAGAAATAAAAAATAATTATATTTTTGGTATTAAAATAATTTTTAATAATAAAATTTTTGTAACAAAATACGAACACACATATATAAAACCAGAGGTCCTCTAGAATTTTGATTTACAAGTTCCAAGCATAAAATTGTTTATTGTTAATTTTATTGTATCAAAAATCATTCATATAAAAAAAAAGAATATGTATATCTCAATAGATGTAACATGAATACACCCTATCATATGCATTAAATATATTTTAAGTAATCCTTAAATAAGACCAAGTTTATTGAGTGTCGCAGTACGCAGCGTGTTTCAAAGCACGCCCGCCGTGAAAGATCAGTACGGCCGCAGTACACTGCAACGCTCGGGCAACTTTAATGAGGCAACTAATTATGCTAGACTCTTTATAAATATACTATCTTAAAGCTAAAAGTATAATTATAAACATTTATTTAGACATTTTTTCGCATTGGGCTCTTCAAATTGGTGTAAATCATATTTTTATCTGGGTGGCAAAGATAAAAAAAATATATGTCGAGAATTAATCGCTTTATATCATATCTTAAATATTAAAAAATTTAATTTTTTCTTACATTAATGGGCGTATCATAGTTTCTAGATTATTTTGGTAAGTTTACGGACAGTCAAAATTAAAAACTGTATAAATGGGTAGCATTTTATTGGACTGATGTAAGTTGCTGTCACCTAGGACTTAAATGCAAATTTTCGGTGATAACGCACAAGGTCTACAGCGGTAAACTTTCGGTATGTTATTAAGCATAGTCAACTCTACCACAGTACAAAAATTCAGCTTTGGAGAAATTTTTCACAGGTTTGTGGCTTTTTAAGTCTTGGTTTCCTGGAGTAACACAAAAGTCTACGCGGGGAAGGGCGGCTACCTGATCCGAGAATGAAGGATAGGGCGAGATGGGAAGCGAAGATAAGAGCTGGTTATCACGGTTCGCTTTCCTTCCTGTGGGGTTGGAGGGGGGGAGAGAGAGAGAGAAAGAGAGAGAAAGAGAGAGAAAGAGAGAGAGAGAGAGAGAGAGAGAGAGAGAAAGAGAGAAAGAGAGAAAGAGAGAAAGAGAGAGAGAGAAAGAGAGAGAAAGAGAGAGAGAATGAGAGAGAGAGAGAGAGAGAGGCGATATTGTGGAAGACCTTCGAAAGATTCCCGCTAGATGACAGGCCTCAGAGCTGCAACCTTCGACAACCTCCCCTCACGGAAGCTCTCTCGCCACTAACTTGCTAAATCTAACCCGCTAGCTTATATACGTGCTGGCTGGCCTTACAGTAGTAATAAACAAGCATTTATGAAACACTTAAGCTCATTTCCAACAAAATCTGACGAATGACTGTTTTTTGTCCTGCACCAATCCCCTTAAGCAACGATATGTTAGCTATGAAATCCAAAACCCATTCACTCAATGACTAATCACTTATCTCTAAATATTGTAAAAGGTCTTTAATCTTCTATCATTCTATGGTCATAACCTTCTGTAATCAGGCACCAATTTAACAGCTCACGACCAAATTCCTCAAGGTGGATTCCAACAGTTGACAAAAGCCACCAGGTCACAGTACTGTGCTGCTAGCATTTTTAGTTTGCTCAAAATTTGTATTTACTGCTTGTTTTTATTTCGGAACAGTGCTTTCTATTTCCTACCAGGTTATATCTCACATTTTCCTGGTACATGACTGTAATTAATTTTTTGACGAATACCAATTCTTATCTATGTTTTTCCTTCAATTGGGCCGCTTACTACATCTTATTTTAAATACCATTGGTATTCTCGTAAAACCATATTGATGGGAGATGCACCAGGCACTTCACTATGCATGTTGGATGTTATAGAAAAGAATATTTATTACCAAAATGTTAGTGGTTTACACACTAGGCCCAAAAAATTCTTTGTGAACTGTGCAAATAAAAAGTGTGTCAATAATATCTATAAAAAACATGGTTCAATGATGTCAGTACAAATTCACATGACTACCCTGATAATTTCAGTCACCTAGTCCAGACAGACATCCTTTCTTTACAAACTAGTCTATTCAGAGGTGGTGGCATACTTATTGCAGTTAAACTAAAATTCCCAGACACAAACACTTAAATATGATTTCAACACAATTGAAGCAGTTTAAATTATAATTAAACTATACAAACACACAAAAATTTTACTTGGACCTATGTATCCCATCACAATTTCCTGCTATTGAATACAAGAACTGCATAAATTTCTTGGAAATATGACTAATAAAATACCCAATAAGATATTAATTTTAGAGGATTTCAACTTCAACACAACTGGTATTAACTGGGAGAACATGCATGCCCAAAAAATAACTTACTGTTTTGTTTGGTATTCTGTATATTGTTGGTGTGAACAGACTGAACAACAGGAAATAGTAAGGACAGGAGAAGGGAGTGAAACCAGTTGTGGAGGGAAGCTGGTGAGAGGGGTGGCAGGCTGAAAAGCAAAGAGAGAGCTCACATGGGCAGTGCATTTTGAGACTCATTTAACAGTGCATGCAAAGATGTGAGAGTAAAACTTTTTGTGTAAACCAGTTTGTTATTTCAGTCATTCATTATGGTAATCCATCAACATTTTGGTCTTCTGGAGCCATATCGGTACAACAAGTAAGTGTTTATCAATTCCACATGCTATGAAAACAAGGGTAACGGTACAGTGACATCAATAACACAAATGTAAGCTCCAAACATTGTGTTTGTGTAAGAGATTCGGGGCACTATGCAAGATCAGTGTTACTTCGCTGTCTTTTTTGGTCGCATCCACATGTGGGGCACATCAAGAGTGTGAGGTAAGCAATTACGTGGCGCAGCTGAATATCATTAATCTGCAATATGATTTCTCAGCTATAGAAAGCTATAACTTGCAGAAGTCTAGTGCTAACTACTATGGTGGTTTTCCAGGATATATCGTATTTACCTGAATATAACGTGATTATTTTTACCAAAATTGCTGGAACTGAAAGTGAGTCTCGCAGTATAATTGCAAACGTACGTCTTGCCGCCGGAGGAATGTTTTGAAATGGCGTGGCGAGACAACTGTGTCAAGGTCACGGCGGGCGCCAGTGATGCGGCTAAAACTTGAAGTAACAGCGCTGCTAGTCTCAGCTTGGGTCAGTATTAGGTAGAAGTGATTGTCGTTTGTCTGGTCGCTTGTGCTGTGTTACTGTGACGTAAGTTTTGTTTTGCATCGTAAGAAAGTGAGAGATTTTTTATAACATGGATACTGTAGAGAAGCGTGGGATTACACGATTAAATATGCCTAAAGGGCTGAGAAGAAGTTACGATGCTAACTTTCTAAGATTATTGTGGCAAATTATGCCATACAAACGAACAACTGCCAAGCTGCTTGTAAATATGACGTCAGTGAAAGTAACGTGCGTAACTGGAGGAAAAATTTGTGTTGTCTAATAAACGCAAGTAGTACCAGGAAAGCATTCAGAGGGTCAAAAAAAGGGCAGTTCTCGGATATCGAAAACCCGTGTTGTGAATTTTATCAAAGAGAAGAGAAGAGACGGGATGCCTATTTCGCAAGAAGTAATAAGTTTAAAAGCCCTAGAAATTGCCCGGGATTTTAATATTCCATGTACTAGCTTCAAGGCTAGTACTGGCTGGTGCATGAGAATGATGCGCCGTTGCGGTTTTTGTTTGCGGCGCAGAACATCATTAGCACAAAAGCTGGATTTCCAAGAGAAATTGACTAGATTTCAGCGTTTTGTGATTGGTTTGCGTAAACAACACGACTATTTGTACGGCCAAATCGGGAACGCAGACGAAACTGCAGTTTATTTTGACATGCCCCGCAACACTACCGTTGATACAAAAGGCGTCAAGACTGTTACCGTGCGCATGACTGGTAATGAAAAGCTGCGAGTCACAGTGATGTTATCTGTTTTGGCAGACGGCAGGAAACTGCCACCATTCGTCATATTAAAAAGAAAAACACTTCCCAAAGAAGCATTTCCGCCGGACGTATTCATTCATTGTCAAGAAAAAGGCTGGATGACGAGTGATTTGATGCAAGAATGGTTGCGACTTGTGTGGAATCGGTGCCCCGGTGCACTGCTGAAGAAAAGGGGCATGTTGGTTCTTGATGCGTTTCGGGGACATCTGACACCTGACGTTAAAGCTGCGGTATGTAATTTTAACAATGACTTGGTTGTTATTCCAGCTGGAATGACAAGCCAGCTACAAGCAGGGTGTCCACAGTTAGTACTTTCGTACTAGATCTAGTACTTTTATAACTTTTTTAGTGGTTTAGTACAGATCTAGTACATTTTTCTTTAATATAATAATATTATTGTAACTCCAATATGTTTTATTATTAAGCGTAATTATTTTTTAAAAACTATGGAATGTACGTGTGTGTGGTGTGATATTTAAGTTAGAGCATTGCAATGTCATAATAACTTCCTAAATTGTTAAAAACCATAACAAATTATAATTTAGTACTTTTTTTCTAATCTAGTACTTTTTTCTCGCCTAAGTTGGTACGAAATATTTTTTCCTTGTGGAAACCCTGGCTACAAGTCCTCGATGTTGTGGTAAACAAGCCATTCAAGGACCACCTTCGCCAACAATATAGTGATTGGCTGCTTGCAGGTGACCATGCTCTCACACTGACTGGGAAAATGAAGAAACCATCAATTCTGCAGCTAGCAAGATGGATTTCCACTGCATGGAAAAGGATAACTCCAGAGTCCATCGTCCGTGGTTTTAGGAAGTGCTGCATTTCAAATGCCATGGATGGCACTGAAGATGATCTGTTGTGGCAAAATGAAGATCAAGGCAGTAGCAGCAGCAGTAGCGGTAGCAGTTGCAGTAGCAGTTGCAGTTGCAGTTGCAGTAGCAGTAGCAGCAGCAGCGGTACAGACACTGACAGTGAATAATGTTGCCTTACCAGCATCATAACAAATTCTGTTGATGTTAATTTTGTTAGTGATGTGACAAACTCAAATTTATATTTGCCTGGGTATGTTTATATATTTAATTTTTATTTTAAATTAAATAAAAAAATTTAAAAAATAAGTGCTGTGTTTTTGAACTATGATTTCCTCTCTATAACTTTGTATTTGAACTGTGGTTTCCTCTCCATGACTTTATTTTTCTAGACACTTAATCAGAAAGTTTGGGGTCGCATTATATTCAGAGTCGCAGTATATTCGGGTACATACGGTATACCGAAAAGAGACATGCAAGTCAGACATCATAACAGGCACTCTTTGTCATAAATAATCATTCCATCCATCACCTATTTATGTTTATGTTGAATTATAGTTATGAATGAAAAACAGAGCAAATGAATTAAACAGTGTGCTATATACAAATGTTCGACTCATAGATTTTGGTTCCAATTACAGTGAATTGTGAATCTTAGGACATTTGTGAGATTCTAAGTAAATGCAGGTACTACCCAACTTATGGTCTCAGTTTGATGTAGTCCAATTAAAAAAAAGGCACTGACCCCAGTGAACACAGAGCTGAATTTGAAGCCATGTTTTTTTAATGTTAAGGCCTGCTTAAAAGCATTTATGACACTCAAAGCAGAAAATAAATCCAGCCATGGTAAACTATACTATATGCAACTTCCTGCAGTGAATCTGCCTACATTTTCTGGTGACTCTGCAACATGGATACAAGGGTTTCACCTGTGCCACCAATTAGTATTTTTAGCACAATTCTAAATTTGAATTTTTGAAAAATAATGTCACCAGTCAGTTTTTGCTGCAAGAACTTAACTTTTTCCGCCTCCTGTACACTCCCGTTTAATCTATGTCAGGCCAGTCTCCCCAATCTTACCCAGCATTAAATCTAATTTTGCTAACCATCTAATGACCCAGCAAGTGCTATTGTCTTATCCCCGCCTTGGTGCACGTCCGTCGCCTGTAATTCTCCTCCGAGCCGTGACAAGAAGTGCTATGTTCTGCAAGCTATTAGAGCTGCTAGGTTCTGAGAGCCAGCCTTACGCGAGCGATTTGAGCCACACCCACAGCTCATCTTAAACACCTCCCCGGCATGACCCGGGCCTCTGCCGAGAGATTTTCCCACTGGCAGCAGCACATTTCCCATCACCTGGTCCCAACAGCCTTTCCAGGGAACCATGCCCAGTTCAATGGCCGGCCGTCAACCCCGGCCCAATCTCAAGGAGACCTATCAGTCTCCGAATGTATCGCATCTGCCCTCTCGAGGCAGAGTTGAGAGTTATTTCCCCTGGGTGTTTGAACACCCGCTAAACGACTGCCCCCTGGCACCTAACGCAACAAACAGTGCCCGGTAGTTCATTTCCAAGCGCTGCACTAGTCACCTCCATAAGCTCATGCTTTAGCAGTCGCCTCGTGTGAGTCGATCTCTCCTTGTTTCGGACACCCCTCAGTAGGTCGCACTGACATCGGCCAGTACCACCAACTTCGAGATATCAAGTCAGTATTTCTCTACCACCCCCTCGGAAATCTTTGGAACCTTTCGGTCCGGAAGCCGAAGTCTCCCCCTTTTCTTTTGATTGACTTTGTCTTATAATTACGAGTCACTGCCGCCTCCAAAAGTTACTCCGCGCCGCGAGAGCAGACGGACCACCCGCATCGTCGGCGAGCCGCACATCAAGATTTCACTCTGGTCGTTGTAAAAAAATTTAATCAGCTAGGCAAGGGATGTGGTCCCTAAAACTAATAGTAGTTAGTAATTAATCAGTCTGCGTACCTCGTAGAAGTAGTCATGCTTCGTTAATACTTCTTCAAAATATTTTCTATCTTTTTAAATCATGGAAACGTCCGCCACAACCGCGTGTTTGCGAGCTCCACACCCTGGCTGATGCTAGAAGCCATCTCCCTTTATGGTGAGTTTTTGACTAACTTTATTCCCCGACCATCACCGTTTTTAGTGGGCATTTTCTGCCTATTTTGCTAACTGTCTGTAAACCAGTTCTGAACATGTTTGTTTCGGACCTATTCACAGACAGGGTCCAAGGGCCGGAAGCGGACCTAACTCCACTACCCTCGAGTCTTTCCTCCAGCAAACAGGACTACTAAGGCACCCTGACGACATGTTAACAGCTCAACTTCGGCCCGCGAACGTCAAACCTCCAGTCCTCCAGTTTTTTTTACGTCTTCAGAATAACAATTAAATCACTACGTTGAAAAGATTGGAACACCAGAAATTTTTCTTTCGGGACTTTCTTTAATCGCTGTAAGCGCTCACGCTGGGATTGTAAAACTTAACCTGTTTATTGTTTCTGATTCTATTTTAATCATGTCCAATGAAACTTATGGTAATTTTCTAATTAGGGCCGGCCCATTCTTTAAATTATGTAATTGTAATATATTTAATATAATTTAATAATTTTAATATATTTGTCAACCAATTTATCAAAAGTTATAATTTAATTAAAAGTTAAATTAACATAGAAATACTTATATCTAGACAAAATCACGCCTTGTTGTTTTCCTTTTGTTCTGCCTTTTGAAATCAAAAGATCCACCAGTTACACAAGTCATCAAGAGAGAGTGAAGTGTAACACATCATTGGCAATATATCTCTCCCAGAAGTACATAAACTTCACATCATTATTTCTTCACTGAAAGGTGAAGCACTTGAAATGGTGCAAAATCTGACCATTTCAGATGAGAACTTTCAAGTGGCCTGGCAGTTACTAAACCAGCGCTGTAAAAATTCCAAGCTTACTGCAGCCAAATTGTGACCAAACTGTTAATACTACCCAACGTAACCAAACGGTCAGGACCACAATTGCGTCAACCAGAGATAACCATGTCAAGTGCAATCTAAAAGCTAAACCAGTCCCAAAACTGACACACGCACACATATATTGCTTGATCATATGGACATTAATACAAGAAAGGAGAAGAAATGTAAAACTACATCTTGTGATTTTTCCTCTCCTGAGAAACTATTGGGATTTCTGGAAAAGCAGTGCAAGGCACTGGAATTTATTTACCAAGTCAAAATGTGAGGTTTAATGGCCCCTTCACTTTCACTTCAGATAATGTAAAGGTAAAGAATACTAGCACTTCTACACACACCAATATTTTTGTGGGAACTAACATTGATAACTGTCCATTCAGTAATCAGAATCATTCACTTCAAAAATTCAGTTCATTTGCTGAAGCTAGTGTAGAACAACTATACAAATGTGCAAGGCAACACAGCTTATGTTCAATTGTCTTGATGATCATCCTACTATGAAGCAAAATGCTAGTTGTACCACTGTGAAAAATGTACTAAAAAGCACTACATGATGCTTTATCGTGAGCATCAAGAAGCACAATCAGAAAGCTAAACACTCAATATTGAATCCACGGAATAACACTGTATAACCACAAGAGCCTGTAATTGATAGCCCAAATAGAAAAAAAGGGCTTGACAACCAGCTACTGCAGCTTGAAATTCAGAAGATAACTCAAGTTTTACTTTCAACAAGTATAGTTGAAGTACATGAAAATTCAGGAAAGCTGCATTCCTGCCATGCCCAACTTGACTCACCATTACAAAGCAACTTCATAACAGACTCCTTAGCTAAGTTACTGAACCTGCGACAGAATGCCTATACAAGGAATCAATAATGTCTATGCTCAAGCAACTCATAAGGTAAATGTTGAACTGCATTACAATAATAAGAACTTTAAGACAAAAATCAGCTGCACAAAACTGTAGAAAATAACAAGGTTTGTTTTACTCACAGTCTCTTCTGCCACCTAGGAGTTGTAAGAGTTAGGATCAAATAAATCTAGGTCAAAAAAATTGGTAACTCCATATAGGCAAAGAGAATAACTGTTTTTTTAAGACATAAAAGCAGATAACTTTAAAAATACGATTGCGAATTAAGATACGTCTGTAGGTAAAACTGTTTAGACAATACACCCACTTAGCATGTCTTCATATTGCATGGATTCATTTCGTGCGATGTGAATTTTACTGCCCCAGTCTTGAATAGCAAGTCTGTAAATTTCAGTTAGCATGAAATCTCAGCAGGCAAAAAAAAAAAGTCGAGCAAGATGCCACGAAGTCTGTAAACAGCAGATGTGCCGTGGGATACAGTTAGCCAAACAAGGGGGGAAGAGATGCACGCACAGGTCTGTCTATGCTATCGGCTGTTGTACAAACATCAGCTCTGGCAAATTAAATTGCGGCTATGGAGTGTAAAGGACCAAATGTTTGTACGTCCGCACGTATGCCGCCGTGCCGTGCCGTACCGTTGTCGCCTGGCCACAAACCAAGCCGTGAACTCAGTCTAGCCAGTGGCAGGGAAGTCACTCAAACAAAATCAACGTCCGTCCACTCAGCTGCCGGTAACTTTATGTATGTGCTTGATCACTCATAATGCATCGTGTTCAAGTATTTGAGACAAAACTAGAAGTATTACGGCACGCAGATTGTCATGAAGGCCACACTTATGTTGGTCGCACTTTAGTTTTAATAATTAAGTCAACTGTGCGCACAATCATACGAAATAAGGACTCTTACCAAAAGTTTATATAAGGGCAATTCCATTTGAAATGAACCTTAGAACCAAAATGTGAAATTATTATTAGGAAAACAGTTTGTCAATAAATAGTATAAAAACAAATTATATTTCACAAAATTGAAGAGTATTTGTTGAAATACATTCATATATAATTTTTACAAGCTCTTAAAGTTCATGGTAATTGTTGATTGTAAAGAGTGTTATATTGTGAGTATGTTAGCAACCCTGCTTTACACACCATGAGACATCTATCTTGTTTTGTTTGTGCTGCAATAGGAAGAGTGGACATTGCCTTCTGTACTTCCACAAAATTACATTTTACAGGTAAGTAATACTAATATGGTAAACATTTTAAGATGATAATATGTTCTAGTCACACCCGTAACAGATATCTCACAAAAGTTTATGTAGTAATTAGTATAATCGCACCAAAATAGTTAGATGTTGTCAAAGTGAGGTTATGTGTGTTCTTTATTGACCAGATGTATAAAAATGCCTGTTAATTAAATTCATTTAGGAAAAAACTGTGTTACGGGTATGACTGTAGATATGTTACGGGTGTGACAAGATAATTCAACGAACAGGCTGTGGTTCTAGGATGACTATAACAATATTTTATTTAGGTTAAACTTTCAAATTGAAGGACTAGTACATCACATTTATTTTGTTCCAGATGCTGAAATGCCTCTCACAGTGACGGATCGTGTTAGGAGTTAGGAAATTCAGGGAAAAAACAAAATCAGACCCAAATAAAAGGTAAGAGTATCTCAAGAAAGAAAGGGAACGAGATAAGAAAAGACGAGAAGCTAGAAAACGTGAGCTGCTAACAAACAATAAAAAGCTCAATGCATAAAGAAGAAATGATAGAGAACGTCAAAGATCATGCAGGCAAAGGAAGAAGGACTTGATGACTGTAACAAAGGTACACATTACATCCCCTATTGGTTCATATAAATGTCCTCAATCATTTGGGAAAGCTGTGGCAAAAGTAAAACAATTACTTCCTAACAGCCCAAGCAAAAAGCAACTGTTCTAAATAAAATTGTACTAGAAACATTTGACCCTCAAACATCTAAAAATATTTATAAAAGAGTGAAGAAAGGTTCCAGGAACATATCTCATGCCGACAAAACTGAAGTTGAGAATTTCTATTGCCGGGATGATGTGAGTCGTCAGGCTCCTGGCATTAGAGATGTCAAGTCTGTGAAAGATAAAATAACTGGTACAAGACAACTGGTTCAAAAACGTTGCATGGTTTTGACAGTGGGAGAAGCTTATGAGGAATTCAAGAAACATAACCCTGACATAAAAATAAAGAAATCTAAGTTTCATTCTCTTCGGCCGCAGTACATTTTGCCTGTATCTCAAATACCCCACAATGTTTGCGTTTGTAAACATCATTCAAATTTCAACTTTTTGACTGATCCTTTGGCAAATTTGATACCCAACTTTCCAAAAACTTCAAAAGATCTCCTAAGTAATGCAAGTTGTGATGTAAACAATGAAAAGTGCATGACAGGAGTATGTGGTAGTTGCCCAGATCTTCAGTTACCACAAAAGGTTAACCTGGAAGAGTCTGTTTCATGGAAACAATGGAAGGAGATCAATGGTCACCTAAATTAATTGAAAACATATCATCATTACGAGATGCATTTAAAGAGCTGAAAATGCTGATTCCATCATTTAAACTTCACTGTTATGTTAGGAAAATCCAATCTGATTTTTTTGAAAGGAAAAAAAGAGAGCTGGGTGAAAATGAAGCAGTTGTACAGATCGATTTTGCGGAAAATTATGCTTTGATTTGTCAGGATTAAATCCAAAGTGCCCACTGGAGCCACTTCCAGGTTACCTTATTAACGTGTTGTGTGTGGCAAAAAAATTGTGTGCAATCATACGCAGTGGTAAGTGATGACCTGTCTCATGACAAGTATTCTGTGTGGTGCTTTCTCAAAGAAATAATTTCAGAAGTAAAAGCTGCTAATCCTAACATTAGTTACATCTAAATATTTTCAGATAATTGTGCTGCACAGTTTAAAAATAAATTTACATTGTCAAACTTGTGCAAAATGGAAAAGGATTTTGGGGTTACAGGAGTGTGGATTTTTTTTGCTACCTCCCACGGTAAGGGTACTACAGTTGATGGTATTGGTGGATCAGTGAAGCGGTGTGTCTGGAGAACAGTGAGGGCAAGAGAGGCAATTGTAAATACAGCTGAGCAGTTTTACATTGTTGCGCAGGAAAACTAAAAGGTATAAAAATTCTCTATGTATCACATGACCATGTGGACAAAAACAAAGCTATGTTGAGTAAAAGGTGGAATGGTGTCAAAAAAAATACCTGGAATCCAAATGTGCCATTACTTTATGGGATACGATGATGATAACATTCTTTCAGGGAGAACAGCTGTATCAGAAATGGAAAAGGTAACCGTTTTCCCAAAAGAAGTCCACACAATACGTATACACAACAGTGATGTCAATAGTGATTCCGGTAACGACTTTGATAGCAACCAAAATCCTGGACCATCGACTGATGTTTTAAATTATAGACTGCTCACGCCAGTAAACATTGAGCCTGACGTTTACGTTGTCGTTGAATTACATTCAACAAATAAAAAGTTGGTCTACAAATATGTAGCAGTGTGTCAAAGTGAAGTTTGTGAAACTGATGGGGATATGAGAGTAATGTTTCTCAAAATGTACGGAAACAATAAGAAAGTGTTCAAAACAGACGAAAATGACATTGTGATGTACCTTTCAAACAGATTGTGAAAATATTGCCCTCTCCAAAATTGTAGTTTCGAGGTGAAAGAGTTGTTTATGAATTTCCGGATTGTGTAGATGTTTATGAGAGGGGTTGAACATTATGTCACAAATAGTTAAGAAATGAAATGCATTAGTGTCAAAGGTTAGGAATTGTGTGCAATTATAGATATGTTTTAGTAAGTTTAATGTTGATGAGAATATATGCATACCCAGACATATTTGTTTTGCTGTTGTATACATTTATTAAGTGACATGTTTGCATGTGGTCACACCCGTAACAGACCTCTGTCACACCCGTAACATTTAAAAGTGTTGTGAATATGAATAAATAAAAAATATATTTTGTAACTAGCTAATGCTTAGTTAATTCCAATATATTTAGCCAATTGCAAAAGAGAATTGATAACTGAATGTACAATACTTTCGCAGAATTTTATGTATATCTTCATGCTTGCTAAAGTGTTTGTCCAAAATGAGTCACACCCGTAACAGGGTCTTTTAAGGAAAAGTTGCATGATTATCATTTATGTTTTCTAACTCGAATGGAGGTATGTGTTCTTTGGGACAAAACTTTTCTGGCTAACTAAACATTTAAAACTGATTATTTATCACTTATAAGTTATTTTAATTTTTGTGTGTACAAGTGTCACACCCGTAACAATGAAATTGCCCATAAGTATGATGCTGTTGGTTGTACTAGCACGAATATATTTGACATTAGATACCGGATCAGAAATGTACAGATGATTCACGTGGAATTGGTTGTTAAATGAACGTTGCAATGAAAAAAATAATCATTGGCCTGACAGGATTAGTGTGAACCAGGTAGTGATACGTGAATAAGCACTTTAATTTTTGAAAAATTAAAATGTAATTATCCGGACAGTAATATCAGTTCCACTGTCAGTAATGGATGGTTTGGAAAGGTACGGTACTTGATTTGAAGGTCACACCCGGACGGGCAAGTCAGCCAGCTGACTGACGATAAAGTACATACATAACCACGTATCTCCCATTAAGTGGTGTCGTATTAGTGCGATAGGAGGCATATAAAGATAAATGGTGTGACATATTTATAATTGAGTGATATTCAACCCATTTATATTACGTAAATATACTTTCCTATACAATTTTGGAACACATTAAATAAATTAGCCTTGCTTTTTATGGAAACTAATGCTTCAGAATACGAGATTTTAAAAAACACAAGCATTTTTAGGAACACTTAGTTGAGCTAAGTGAGGTAAGATGTACCTAATATTGTGCCATAAATGATGAGAGCTTAATAAAATTAAGTTGTATGTGTTTTAACGCGAGATCGTCAATACAAACAAACTCCACTTAACCTGTAATAATTAAATAAATACAAGTAAACAAAAATACTTTATGCAAAATATCATGAGATATAAATATGTTATCATTGTCATTTGCAACGTGATACATAAGTTAATCATTGTCCTAAAAATCACAACATATTGAACATTACAAACAACAAGAAGTAGATGATCACGCCGAAAACAACCAGCAGATTACTTGTCCTTGCAACTCTTTCTCGAGAGGGGCATCGAGGGCATGACCTAAGTGACCTGAGAGCATCACGTCCCTTCGAGTAAAACAGCAATCCACCATACTGCTTCCGGCAAGTAAAACGTGCAAGGGTGCTCTGAGAGTTAAAAGGCCAAAAAGAGATTTAGAGTAAAACAAACCTAAAGTTTCAGCAATATTCATAGACACCCAAGGCTGAAAAATTCCTCATGTCATGCTAGCAGATGAGAGGCTTGATCAGTCAAGAAAAATTTATCTACTGATTAGAGCTAAACTTTTTTTTCAAATGTTAAAAGGAGATGAAAGGAGCAGAGCAGGTTATTATCCAGGACTTCAAAACACAAGAGGTGGGGTATAGTCAATCTGGACGTGTTACATCACATAACAGATAAGTTCTATCTTTACCCCTCAAGTCCTTCCTTTCCAGGCGAAACTATTGCGAAATTGAATAAATGAATTGAACACTAGACTCAAAGGAATAAATCCAGTGTGAAGAACTATTCAAAAACCACACCACAAGGAATTCCACGGACCGGTTTACTACTTTGTCAAGATGAACTCCAACTAGGTGACTCACATGAACATGAACTAGTAATGTTACAGGAATTCAAACACAAACTGCATAAGCAACCAGAACTTTGTACAGAATAAAGTAAAGATTTGTATGAATGAGCGATATTAAGGCATATGACAGAAGTAAGGTATAAGGTAGAGAAGAGCATACTACATTTTATATTTCCCATCGTGAAGTGGTAAAAACATCAAAGAGCATAAAGTCATTTTTGATGCATCTGTGAAAACAACAGGTGTATCTCTGAATGAAATTTTACAGATTGGTGCAACTATACATCAGAACTTGTACTTAATAATCGTGAGATTCTCACATGCAATGAAAAGCTTGGATGAGACAATTTTACATAGGCTAGAGCTTTGACAATATCATATCCACCACTTTCGGTTACTTGATTCTTTAAGTTGTTTTGTAAGTCCCTGAAACCACCGACGAGTTCTTCTGTACTTGCAATTTGCATTTCCCTTACACGCCGTAGTTTTGACACTGTGTTCGGGTCTACCTCTTCTGACAAGATACACTTTGGATCAAGAAATTTGATACTGTCAAAATTTCTCTTGCATGGATCAGCTGTCATCATAGAAGAATGTTTGTCACGAGACAGTGCCACAGTTTTCTTGAATGTCAGTTTTAGAGAAGCACTAGTAGCTACACTCATTTTCGAGAGAAGTTCAGCAGTCCCATCAAAATAAATACCCTGCAAAACATTTTCGAAACCTTCTTTCAAGTCATTTAGTATCCTGTATAATGTGTGGGCAGTTGGGTATGAAGCACCTTCCAACATCTTGATTGAATCAACAAGGGTTTTACCACGATCTTTCACAAAAGTAGCTAGGCAGTGAATTACTTCAGTGTCTTTTGAAGACAGTGACAGTGCCGGTCCTATCAAAATTTTTAGGTGGTGCGAGATCTAAAAATGGCGCCCCTCTAAATAAAAAAAATATTGTTAAACTGGTTGCTTAATTTTCCACCAAAGAAAGCAGCCGCCTCAGATTACTGCTGTCTAAAATGTCAAATCTTAGAAATGTTCGTTTGACCAGTTTGTGCGATTACCTATATGTGATAGATGTAGTGGAAAAATGACAAATAATAATAATAATAATAATAAATATAATGATTGTCAACTTTAATTTATTCTATGTTCCATGCAAACATTAATCAAAAAGTATGTAGACATGTAGTAAAAATATTAAAAAAATACCTAGATAATCACTTTTCTAGCTTTAGCACTTGCAAATTTTTTTATCAAGTCAGAATAATTCAACTTTTGGGCAATAGCATTTTCTATAGACAAAATTCCAAGATCGGACAGTCTTTCCTGACACATAGTAGACCGTAGGTAGGTTTTTATAAGTTTTAATTTACTGAAACTTCGTTCTCCTTTGGCAACAGTTATAGGCAACAGTTATAGGCACAGTTAGCAATATACGAAGCACAGTCCATACATTCGGGAAAATATATTGCCAATCTTTTTTTTTTTATAAGTCGAAGTACTTTTATTGGCTCTCCTGACTGAAGATCTCTTAGTAATGGGTTCAGGCTCACAAGTTCTTCAACCAATTCATGACCAGATATGTCACATTTTTCTCCATCGGTTAAAGTGATTTGCAATTCAGCACAGGGATTTTTCTGGAATTATTTTAATGTCGTATAAAAATGACCATCTATCATTGAATTTTGACAGTTGTTGAAAACGTGTAACCAATGTATTCTCAATTGTGTCTATCATCGGGTAAAAAACGTTTATTTTACATAATTCCTCCGGATCAGTTGGTGTTTCATCTAAGGCTTCGTATTCAAATAACAGTTTTTTTCTTCGCGATCGGACTGCCTTAAAAACTTGGTTTATTTCGGCTAGAGACGCTATTTCTTTAGCTGTAATTAGAGTTGAGGAAAAGCTACCGTGCTCTTTCACGAATTCCGAACAGTTTTTCAGTAATTGCGATGCATTTCGTAAGTCCATAGTTTCAGACTGCATAGCTTTACTTACAATGTTTACTTGAAACAATATATCTTACCAAGCCACCATTGTAATTATGAACTCAAATTGCTCCATATTCTGAATAAGCGACAATGCCTCTGATGCTGCAACTGAGTCATTAGTTTCTTCATGAAGATTTTGAAGGGCTTCACGAACTGAAGTGTAGTTAAAGCGAACAGCAGCAAGACTAGAAACTCTACTCTCCCAGCGAGTTTCGCAAACTTTTTTTAATGATAATCCGTCTATGTGCTTGGATATCACTTCCCATCGTTTGGTTGATCCAGAGAATAAAACAAATAGTCTTTGGAGAAATCCAAATAAAGAAACAGATTTAACGGAACTTTTGGCTGCATCTGCAATCACCAAATTCAAGCTGTGGCAGCCACATGGATTAAAAAATGCCCGAGGATATAGGTTTAAAATTCTGGTTTGTACACCTTTGTTCACTCCTATCATATTCGCTCCATTATCGTAGCCTTGACCTCTACAATCGTTCATGTCTAAATCAAATTCTTGTACAATCAAATCAAGAAAGAGGCCAGTGAGTCCTGCTCCCGAAGAGTCACTTACTGGCTTGTAAGCAACAAAACAGTCTCGCACTTCCACTTCTTCTTCATAAACGTCAACGAACCGGAATGTTAGTGACATTTGTTCAATGTAGCTTACATCAGGAGTGCAGTCCATAATGATGGAGAAGTATTTAGCTGACTTTACCATATTCACTATATTATTTCGAACTTCACTTCCAAGTAAGCCAATTAATTCGTTTTGAATGTGTTTGCTGAAATAGTGGACATTAGTCTCTTTATTTACAACACGGCGGAGGTGCTCCATCATCACATTGTCAAATTTTCCTAATAATTGCACCAAGCCCAAGAAGTTGCAATTATTAGGGGTGTATAATGTTTCAGAGCTCCCTCTAAACGCCAAATTATTGCCTGCCAAGAAGAACACTATCGACATCATTCTTTCGAGGATAGCAACCCATCTCGATTTCTCATCTTCAATCTGTTTTTGTAATTGTTTGTCTATCCCGCTACAGTTCTTCAACCTAATCGATGCTTGTATCCAACTGTTCAAAGCACGTCGGTGATCTGAGGATGTTTCGTGTGTTTTGAGACGCGTTGATAAGTGCCGCCAGTCGTCAAATCCTTCTTTTCCCAAATTAGAGTTGGGGTTTGTGTTGAGTAAACGACAGCAAAAACAATATACTTGATCTGCAGATTTAGAGTACACGAGCCATCTTCTTTTAAAAATCTCCCCATTTGGCATTACTTTTTCAAAATGCGAATTTGAAAAATGACGGCCGTCACAATTCTTTGGGTAATTTTCGTTGTTCATTTCATTACAAACAGGGCCTCGAAGAAGGATTTCATCTTTTGTTGCAGAGTCAATAATAAGTGGCCATTTCTAAATATCATCTAGTTTTCTCTCTTTAAAAGATGATGATAACGATTCATCTGTTACAACTTCTTCTGTAATATTTTGAGATGCAGGTGAGGTTCCAGGAACAGCTAAATCTTCTTAAAAATGGTGCTGTATATCTTCAAGATCAGAACTTTTTTCAAGCGGGTCTTCTTCTATTGCTTGTTGATATTGAAGTTCTGGTGATGAAGGGTCAGATAACTTTTCGACTCTCAAAAATTTTGATAGCAAATTTGCAGATTTTTCAGTTTTGGCTTGCTTTATCCGTTTCCTTTTGAAGTTTTGTGCACCAGACAATTTTTTTGAAGACTGTGACATGTTTTTTAATCTGTAAAAGACACATTTAACCATCACTCGTTACATACATGATATCAGGAAATCAGTGACATAGAATAGGACATACTTGAGTTAAAGATTTAAATTCTGATGTGCGATAATCTATTCCCACGGACCCACGCGATCGAAATCGCCGGCAGTAGCCAGTTATAAAATAATTAAATTAAGTTTTTTTCCTTCATTTAAGTTCAGGGACTATTTAAAAACCCGTTTTTTGCACTTTTAATTAATTACGGACCTGTTTTTAACCACCTTTATTTAACTGGCAGTTAGTATAACTGATTGATTTTTCATTTATTTTCCATTCAAAATACGTAAAAACTCAGTTACGCTAATTGTCACTTAAATAACGGCAGTAAAACAGGCCCTTAGACAAAATGTTTTTTAATAGTTATTGGACAAAAAATAAATAACTTTAACAAGAGTGATATATAATATATAGTAGGCCTATAAAAATTTGTTAAAACAAACTAGTACCTACACCTTTACCACCTTACATATAAAACACAGTATAGGCAAAGATTAAATAATAGTTATTACGTAACAGTAGAGATGGGTCGAGTCTTGGTTTATCGAGTCGAGCCGAGCCGAGCCGAGTTGGGTCAGATTGACTCGACAAGTTCGAGACTCGAAACACGTTTCGAGTTAAGTACCAGCATCGTGACATTATAGCACTTTATTATAGGTTGTCTTAACGTTTTCGCCAAGTCATTAATACAGCAAGAAATGATAATGACCTTTAAACAAAACAAATCCCGTGCAAACCTAACCTTGCCCGCTAGGTACCGTGCTACGGCGCTATAATAGGTACAAGTGCAACCAAACCTAGGCCTACCTTCATTTATGAATGTGACGTCGTAACGTGATTTTGTCGAAAGTGGCAACAGTTTATAGGACAAAATTATGTCACATGACCATTTTATATATAAAAAAGGCTTGGAAAACAGTGTGCACTGTTTTCATTTTGTTTTTCATCCTGTGTTTACTTCAAATACGGTACCGCATTTGTTTACAAAATACGTCAATGGATTTTCACTGAAGAAAAATATGTTGCAAAACGCACATGTATTAATAATCATCACGTTTATCGTGCCCCGTTTATAATAACTCGTATAAACAAGAGATTTCCGTAACCTAAAAATAAAAACATAAAATAATTATATTGTAATATTTAGTAAATAACACCAAACCGTGATGCGTGAAAATGGCTGCGTGTTAGGCCAGCCAGCCTTGCATTTTGGAACTAAATTTAGCTGTGCTCCGCTACGCAGCGCTGCGTGTCAATAACGTTTAGGATAAAATTACTTTCTTTTTGTTTGAATAAAATATAATAATAACAACGCTCATGCATTTTATTTGCCAATCAGTTACTGATCGCCAAATCAAATGCATGAAATATTTATTTAAAAACATATTGATATTCTTGTAGTTGTAACAAGTTCCGGGCGAATAATCTTCCCGCGAAAAGTGTATTTACATTGAGAATGTGACAATGTGACAAGGCCTATATCCCTTGAGCTGTTTGTTCATGTGGCGATCTGCCGGTGGATCGGAAAAAAAAAGTTACGTAACTCGGGAAGCCTTCTTTTCACAGACAAAAGAGCCAAACTCCCGATCGTACATCTTCGTTTCTTTTTTTGTTCATTATAAATAAATATGGCGGTGTTGATAAAAGGAAATACCATAAACAAGGCAACGGTATTTATTTGTACGCCGCCATATTTTTCGTTTGCAGTGTGTCCGTGAATGTTTAATTTGAACAACTCATGATAACTATGGTCAATTAGGTTAGGTTAGCTACATTATAAATACTTTAAAACATTGTGGACGGTTTATTTGGTTAGGATAGCTACATTAAAGATACTGTGAAATCATGTTGAAATAAAGCTTAGTTGTTTATATTTAAATAACATAATGATTTGAATTAATAATTTAAAATATTTAAATAACATAATGATTTGCTAATAAATCATTTAAAATATTTAAATAATGCAGATGCATCTTGGATACATAATTTTTATATCAATGGGTGTAGTAATATTTTATTTATCATATTCGACGCAAAAAATTATAAAATTATGAAACTCGAACTGACTCGACCTCTTCAAAAATTTTGTGACTCGAACTCGACTCGACTCGAAATATGAATTGCTAAACTCGGCTCGACTCGACTCGAAGCCAAAAAACCTCAACTCGTCCATCTCTACGTAACAGGTACATCACTTCCATACAAAAGCTACCATACATACACTATAATAAATACACTACAAAAGCGCAGTACATCGAGCTGCAAGGAGAAACGTACTCGACAAACGTGCGTAATCATTAAATGCCTAAGACACCGTGTTTAATCTCGCCGTGCTGTTTCGTTCGTTGATAAGTGGATATGTCTTATCGCAGTACCACAGAATACAATAGAAAGTAGTGGTGCACTGATATGACTTTACCAATTACCGATTCTTGAAACGTCCGCTTTATATGGTAATAAATTATTACGCTATTCATGTTTGGCCTTTGTGTATAATCATATGTTAACATTTAAATAAGTTAAGATTCTTATCGGAAAATAACTGTACTAAAATAACCAAGATAATTTCAGAACGATTGTGAATGTTTAGAACAAGTAAACGTTAATAACATTTCAATGCAATGTATATGTATGAAAATTAAGTGTCGCCAACGTCTTGTCGCAATATGTATTTCTTATTCGTTAAAACAAACATCGCCGAACATGCACGAAGACGTCATATTTACAAAACTTTGGATACGTTGCTGTTAATATGCGATTAATCGGTATCCGCATCTGTGCTCCACTACTAGAAAGGAACTTATATAAACAATACTTACCTACTTCTGTTTTCTATTAAGAATTCTACTGTAATAATCAAACGACACACACACTGTACAACACAGATATACACTCACGCATGTTTGAACGACTTGGCAATTCAATAGACAATGCTTGCCTAGCGAAACAAGTGACGGACGAAATTTAACCCCGCGCCCCACTTGCCCCTAATGAACGACTGGAAATTGGAAGACTCAGGCGCCAAGCAGTTCAAGTAATGGCCGGATGAAGCGCCACTGTAAACTGTGGGACACAGGATGTAAATAAACAATTGCTAGTAATGTAATACGAATGAGCCACGTTAAAAGAGCTGTCGTACACATAATCATTATTAATTTGGATTCATTCAATTTGGAGATCTGACACCGTGACTTCGGAAGGCGGGTACCTCAATTCGTCCATTTTCCCGTGAGACCGATCGTCACCGTCGTTCGTCTCATGTGTCGGTTGATTTCAGCGCCCCCTCCCTTGATGGCGCTTGGTGCAGTCGCACCGCTCGCACCGCCCTAGGACCGGCCCTGGACAGTGATGCCAAATATTCCACACCTGCATTTTGTGTTGATTGTAAGTCTTCTATCCTAGCAAAATCAAGAATGTCATGAAAATGTTCAACCAAATAAAAAACACTCTTGAACCATGCATTCCCCCTGGTACCAACAGGCAAAGGGAAGAGTGCACATGGTTTTCCATGCCTGTTTTCTAGGAAAGTGTGAAACAAGTGCTTTCGTTTTCTTGTGTTTATGAAAACGTGCTTGATGTTCGCAACAGCAGTGTTGAGTACTTTAAGTTCTTTTTCCCAAATGTTTCCAATAATGTTGAGTTTGTGTGCCCAACACTGAATGTGAATCAGACTGTCACCAATCACAACTTTCAAGATTTTTGCACATTTGGTCATGTATGGAGCAGAATCGGACACCAAACAATTAACATTTTCATACTGGACCTCATAAACTTTCAAAGACTCCAAAATTGCCCTGACACAATTTGTGGCATCTGCTGCTTCGAGGAAATGGACTCCACACACAAATAATTCTGGGGTATCATCTTCACTAATAACACAAAATAGAACAACAAACACACACCTTCCTATGCTGTCTGTGGTTTCATCACACATAATGTCAATTTTTTTATTCTTTATTTTACATTTTACCTCTTCACATCTTGTATTCATTACTGCTCCAACATGTTTTACTCGAAGTGTTCTGGCATGTGGTAGAACTCCAGCACCTTCAATGTATTTGTTTATCCATTCTCGAATGTTTGGATCATCAACCTTTTCCAAAGGTATATTTGCTTTTATAAAAGCTGTTGTTGTGTCCGTGATGAATTCTGTAGAAGTGTCTTTTCTACATTTTACATCACGAAAAGACGATACAAGAGATACTTGTCTTTTGCTCGAAGTTCCAGGTTGTTTTTCTTCTACAAGACGCTTGTGTTTATCAGTACTGACGTGCTTTGTACACGAATCTCTTCTCTTCCAGAAAATGGACACGTTACAATACCGACAAAAAACTGTGTTTTCATCACTCGCATAAAGCCCCTGGCTAGTAAATTCTAAAACTAGTTGCTTGGCAGTAATGTGTGGTTTTGGCATTGTCCTTACATAAAGTAAGACTATTTACTTTAATGCCAATCTTTTTACGAATATATATTTTTTGTATCGCGTTGATTCAACTTTCGTCGGTATTTGAAAACGTAAACAAGCAATCAATGACGCCGTGCATACATGGTGTGTGCCTGTGCGAGCTGTGCGCGAAACTAAATCGAGTTGTTGGTTTTCTTAGCAGTCGACTTCCTATACGTGATTCGAGAGTATCGAAGGTGACAAGATGGCGCAAGCGCAACAAGATGTGACGTGTTTATATAATGTCTTCAACCAACGTGCTAGTTTTATTTAAAACTAAACACATGTTACGGCTAAATAATATTGTATTTTGATTAAGCTGAAAATGTTTCGCATACTGAAAATGATGTCTTATTTTGTACACAGAAAATTATTCGAAACTCAAAACAGTCATAACCCCTGCGCCATGCCTTCGGTGATACCAAAAGCATAACCTTTTAACTTTCAGTTGAGGAAGGGAAATGTGATGAATTCAAAATTATAGTTTTTAAGTGAGAATCTGATGGACGCGAAAAGGATTGAGATAAATAAAGGTATTTAAATTGTTTATAATTTTAGTCGGGTATGCAACAATTGTGATAGTTGTTTGCCACATTTTTTATAAATAGTCATAAATTATGTACATACGATGACTATGCTGTAGTGACTATGCTATAACAATCTGATTTACCAAACAAATTATGTTTTTGTAAAAACATTTACAACATTATCACAGATTTCACGTTTTTGTTATATTATTCTCCTTATTTTTCAGAAAGTGAAAAATTTGTTTTATTAAAGAAAAATCGCTGACATTGGCATAAAAATTCGCGTTATCGCAATTGCGAAAAATGCATGTCTCTAATAATATTTTAAGGAGAAAATCTCCAAACAAACTAGTCAAGATAAATGAGCTTCAAACTGTTACTTATGGTACAGCTTCTGTGCCATATTTGGCCACACAAATCCTGCAACAGCTTGCTAAAAACAAAGGCCACTAGTACTCTAAAGAGCCTAAATGTTAAAGAAAGATTTTTATGTAGATGATGCACTCGTGCTAAAACTGTGGAAGAGGCACTCAGCTTACAAGACCAACTGATCAAATGCCTTGGCTATAGAGGGATTTTCCTTCAGAAAATTTTCTTCTAATCATCTAGCAGT
Source organism: Bacillus rossius redtenbacheri (assembly GCF_032445375.1). NCBI lineage: Eukaryota > Metazoa > Arthropoda > Insecta > Phasmatodea > Bacillidae > Bacillus > Bacillus rossius. Next base: position 81,616,465 of record NC_086331.1, on the reverse strand, counting down.
TTTAGAAGCAATTTCATTAGAGTTTAGAGAAAACCAAAAAATGCACTCATTTGAAACTTTGAATGAAATAAGAACTATGGATCTATTGTGGCAGCCATTGACTGACACATGGTATAACGCGACTAATTCTATAGGACTAGAAAAATAGGGAGAGCACGGAGTTTCTGGGACAGTGTAAACAAACAGGCCATCTTTTTTCTGGCAATGTGGGATCATGTGGTCGGACCACGTGGCGAGGTGGGTGTGGCACCACGTGATCGGCGAGGGAGGGGTGGCACCACATGATTGGGCCACATGGCAAGGGTGGTTGTTGTTGTCGTCATCTTCTGGTGATGTCACAGGTGGCCATCTTGGTTTATTTTTCCAAAACTAGGGAGCGCTGGTGTTGTGTTATTTTTGAGAACAAAAATCTTTTATCATGGCGACTGTGCCCAAACCAGGGGATGCTGATCAGCAGTCTGCGACACTAGCCACTACACCAGAGCGTCTGTTAAGGGAGTAAGAATTAAATATGGAATAAATGTTTTCATTTGGGTGGCAGTACACCCAGAGGCATGCTAAACTTACAGTATTAGTTATGTTTGAATTTCAAAACTCTGCCATCTTTTTATATTTAAAAGAATATTATCTGTTGTAGGCTGCCATCTTTTTCACTACTGGCATAAAGTTTAAACTGTAGTAGTGCTAGTGGTAGTGGTAGTGGTAGTGGTAGTCATAGTAGTTTTATTACAGAGGTTGAAAAATCTTCAAAAAGACACCAACGAAGATGACGGTAGTGTGGTATTTTTACCCACTAAAAAACAACCTCTTGCTGCCCTTCCCAGGGGAAGGAAGCCAGACTGGAAACCACTTTCGCATTACTTCATTCTGTTAAGCGCCCACCATTGTTTGTTCCTTAGCTTTTTTGGCCTTCAGGAGGTCCTCCGCAAATCGCATTACAGCCTTCCAATTGATCTCTAAACTGGCCATGAACACTATGATGTTGCTGGGGTTTGGCGCAATCCCAATGGCTTCCCAGGCATCGTTCCTTTCCACTGTCCAACGTCCACAACGGAAGAAAGTATGATAGGCATTATCTACTTCTTCGCACAGTATGGACATAGCGCGCTCCTCGTAAGTCACATCTGATGGAGATACTGGTTAAACAACCTGTCTCCAAGGAGAAACTGTGTCAGGTATAAATTTGTCTCCGTGTGTTCGCAGTTGGTCCACGCTGTCAGGTCAGGGATGAGCTCTGCAGTCCATCTGCCAGTTGTGCTGCTTTGCCACCGTGGTTGCCAATGTTTTCTCAAACAGTTCATTTATTCAAACTTATTGTATTCGATGACAGTTTCTTGATCTCAGGACATGTGGAACTCCGTAGCAGTCACACTTGGACAGCCATTGTAACCAGTTAAAATCATGCCCGGCTAAGACAACTGTTCCTTGCACAAACATAAATGCTTGAAGAAATCTCTTCACGACTGTTGCAGGTAGTTGTGTTTAAAACTCTGTTGATGATTGTGATATTATTCATAACTCTATGTCTGAATTTTAATAAAAGAGTTTGAAATTTATTCTTTTTATGATGAAAGTACTACAGGTCCTTCACAAGATAGCAAACGAACACACTCAGTTTCGCAGATCATTATTCGCATTCCTGTGCCTTTATGAAATAATGTCCTCCGAGACTACATTGTCTAGGTACACAGACATACGGGAAATAACTCCCGGTGGACCAGAGGACCACCCAGGCCTAAGTCGCACATCTGAGACCAATAAATTCTAAATAAAACGTCCAAACATTGATGAAAAACAAAGGTTGATACTTAACTGCGGGTTAGCCCCGGCTCCCAGGCGTGAAATTGTCTGCCCTTAACAACTCAAAATCTATTATTTGTAAGCTCCCGGCCCCCGCACGTCCTTTCAGCACATTACTTGAACAACGACTGACAAAACAAACCACAGTACAAAACACAAAGGAAAATTATTTTACTGGGGACTTCCTCAAAAAGCTACCTTGATACTGGCTATACATATTGTTCTTACATCTACTATTCAGTAATTCCCCTTTTTGAGGGTTTCCCCTAGTTCTGTCCAATGTATTTGTCTTTCTCTCACACAGGATGCGGTAACGTATCTTCTATCACTTCGGAAATGCTGTGTCACCACACGTATTTCTTTCTTTTACCAGACCCATTGTCCCATGTCACTATCACACTATGAACCACACAAGTTATCAAATTTATATTTTAAAAGAGACTATTTAAAGAAAATAAAACATTAACTAAGATCCACACCTACAAAAACAGTTACCCAGCCAACCAAGTGAAAACCAGTTAAGCTTTAGTAAAAAGGCTTTTCGAAATAAAATAATTTAAGATCAAAATTAATTAAAAGAATATTATTAATATTAACCTACAAGTATAAAAACCTATGTCACTATGACATAGAAGCTATAATCAGAAGATCTACTGCAGTACTGAGAACATAATAATTATTCCATTAACAATAGTTCATAAAAACTAGGGATGACAGGGTATTGCAATGTTACACTACGATTTTATTTGATCATTCTGTATACCATGTTGTGATATTTAGATTATTTTACCAATAGTTTAGAGAGTGGAACAATTTATTAGGTTAGGTAAGGTATATTGAAAATACACAACAGCATTTTTGAGACAAGTAGTACACTCGCCCTTCGAAGTAACGCTCTAACTCGTTGTAGGAAAACAAAGTGCTAATCAAAATAGTGATAGTCAAATATGTTTTTTCCATAAGAGTATGTGTTAATCAAAATAATTAGTTTTTAAATCAGTTAAGTACTTGCTAACTACCAATTTAATTAAGACACTGGTCCCATTAAAATTAATTTAAAATCAAATAATGTCTAAACAAATCCAAATAAATGTTGAATAATGTTTTGACATTAAATCATGTAAAATTAAATTCAGAAAATTCATGTACCACATTGTTTACTAAAAGGGGTTGAGAAAAATATTCCTAAGTAGGTGATAACATTTCTTATTTACAATTTAGAAATGTTATTAATATAGGAGATAAATTTATGTTCTAATAATATTTAAAAAAACAGCATAAAATTTACATTTTCTATTATTAGAAACATTTAACCTGCTAACGTAATACCCGACACGTTTTTACTAAATGTGTGTCTGCCATGATTTGCCACTAGTGTATCCTCATAAATACAAGGTAAACTAACCCAGAAAGCTTCTGCCTTTTCTCTCCAGAGCTGCTGCTGACCTATGAGATGGCATAATATAAAAGTTGGCTGAACACTCAGGCTGCCGTCTGAGACAAATAGGCAATGAAGGAAGTGAATAGCTATTAAGGAAAAATTTAATTGTTGATTGATTCACTACATTATTCATTTGTTGCATTGCATTTAATGTTGTACAACAGCCATTGTGCGCACACGCACATAAGAATTTACGTAAAATAAAAAAGTGATATTTCAAATCTATGACCACACTACTTCATGTCATAATTTATTGGTACCGTTACTTTAAAACTGTGCAAATTTAACACAGTTCCTTCGAAGGGTAGTTGTACTTAAAAAAGTGATTTTTGCAATTTTAATTGTTTCAGATCACCTACTCTTAAGAAATTACAATAATTTTAAACTGAATAACACACTACAGGCTTCAGTATTTGATTCCTTCTCAAATACAAAAAAAATCAACAAAATCTTAATACCTTGCATTCTTTACCATAATGTACCGTTATGGCATTTTTATTGGATAATAGTATATTTAGAAATCATTTTTCTGAACGATGTATTGCTTTTTATTGCTGGTATTTGCAATAAGCAACAGTACTGTGTAATTACATGATTTTGCTAGTAATTTAAAAAAAGTGTAAATATATGAGTATAAATTTATGTGAATATGCAAAAATCTGGAGGGAAAAACCAACACCACTTTCAGCTAAAAATAACCCCAATTTAAGTATAAAATGCCCCTTTGTACTATAAAATAAAAACAAAAATGTATGCTTCTACGAATCATCAGTGGTACAGCAAGAGTAATTTGTGTAACTGTACGTATTTAAATATCAAGGCAGATAGTTTAAAACCTGTCCACTATTAGTTACTGAAATAAGTTTTTTGTAAAAAATATATACTTATATTTAAAAAAATACTGGATCGAATATGATACTATAAACATCTATGCACTCATTCAATCAACACTGCAGACATCACACACAAATATTTTCTGTGAAAAATACATCTATCGCCAATCTTCTTTCCCGAGTTAAAACTATGTTTAAATAACATACTTAGTAAAACAAGATGTGGAAATGGAAAAAACCCAGTCAGTTGGTGCTTGTCAAGATGCTAGCCTCTGTAGAGGATTTGTCGTCAACATTAAAATAAATGGCTAGGTACCAAAATTAAAACAATTTCAGAGTGATAAATGAATTTATCAAAAATTTTTATTTGTTCTCCCATAGTACGTTACTGGAACTGTATGTAAAACATGCAGATAAAACTCTGTGTAAATGTTAAATATGCTTCAATTTCATAAAAAGAAAGAAACAGCTAAATTTCATATTTCATGTTTAACCATTTTTTCAGTGCCTAATCATTGATGAAAGTGGTATATCTCATTTCACTTTTATCACAAGAAGAAATTCCAGCCATATTATGTGATTTCTTTGTTTCTTCCCAGAATTTCCAAACCATTTTCAGTTCCCCAACTTTGTTTGGTTTTGACAGTTTTCTATACTTGATTTGTATGAATGTGTTAATTTATTTTACAACTTTCACTACAGAAAACTTGACATCACATGTTATCTTGTACGTCCGAAACTACTGCATACCTGCCAACTTTTTGAAACTCCCATCAGTAAAACTTTTAGAATTTATAAAATTTGGCGTAAATCACGTGCGGCAATTACTAAGTACTGGTAACCAATATCAATTTCTCGACTTTCCCATAACCTTATATTCGACCCACAAAATCTTATGCAGAACTACTCTAAAAATATATTTCTAGTGCTGCTGTAAGCAATATATTTTTTTTTAAAAATTAGCACAACAATGTTAACAACTACACAAAAACTTACACTGAGAACAATAAACCAAACATGAAGGTGGTCTTACCTTAAAAAAAATGTTGAACTGATGGATGAATGATTTATGAATTTTATGTGAAAAAAAAATTAATCTGTAGTGTTCTGCTTCATTTGTAATGATGATGAAGTGGCCTTCTTTGCTGCTTGCAGGAAAACACTGCTGAAGTTTTGTTGATAACATGGTCCAGACCTCTTGCATTTGAGAACAGAGATTGACTGGAGTGTTTCTCTCGACATAGATGATCTAAATTCTGTTTTTTTTTTTTAATTTTTTTTTTTTTTTTTTTTTTACCAAGCTAAAGATACGTTCTCATTCTGCATTGCTGTGTGGTATACATAAAATGGACAGCATTACCCTTGATATTCTGTCATATTTACAAACCCCTTCAACTCCTTGTGTATGTGATAACTCTGCCCATTTCACATCAATCGACACATCTTTATCCACAACAGCCTATATGTCATTAATCTGCACATTTGCAAATTGTTTATGGAGTTCATCTATTGCCAAATCAATAGTTTCCTCTTTTTTCACAGGCAAGATAATGGGGAACAATTTCACAAAGTAACGCACTGAGGAAAATTGTGAATTTTCAATTCCCTTCAGTCGTGCCACTTCTGCATGTTTTATAAATTCACTCTTAAAAGGAAACTTATTAATCATGTAATCACATGCAGTAATGAAATATTTCCTTACTGAGCTGTAGAACACATGTTTCTCTTTGCTTTCGAGCACATTTATTAAGATTGTTGTGTGACTTCCTATCATTAACTCACCATCATCTTTTTGGTTATGACATAAATGGTACTGTACTTCAAGTAATGGACTGCCCTTCAGTACACTAGGTTTAACGAAATGTACAAGAATGTCTCTCAGCAAATTAATTAACAGTTCTCTTAAAATATGTATCTGTGGCGATGCTGCTTGAAGAATTACTTTTACTTTCTCAAAATATGGCATAACATGAAGTAGAAAGGCACAAAGAGCTTTGTTCAAATTCAAAGACAGAAACAGAAACAATTTTTCTTCCTTACTTGCACAAGAATTCTGGTTTTTAAGAACTGGCTTGTCACACTTCTTATCAGTCAGTGAAATTTTCTTGCTGCTAGAAGCAGATTCAGGAACTAATTCTCTTTTCCCTTGTATCTGGTTTCCTTTTTCTGTGCTAGAACTACTTTATTTCTTTACACTTAATGGGATTTGGTATGATGTCATACTCACAGACTGGGATGGTTTCTGTGTTACCAACACTTCTTCTTTGAAAAAAACTGAGTAATGGTTTCCACTCACTAACAAGTCTTGTCAAACTTCTTGCTAGAAATAACCTCCGTGTTACAACATGCTTCAGTACCTTTTTTTATTCCTTGCAGTGAAGATCTTGAAATCTAGCAAGTCGTTCTTTTTGTTTAGCACTTTTTTCCATATAATAAAAAATGTCTACTAATATTTCATCCACATTCACTGGCAAACTTGAAGCTGCCTTTTCTGCTGCCAAGTTTAATAAATGACATGCACAGCCAATAACCACTATTTCCTCATGCCTTTCTTTTAAAAATGCAGCAACACCATTCTTCTTCCCAACCATCACAGGTGCATTATCAGCACAAAATGCTACACAATGATTCAGTGGTACTCCATTCGATTTTAGCTGCGACAAGATTAACTGACCTATATTCCGCCCTGTAGAATCGCCTTCCAGGGTAGGTATGGAGAGAACTGTACTCACAATTTTACCCTGTTTGCTGTCATAAAATGTGACAACAATAGGGTACAATTTTTCGTTTGTGTCGTTACTCCTGTCTGTTGCAACAGAGAAAGGCCCTGTCTGTAGATGCATAACAACTTCAGACAATGTATTACTTGCCATTTCATTCAAAATACAATTTGTTTTCGTGCGGGCACACGTAAATTGCTTTGCAATATTTGAGTCTGTGAACATATTTTTGAACAATCCACCAGCATGATCTGCTGCACTGAGTGGGATGTTATGCTCCACTAAAAAGGAAACAAAAAGGCATTCCGTTTCCGTAACGTCCGAATTGGTGTTTTTAGTGTTGAAAAAACTGCTAATTTTCTTGTTCTCTTCCTGGCTCTTCACATTCCCAATGTGTTTGGGACAGTTAATGTGTGTGCATACGTCATGTTTGTAACGTTGCAAGAACCCTGCCCTCCTAGATAAATATTTCTCTTTTTAAACTATTTTTATGCATGTAAATATTTCTTAAAAAGTCTTTCTAATGATATTTTACAATTTTTATGTATTTAAGGGTTGATATTTCACTTGCTGTATGCTTTAAGAATGTACCTTGTATTTTAACAGACATTTTCAATCATCAGTATTTTTTATGTAATTACATATTCACAAATAAGTCGCTGTACTAGATTTTTGCCTGTTTTGGCCTACTATTTTAGATTTTTCTAAATAAGTTGAATTTTGTCAAGTAATTTGTGATATGATTGCTGTTCTTAATTTTCAGTAACGTATTGCATAATAGTTATAGACCACGGGACTGTGTCTGAGGTGATGTGTAGAAAGAGAGAGGCATAAGAGACCTGTAAGTGCGAGTGAGAACGAGACAGTGATTCCCCACCAACAGAGATAAAAGCTGGGATTCCCCACTGGTCGTGGGAACCGAGTGATAAATTCTGTCTCACGGTGTGGGAGAGAGAACGAGAATGGGAAGTCCCTGTATCTATGTACGGAAATCATTTTCATTGTATCTTTGCTGTGTTCTTATTGGCTTGTATCTGTAAGTTTGAATGAAGCGTGCGTGGTCGGTGAGGTCATGTGGCTTCTCCTCTCTGCGTGGAGGAGACTGTGTTATGAGTTCACCAGTCGTCCGTCGATCGTTGCACCAGGAGGGCACGTTCGGTGGCTTCTCGCAAAAATATGTAGGAGAATTGCAGGATAGAAAATTTAACGTTGGTGGTCAAAGCCATGCCGAGTTTTAAGTTTCATTCGGACATTAATTAGAAATTGTGATCACCTTCGTCGGCGTTTGGTTCGTGGCGAAATTCGGTCTCACTGGGTGCGGCCCTGTTTGAGGTCGCACTGATTTCTATTACTTACAGTAAGTGTTTACTGAAGGACTTAATATACGTTATTTTCCATTAATTTTTATCGCCCGAGCTGCGAGCAATTCTCGACAGGCGGATGTACGAATGGAATGAGTGAGCAACATATTGAAAGTGATTGGATTCGTGTGTGCAACATTCTACTTTGAAAAATAAAACAAAAACTACAATCGGCGCTTAACATCTTTTTGGTTTTGTATGTAACGAACCGTTACATGTTTACCACCGTGCGCTATATTAAAATCACACCTACACACTAAACAGAACACAAATTTTTCGTCCTTCTGTGATCTTTGTATACACGGAAATTCCTCACTGTAACAATCCTTGTATATTTGGAAGTACTTCTTCTTCAGTTTGCTCATTTTTAAAACACGTTAAAAACACTCATAAAAAGACGCACAAAAATTAAGAACAAAAGTCTTCAAAGAAACACAGGCTACTTATTAATATAGAAATGTATACGATGGAAAACACCGCAAAACTAGTAAAATATATTTAATTACTCGTCCATTTTCGTATTGGTGTAAGGTATATAGGAAAACAGAACAATTAAAACTTTTCGCAATACTTCTACACCATTATTTACAGCTTGCTACGTTCCACCATGTTTGGAAACTAGAGCCTAAGTGGCGTTTGTTTTCCAAACGGACCAGTAACTTAATTTTTGATTCGTTAGAAAGAGCCAATGAGAACGACGATGTCAAGAACAAAGATACTTCTTTGTTTGGCATCTACGTCAACGCTTGTTGTCTCTCTCAACTCTCATACATAGCCTCGTCGTTACAAACTCGAAATTACCCGTTCATCAAATTTTTAAATTTATTAAAAATGTTTCGAAATCCGTAAAAGTTGGCAAGTATGCAACTGTAATGACAGACGATCGATTGAGAAACTTTTCTGTGTTTTATCACATAATCGTTGCACGCTAATAATTGTAGCACCAATATTTTGGGGAGTAATTTTGTATAGAAAAACCTCTTGCGTACCGTTGCGATATTCTTGGTCCCGCTATTAGATTCCGAGCGCTTTGTGTAGGTATTTTTTCCATATAAAATAATGTATTTTAAAGTATAAATCTAATAATTATTCTAACATTACCACTTACTTATTTAAATAATGGAAATACAAAGTTTTCTGATGTGTAAATTTTCTTTTACAGATGTTTTTAAAAGTTGTAACCTTTATCTGTTCGTTTGTCTGTAGCCTCGGTGTACCGCTTATAAAAATGAAGCCAGGGCTAGTTGGCATCATTCATGGTTATGTTGCTTGCCGTATAGAGCACGCACATGTAGTCGAATATCGATATTGATATCTCACCGATTGCATGCAACGCACGCTCTCTGTCGAGTGCCGAGTTAAATACAATTGATAACCCGCACTCTTTCGTGGTCGGTGTGTACTACGACAATAGTTATGCGTTAGTTCAGGCTCGCATTCAGGTCAC